>NC_064645.1:313711536-314055703 GCF_023864345.2 Schistocerca serialis cubense | reverse complement strand
TTGCTTTCAAGGGTTAAATGATAAACAACAATCATGTTCAATTACTTCTGACACTCAATAACAAAATGTTTAATTCCTGGATATATTGAAATGACGATTATTAAAATCGTTATCTCTACACATAAAATTTTTTTATCACAGGAAAGAATGATTACCAAAAATCCTCATTAATTCATTTTAATCTACATTGTCGTAGCTGGTCAATGACCGAGTTGGTGGGGAACAAATTTAGCTTTTGAACCAATGAAAAAACTCTCACGTACTCAATGTGAGGGTAGGTTAGTGTCCTAGCTTTTGATATTCAATGGTCAAAGCGTACGCAAGTTGGAGTGAGCAAAATCTATACTCAACATTTACTATGGCTTAATGTGTGATGGTACTTTACCAAGTGGCATCTGCAATGGTGTTGTCTCCGTGCTGGATCGGAAAAGCTAATTCCCTTCTCTGGCCTTGACTGAATTCACTCAGTCGCAACTTTCCTGCATTCCGTAGAATGGTTATCTTTCCCTAGTCGAAATAACGGCTATTGCATACTTGCTATGCGCTGGACTGACTTGGACAATTTCTTCGCCTGCAAAAATTCCCCCAGGAATAATTAAATACTGCTTTGCTATCTGTCGCCATGATACGTGAAGTGTATCGCCCTCACTTCACAGAAAGCAAAGCTCTCCCTCGCTTATTTCCACACACTTGTGCGGTCCGCCATGAGACGAGATAGAAATTTTAGCTCTAAAAATGCCTTTATATGATGGGGATCTCCCCACCGTGTCGCATCTGCATCTCCAAGTAGGGCTTCACCCAATCACTGTCTCGCTAGACGTGAATACATTTTTATTTTTCTTGCAGGGTCACAGCCTAGCCCTGTTAATGACATGCAGCCACTTACCCTCAGTTCCGGCCTTATTTTTCGTTAAAAGGAATAATGGATTGTTCTGGTCTTATCCCTTCTGTCCTGAAGCTCGCCGTTCTCTTGATAAATGGGAGTTTTACGATATCATTAACCACCTGCTCGGTTCATCTCCACATTGCATTTCACTTTAACTTGCTTCTTCATGCCAGTCCATATTGGTAGAGATTGTTTTTTTTGTTTTCGGTAGATGAGATTTACTGAACTGCAATTGCCTTTTGTTGATATAATGTAATCATTATTTTCTGAGGATCTCATACTGTATCGTCCTGTCATTATGGATCAAACTCAAGAAATGTAAATAAAATTTGGACGCCTTACAAGAGCACGGCAAGAAGATGAAATAAACACATTCATCCGCAATGATGCACATCTGTGTGCTTGGGAATTGGCAAATGTGATGAACTGTGATAATTCCACCATCGTGCAAAATTTGCATGCAATATAAAATGGTTCCTGAAGAGTGGCAGCAGCCTTTTCAGTAGTTGTAAGGGCAACAGTCTGGATGATTGACTGATCTGGCCTTGTAACACTAACCAAAACGGCCTTGCTGTGCTGGTACTGCGAATGGCTGAAAGCAAGGGGAAACTATGGCCGTAATTTTTCCTGAGGGCATACAGCTTTACTGTATGGTTAAATGATGATGGCGTCCTCTTGGGTAAAATATTCCGGAGGTAAAATAGTCCCGCATTCGGATCTCCGGGCGGAGACTACTCAAGAGGATGTCGTTATCAGGAGAAAGAAAACTGGCGTTCTACGGATCGGAGCGTGGAATGTCAGATCCCTTAATCGGGCAGGTAGGTTAGAAAATTTAAAAAGGGAAATGGATAGGTTAAAGTTAGATATAGTGGGAATTAGTGAAGTTCGGTGGCAGGAGTAACAAGACTTCTGGTCGGGTGACTACAGGGATATAAACACAAAATCAAATAGGGGTAATACGGGACTAGGTTTAATAATGAATAGGAAAATAGGAATGCGGGTAAGCTACTACAAACAGCATAGTGAACGCATTATTGTGGCAAAGATAGATACGAAGGCCACGCCTACTACAGCAATACAAGTTTATATGCCAACTAGCTCTGCAGATGACGAAGAAATTGATGAAATGTATGATGAAATAAAAGAAATTATTCAGATAGTGAATGGTGACGAAAATTTAATAGTCATGCGTGACTGGAATTCGGTAGTAGGAAAAGGGAGAGAAGGAAACGTAGTAGGTGAATATGGATTGGGACTAAGAAATGAAAGAGGAAGCCTCCTGGTAGAATTTTGCACAGAGCACAACTTAATCATAGCTAACATAATCATAAAGCAAGGCTATGTACGTGGAAGAAGCCTGGAGATACTGACAGGTTTCAGATAGATTATATAATGGTATGACAGAGATTTAGGAACCAGGTTTTAAATTGTAAGACATTTCCAGGGCCAGATGTGGACTCTGACCACAATCTATTGGTTATGATCTGTAGATTAAAACAGAAGAAACTGCAAAAAGGTGGGAATTTAAGGAGATGGGGACTGGATAAACTGACTAAACCAGAGGTTGTAGAGAGTTTCAGGGAGAGCATAAGGGAACAATTGACAGGAATGGGGAAAGAAATACAGTAGAAGAAGAATGGGTAGCTCTGAGGGATGAAGAAGTGAAGGCAGCAGAGGATGAAATAGATAAAAAGACGAGGGCTAACAGAAATCCTTGGGTAACAGAAGAAAGATTGAATTTAATTGATGAAAGGAGGAAATATAAAAATGCAGTACATGAAGCAGGCAAAAAGGAATACAAACGTCTCAAAAGTGAGATCAACAGGAAGTGCAAAATGGCTAAGCGGGGATGACTAGAGGACAAATGTAAGGATGTAGAGGATTATCTCACGAGGGGTAAGATAGATACTGCCTAAAGAAAAATTAAAGAGACCTTTGGAGATAAGAGAGCCACTTGCATGAACATCAAGAGCTCAGATGGAAACCCAGTTCTAAGCAAAGAAGGGAAAGCAGAAAGGTAGAAGGAGTATATAGAGGGTCTATACAAGGGCGATGTACTTGAGGACAATATTATAGAAATGGAAAAGGATGTAGATGAAAAAGAAATGGGAGATACAATACTGTGTGAAGAGTTTGACAGAGCATTGAAAGACGTGAGTCGAAACAAGGCCCCTAGAGTAGACAACATTCCATTAGAACTACTGACGGCCTTGGGAGAGCCAGTCCCGATAAAACTCTACCATCTGGTGAGCAAGATGTATGAAACAGGCGAAATACCCTCACTCTTCAAGAAGAATATAATAATTCCAATCCGAAAGAAAGCAGGTGTTGACAAATGTGAAAATTACCGAACTATCAGTTTAATGAGTCACAGCTACAAAATACTAACGCGAATTCTTTACAGACGAGTGGAAAAACTAGTAGAAGCCGACCTCGGGGAAGATCAGTTTGGATTCCGTAGGCAATACTGACCTACGACTTATCTTAGAAGCTAGATTAAGGAAGGGCAAACCTACGTTTCTAGCATTTGCAGACTTAGAGAAAGCTTTTGACAATGTTGACTGGAATACTCTCTTTCAAATTCTGAAGGTGGTAGGGGTAAAATACGGGGAGCGAAAGGCTATTTACAATTTGTACAGAAACCAGATGGCAGTTATAAGAGTAGAGGGACATGAAAGGGAAGCAGTGGTTGGGAAGGGAGTGAGACAGGGTTGTAGTCTCTCCCCGATGTTATTCAATCTGTATAATGAGCAAGCAGTAAAGGAAACAAAAGAAAATTTCGGAGTAGGTATTAAAATCCGTGGAGAAGAAATAAAAACTTTGAGGTTCGCCGATGACATTGTAATTCTGTCAGAGACAGCAAAGGACTTGAAAGAGCAGTTGAACGGAATGGATAGTGTCTTGGAAGGAGGATATAAGATGAAAATCAACAAAAACAAAACGAGGATAATGGAATGTAGTCGAATTAAGTCGGGTGATGCTGAGGGAATTAGATTAGGAAATGAGACACTTAAAGTAGTAAAGAAGTTTTGCTAGTTGGGGAGCAAACTAACTGGTGACGGTCGAAGTAGAGAGGATATAAAATGTAAACTGGCAATGGCAAGGAAAGCGTTTCTGAAGAAGAGAAATTTGTTAATATCGAGTATAGATTTAAGTGTCAGGAACTCATTTCTGAAAGTATTTGTATGGAGTGTAGTCATGTATGGAAGTGAAACATGGACGATAAATAGTTTGGACAAGAAGGAATAAAAGCTTTTGAAATTTGGTGCTACAGAAGAATGCTGAAGATTAGATGGGTAGATCACATAACTAATGAGGAAGTATTGAATAGGATTGAGGAGAAGAGACGTTTGTGGCACAACTTCACTAGGAGAAGGGATCGGTTGGTAGGACATGTTCTGAGGCATCAAGGGATCATCAATTTAATATTGGAGGGCAGTGTGGAGGGTAAAAATCGTAGAGGGAGACCAAGAGATGAATACACTAAGCAGATTCAGAAGGATGTAGATTGCGGTACGTACTGGGAAATGAAGAAGCTTGCACAGGATAGAGAAGCATGGAGAGCTGCATCAAACCAGTCTCAGGACTGAAGACCACAACAACAACAACATAAAATGCTCAAAAATCGGGTGTATTGGTACCACATGTTCCAAGCTTGAATCACAAAAATCAGCAGGTGACCATATGGGGTGCAGGTTGAGCACAGGAAGAATGTAGATCCAGAAACGAACGGTATAATAGTTGAAAATTGTCGTAGCTGTGTCCGGAAAGTACCAGAGCATCAAAAGTTAGTAGAAAGCGCTGATGCTTATATCGTTATAGGCACCGAAAGCAAGCTAAAGCCGGTGATAAGTTCAACCGAAGTTTTTGCGAAGGACCAATGGTGCTCAGAGAGGATTCCGTAAACACGGTGGGCGTGTTTGTTGCTGTTTTAAGTAGTTTATCTTACGGCGTAATTGAACTAGCTAGCTCCTGTGAATCAAAATGGGTTATTAAATACAGCCTTCCGAAATTCCTTCACCAAAGAAGACGTAGTGAATATTCTAGATTTCGAATCAAAAACAACTGTCAACACGACTAACTTAGAAGTAGATATCCTCGGAGTAGTGAAGCAACTTAAGTCACTTAATAAAAGCAAGTCTTCCTTTCAGTGTAGGCTGACGCAGTAGCTCAATACTTAACAATCATATACAACCGCTCGCTCGATGAATGATCCGTACCCACAGACTAGAAATTTGGATAGGTCACACCAATATTCGAGAAAGGTAGGGGTTATCTACTAGATTTCAGGCCCATATCGTTAACATCGATATGCAGCAGGATTTTGGAACATATATTTCGTTCGAACATTATGAATTACCTCGGGGAAAACAATCTATTGACACACAGTCAACATGGGTTTAGAAAACATCGTTCCTGTGAAACACAACTATCTCTTTTTTCACATGAAGTGGTTCAAATGGCTCTGAGCACTATGGGACTCAACTGCTGTGGTCATAAGTCCCCTAGAACTTAGAACTACTTAAACCTAACTAACCTAAGGACAGCACACAACACCCAGCCATCACGAGGCAGAGAAAATCCCTGACCCCGCCGGGAATCGAACCCGGGAACCCGGGCGTGGGAAGCGAGAACGCTACCGCACGACCACGAGATGCGGGCCTTCACATGAAGTGTTGAGTGCTATTCACAAGGGACTTCAGATCGATTCCGTATTTCTGGGTTTGCAGAAGGCTTTTGACACTGTACCACACAAGCAGCTTGTAGTGAAATTGCAAGCTTTTTGAATACCGTGTCAGTAATGCGACTGCATTCGTGATTATTTGTCAGAGAGGTCACAGTCCGTGTTAATCGATGGAATGGCATCGAGTAAAACGATGTTATAGGCCCTCTGCTGTTCATTGTGTATAGAAGCGATTTAGGAGACAATGTGAGCAGACATCTTGGGTTTTTTGCATATGGAGGAGGAGGAGATTTGTGTTTAACGTCCCGTCGACAACGAGGTCATTAGAGACGGAGCGCAAGCTCGGGGTGAGGGAAGGATGGGGAAGGAAATCGGCCGTGCCCTTTCAAAGGAACCATCCCGGCATTTGCCTGAAGCGATTTAGGGAAATCACGGAAAACCTAAATCAGGATGGCCTGAGACGGGATTGAACCGTCGTCCTGCCGAATGCGAGTCCAGTGTGCTAACCACTGCGCCACCTCGCTCGGTTTTTTTGCATATGATGCTGCCGTTTATCGTCTAGCAAAGTCATCAGAAGATCAAAACAAACTGCAAAATGATTTTGAAAGGAGATGTGTAAGGCGCGAAAACTGGCAATTGACCCCAAAAAATGAAAAGTGTGAGGTCATCTACATGAGTGCGAAAAGGCATCCGTTAAACTTCGGTTACTCGATAAATCAGTCAAATCTGAAGGCTGTAAATTCAACTAAATATCTAGAAATTATAATTACGAACAATTTAACTCGGAAAGAACATGTGTTGTGGGGAAGGTTAGACGACTTTTTCTCCTCAAAACCACATAAATTCTACAGTCGCGAAATGGAAAAGTTACTCCATCGCTGGCACATTGCTGTAAATAGTGAAAGAGTCTGTATTATTAATGGCTAAAGTATGTGTTTTGTATATCTTGTGTTTATTAAATTCATGGAAAAACGCAATGAACTTTTGCAGCAACCCAATAAATCGTTCATAATATGGATACTGGATGATTTTACTGAATGGGGCAAAGTGCCTGAAACGATCCCTGACAGTACAAGCAGCAAAAAAGTCACATGGACGTATCATCGTAAATGCGTTCCAAGGTGGTCACATAAGATCTTTGACAGCGCCGGTACAAAGCAACACACGAGATTAAACAAGGCAGTAGGAGTGTTCTGCCTGTATTAGACTTTAAGCTAGGCACGTCTTTCAGCAGGGGAGACAGGATCACCAGCAGGAAGTGCAGAGATGCCTCGCCTGTTGGGCGTTTTGGAAGCATGACACGTTCCACGAGGTGGTTGCTAATAAACCACGCCCCTACGTTGAGGCTGAAGAGTTGCTGATGCCTCGCTGCCACCATACCACCGGGATTCTCCTTAGCCCTATGATGGTGTGTAAGTACTGGCACCGTAAGGAGGTGCGAATATAGTGCATTATTTCGAGGTGTGTGGCTGGCGGATACTTGCACCAACAGCAATTCATGTGTCAAGTTAGCACCTCCACAGTCTCTCTCTACTATTACCACTATAGCATTCTAAATTGAAATCTATATTAACACTCCTTCTCCCGAGGACATGCAGCTTTACTGTATGATTAAATGATGATGGCGTCCTCTTGGGTAAAATATTCCGGAGGTAAAATAGTCCCCCATTCGGATCTCCGGGCGGGGACTACTCAAGAGGACGTCGTTATCAGGAGAAAGAAAACTGGCATTCTACGGATCGGAGCGTGGAATGTCAGATCCCTTAATCGGGCAGGTAGGTTAGAAAATTTAAAAAGGGAAATGGATAGGTTAAAGTTAGATATAGTGGGAATTAGTGAAGTTCGGTGGCAGGAGGAACAAGACTTTTGGTCAGCTGATTACAGGGTTATAAATACAAAATCAAATAGGGGTAATGCAGGAGTAGGTTTAATAATGAATAAAAAAATAGGAGTGCGGGTTAGCTACTACAAACAGCATAGTGAACGCATTATTGTGGCCAAGATAGACACAAAGCCCATGCCTACTGCAGTAGTACAAGTTTATATGCCAACTAGCTCTGCAGATGACGAACAAATTGATGAAATGAATGACGAAAATTTAATAGCCATGGGTGACTGGAATTCGTCAGTAGGAAAAGGGAGAGAAGGAAACATAGTAGGTGAATATGGATTGGGGGGAAGAAATGAAATAGGAAGCCGCCTTGTAGAACTTTACACAGACCAAAACTTAATCATAGCTAACACTTGGTTCAAGAATCATGAAAGAAGGTTGTATACCTGGAAGAATCCTGGAGATACTAAAAGGTATCAGATAGATTACATAATGGTAAGACAGAGATTTAGGAACCAGGTTTGAAATTGTAAGACATTTCCAGGGGCAGATGTGGATTCTGACCACAATCTATTGGTTATGAAGTGCAGATTGAAACTGAAGAAACTGCAAAAGGGCGGGAATTTAAGGAGAATGGACCTGGATAAACTGAAAGAACCAGAGGTTGTACAGAGTTTCAGGGATAGCATAAGGGAACAATTGACAGGAATGGGGGAAAGAAATACAGTAGAAGAAGAATGGGTAGCTCTTAGGGATGAAGTAATGAAGGCAGCAGAGGATCAAGTAGGTAAAAAGACGAGGGCTAATAGAAATCCTTGGGTAACAGAAGAAATATTGAATTTAATTAATGAAAGGAGAAAATATAAAAATGCAGTAAATGAAGCAGGCAAAAAGGAATACAAACGTCTCGAAAATGAGATCGACAGGAAGTGCAAAATGGCTAAGCAGGGATGGCTAGAGGACAAATGTAAGGATGTAGAGGCTTGTGTCACTAGGGGTAAGATAGATACTGCCTACAGGAAAGTTAAAGAGACCTTTGGAGGGAAGAGAACCACTTGTATGAATATCAATAACTCAGATGCCAACCCGGTTCTAAGCAAAGAAGGGAAGGCAGAAAGGTGGAAGGAGTATATAGAAGGTTTATACAAGGGCGATGTACTTGAGGACAATATTATGGAAATGGAAGAGGATGTAGATGAAGATGAAATGGGAGATAAGATACTGCGTGAAGAGTTTGACAGAGCACTGAAAGACCTGAGTCGAAACAAGGCCCCAGGAGTAGACAACATTCCATTAGAACTACTGATGGCCTTGGGAGAGCCAGTCATGACAAAACTCTACCATCTGGTGAGCAAGATGTATGAGACAGGCGAAATACCCACAGACTTCAAGAAGAATATAATAATTCCAATCCCAAAGAAAGCAGGTGTTGACAGATGTGAAAATTACCGAACTATCAGTTTAATAAGTCACAGCTGCAGAATACTAACGCGAATTCTTTACAGACGAATGGAAAAACTGGTAGAAGCGGACCTCGGGGAAGATCAGTTTGGATTCCGTAGAAATGTTGGAATACGTGAGGTAATACTAACCTTACGACTTATCTTAGAAGAAAGATTAAGAAAAGGCAAACCTACGTTTCTAGCATTTGTAGACTTAGAGAAAGCTTTTGACAACGTTAACTGGAATACTCTCTTTCAAATTCTGAAGGTGACAGGGGTAAAATACAGGGAGCGAAAGGCTATTTACAATTTGTACAGAAACCAGATGGCAGTTATAAGAGTCGAGGGGCATGAAAGGGAAGCAGTGGTTGGGAAAGGAGTGAGACAGGGTTGTAGCCTCTCCCCGATGTTATTCAATCTGTATATTGAGCAAGTAGTAAAGGAAACAAAAGAAAAATTCGGAGTAGGTATTAAAATTCATGGAGAAGAAGTAAAAACTTCGAGGTTCGCCAATGACATTGTAATTCTGTCAGAGACAGCAAGGGACTTGGAAGAGCAGTTGAACGGAATGGACAGTGTCTTGAAAGGAGGATATAAGATGAACATCAACAAAAGCAAAACGAGGATAATGGAATGTAGTCAAATTAAATCGGGTGATGCTGAGGGGATTAGATTAGGAAATGAGACACTTAAAGTAGTAAAGGAGTTTTCCTATTTAGGAAGTAAAATAACTGATGATGGCCGAAGTAGAGAGGATATAAAATGTAGACTGGCAATGGCAAGGAAATCGTTTCTGAAGAAGAGAAATTTGTTAACATCGAGTATAGATTTAAGTGTCAGAAAGTCGTTTCTGAAAGTATTTGTATGGAGTGTAGCCATGTATGGAAGTGAAACATGGACGATAACCAGTTTGGACAAGAAGAGAATAGAAGCTTTCGAAATGTGGTGCTACAGAAGAATGCTGAAGATAAGGTGGGTAGATCACGTAACTAATGAGGAGGTATTGAATAGGATTGGGGAGAAGAGAAGTTTGTGGCACAACTTGACTAGAAGAAGGGATCGGTTGGTAGGACATGTTTTGAGGCATCAAGGGATCACAAATTTAGCATTGGAGGGCAGCGTGGAGGGTAAAAATCGTAGAGGGAGACCAAGAGATCAATACACTAAGCAGATTCAGAAGGATGTAGGTTGCAGTAGGTACTGGGAGATGAACAAGCTTGCACAGGATAGAGTAGCATGGAGAGCTGCATCAAACCAGTCTCAGGACTGAAGACCACACAACAACAACATTAACACTCCTTTGAACAGAGTGATATTTACTTCTCATTTCTTGAAGAAAAAGCTTTGGGATCTAATTCAGTGATTAAGAACGCAGCATAATATAATCATAAATAATGCCGCCTTTACGCCTATATCAGATGATTGCACGCTACGGTGTATCCGGCTATCATTATCAGAATGAGCTCTTTAGAAATGAAACTGCTTCCCTTTCCAGAAGATATAGTGCAAAAACCTTTACACAGATATGTGTATTGCTGTCTGATGTTCAAGCAATACATCCACCGAGAGTCACGGACGAGAAGAGACAGATAGTTGAAGAGCGAAAAGTTTGATATAGGCTTAAGGAAGCATTAGAATACAGATTTATGCTCATCTTTCTTTTCGTACATACTGTATCTCTTTTTGGCGTGGGCGTGTTCATATTGCTTCTCTGCCGTGCACCGTGTTCCGATAATTATTCTACATCTACGTACATGTACATCATACTGCGCAAGCCATCTAATGGTCGCGGGTTCGAGTCTCGGTTCGGCACACAGTTTTAATCTGCCAGGAAATTTCATATCAGCGCACACTCCACTGCATAGTGAAAATTTCATTCTGGAAATTTCAGATTAGTTAGAAATTATGTGTCAATTTTGTTGGAAGTCGTTCAAATATAGTTTGACTATAGGCTGAGTAACATACTTTCCATGTGGTCCTTGAAGAGATGTACACTTCACTACTTGGCTTATAGTGTTAATCATTTAATCCATGATTACACCTCTTAATGAGCAGATTTGGACAGAATTTTAATTTCTTTTTTAAATCGGTTAGTAAATATATGAAATACTGAAAATCAAATGTTGGCTTCCCCTGGAGTCCGTAAGATAGGCAACCTGCCACTGGATTGGATGACGATTTCAGCCATTTAGTGATACAGGTGTACCTGACGCGTACCTGGCCACCAAATTTCCATCAATTTTCCGCTTCCTCCCAGTATCGGGACGCCATCAGCAGCTGCCCACGCCCCGACACACCCACGCTGCGTACATTATGATAGCGGCTGCGGCATCACAAGCGGACTTCTGCGGTTGCACACTACGGCCTCCAGAATATCGTCAATATCTCGTTAACTTTAGCTGTCGCAGCCCAGACAGTGGTACAGATTTTGTGCAGAATAGCAAATGACGCGAAATCGCTTTAAAATTCCGGTTTGTCAATGAGTCTCTGTTGAAATGATTTCGGCCCGTGCCATCACACGTTGCTGGCAGAAAGACGCAATGGCGCACTATACCCGCGCTGTGTTCCGGCTGATTCGGTTCTGCATGTGCCGTCCGACAAAACGAGGAACAGCACAAATAAACTTAACCGTTTTCATTAACTGACTGCTGAAAGAGAGTATGTTATATTGACGGGCGTCAATGAGCAGTCTAGTAGTCGAGGCCGGTTTTTCGTGCGACACTTTAAACAACGGGCTAATGACGATGGGACCTGTTATATAGTTGCCTGATGCAAAGCTACTACGTCACAACGATACCAGTTTCCTGATACACGAGCAACCTCGCCAATATTACAGTGACACCACAACATTACCAGTGCAGGTTGATTTCGAGAATGTTTTCACGTTAAGTTTTAAGTCGGATAACAAATGACAAAAAAAATGTTTCGCGTGGTTTCGCTGTGAAATCTTTGTTCTCGCCAAAATTCATGATGCTACGTCAAGGGGAGGTACCCTACAGATTTTAATGAAAGAGTATGCGAGTACTTGAACATGTACCATAAATGGCCATATCTTTTCACTGCGTTGACTTAGAAGTTAACACTATTGCATCACCAAACGACTGAACCTCAGTATGTGACTTAAAATTTCAACTTCATACGTCTGCCCGTTCATGAGGCAAAAAGGGCTTCACAGACGGGCAGACACACTCGGATAGCAAATAAAAAATTTTTTCGTATGATATGATTACAAATTCATAATTCTCCAATTTTTTTCCCTCGCTTGTACATTAAAACCTTGCTTCTTGCCAAATTTCAGATTCTAGAACAATGGAAGTACCCTATAGGCTTTGATAAAAGTTTTCGAGTATCGAAATATGTGGCACAAAGGGCCGTATTGTGTGATTTCATTCACTTAGAAGCTTCAACGCTTTACACCGCCAGGGGACCGTAGACCTCAGTATGTGACACAAATTTCAACTTCATACGTCTAGCCACTTCCGAGAATACGGCTTCTCGACAGGCAGACAGACAGGACTGACAGAAGAAAGTGGTCCTATAAGGGTTCCGTTTCTATCAACTGAGTTGCGGATCCCTTACTAGTTTTCTAAAACCGTCGAAACCGCTCATTAATCAAAGAAATAGTTGTACAGATGGTGCTTACATCCATTACATTTTATACAGCAAAAAGTATATTTGTGCCATCAGCTGCACAATTGTATATTTTTTCTCTACCGGTCTCAGTTATCTTCACAGGAGAAAACTGTAAGGTATTATAAAGAACAAAAATAAAAAATATATATAAATAACAGAAAATTAAACCGTAGTACTTCCATAGCGTACGTCAGTGTATCAAAATTACATATTCGTCAAATATGACGCATCGAAACGTAGAACATACGACTGCTATAAGAGTATTCGAGAGCGCAGTCCATATAAATATGCTATACCTTTGTACACTTACAATAATGTACACTTTATGAGAACTCCATTCATTATTACTGACACTGTATAACTTTCAAAAGTACAAACGTTGTGTGATCTTCAAAGAGATCAAGTTGACAGACATACAAAGTATGAATACCTAAACGGTTACAAATGTTTGATCTAGTCATAGATAATAGTTACAAAAATATAGTTACAACATCGATCAAGGTGGCGCAGTGGTCATCACACTCGACTCGAATTCAGGAGGACGACGGTACAAAGCCGTGTCTGGCTGTACTAATTTAGGTTTTCGGTGATTTCCCTAAATCGCTTAAGGCAAATGCCGGGATGATTCCTTTAAAATGGAACGGCCAACTTTCTTTCCCCTACTTCCCTAATCCAATGGGGCTGCTGACCTTGCTGCTTGGTTCCCTCCCCCGAATCACACAACCAGCTAGATGCGTCCATTCTCTGAACAGCTTACATATCGATCCTGATATAGCGTGCTATGTCGACCTTAGCGGTATCAAAATCAAAGACAAGGTATTTAACTGTACTAAACACTGTGAAAGTAATCATTCTAAAGGTTTTTAGTGGAGTAAACTTTCAAAAAAGTTACACTAACATTGCAATGGAGTAAACGTTTAAAAAAGTTGCACTAACTGATAATTGCAGACTAAGTTATTATGCATATAGATCGACAAAGGCAATCAAAGTACGAGACTGTTGGAAACAGGCGTAGAAAACCTGTGTCTCAAATAACCATTAATCGGGTCCAGTCTTAAAAGTCTTCTAAACAAAGGCCTTAAAAATAACCTAAAAACAGAACTCAATCAGCAGAACATTAAAGACATCATTTGCTCAGTCAAAATGGCAGCAGATATAGCCAAACTAGACAAAAATGAACAAACAATAAGAGAACATAAAACTAACAAATTAATAGACAAACACCTCAACAATAATTGACCAAAAGAAGCTAAAGAAGAAAACCAGTTACTTAAAAACATCAACAAGAAGCTCATTGAGGCAATGCACTAGTAGTAAAATCTGACAAAAGCACTACAGTAGTTATCATGGACAAGCATGAATATTTAAATAAAACACTTGGGTTCTTTCAGAATAACCATGTACAAGATAGCAAAATTAACTTTCTAGACATTATAATAAGTAACACAAACCAAACCCTAAATATCAATGTATACAGAAACCCGACATACACAGACACAGTCATTAATAAATCTTCCACTCATCCCAACTCACATACACAAGCTGCATTCAGATCCTTCTTAAACTGAGCACAGAAATTCCCACTTAATGCTGCAGACTATGAGACAGAAGTGAACACTATCAAATACATTGCACATAATAATGGCTATCACGAACATGAAATAGACACACAGTCACAATGCACAAATAAAGATAACAACAAACAATGTGACACAGGTTCCTCACACAACATCCAAAAACCCAAGTGCATAACGTTAGCATATTTAGGTCTCATATCAGACAAAATAGCAAAGCTGTTTAAAAAACAGACATCAGTTTCACCTTTGCCACCAACAACTTTCAAAAGAAAGTGATACATGACATCTCACATCCCACAGAGAAACTTAACAAATCAGGAATTTATAAAATTGCATGCAGTGATCGCAACAAATATTACATTGGCCAAAAGGGAAGAAATTTTAAAACCCGCTTTAAAGAACACATTGACTGTTTCAGACTTCGCAAACCGAATAAATCAGCTATAACGAAACATATAAGTGAAACAGGACACGGTGTTACAATAGACAACGATCTCAAATTACTACATAATTCAGAAAAGAGCTGAAAATGGACATCTTGGAAGAAATGGAAATATTCATCCATGGCCACATGGAGAATAACAAGATCCTGAAAGAAACGACAGACTTTAAAATTCACATTTCTTTTCCAATTTCACTACAAAGGTACATAACATGACGGTCGTTCGACTCTAGCCCCAGTAATACCTTAGAAATACGTAAAATAAATAGTTTATATCATGATGTGTGCAAAAATATTGTAACAGGTGCTCAATTTGTAATGTATTTCGTCAACCTACATCTGTAATACGATAACAAGACATGCAGAATACATGTAAACATCTGACACCACATAGATAGACAAATCAATAGTCAAATCGAAACCAGCTGTATTTCGACCGCCATCTTGTCCACTGCACTACAGATTTATTTGCGTGATCGTGTTTCCAAGTTACTGTTACGTTAGTGAAAATTTTTGAACAGTGATCAAGAAAGCCAAGAGAGCTACGGAAATGGTAACACCTCAGCTCATCACAACGAGACTTCCACGCCAGAAGACCAAAGTGAGCGACCGTTACAAAACATTTTCATAAAAACATCAGTCCAGCTTCCAAAGTGACATCGCCTCTTACTAAGTTTTCTCTTTTTTCACAGGATAACTACAAAATTTATGAAAATACTATGTAACATCAGCATATCCTTATTGTAAAATTGTTTTTTGTAATGCTATTTAGCCTGAAGATGACGTAGTCCCTCGAAACATGTCGCTAAGCCGGCCAATGTGGCCGAGCGGTTCTAGGCGCTTCAGTCCGGAACCGCTCTGCTGCTACGGTCGCAGGTTCGAATCCTGCCTCTGGCATGGATGTGTATGTTGTCCTTAGGTTAGTTAGGTTTAATTAGTTCTAAGTCTGGGGACTGATGACCTCAGATGTTAAGTCCCATAGTGCATAGAGCGAATTGAACCATTTTTGAACCATGTCGCTAAATAAATAAGTAATGCAATAGTAAACAAAGTTTGGGACTGGTAGCGGTAATTTAAAAAACCTTTAAAGTAGTTATTATGTTCATACACACTGATTAGCCAGAGCATTATGAGTATCTACCAAGTAGTCGATATGTCTACGTTTGGCACGTATAACAGCGGCGACGTGTCGTGGCATGGAAGCAATGAGGCCTTGGTAGGTCGCTAGAGGAAGTTGGCACCACATCTATACACCCAAGTCACCTAATTCTCGGAAATTCCTGGGAAGGAGGAAAGCTGTTGATGTTCAAATGGTTGAATGGCACTGAGCACTATGGGACTTAACTTCTGAGGTCATCAGTCCCCTATAACTTAGAACTACATAAAACCTAACTAACCTAAGCACATCACACACATCCATGCCCGAGGCAGGATTCGAACCTGCGACCGTAGCGGTCTCGCGGTGCCAGACTGTAGCGCCTAGAACCGCTTGGCCACTCCAGCCGGCTGTTGATGTTCAATCACATCCCAGATATGTGTTCGATCGAGTACAGTTCTGGCGAGTTGGAGAGCCAGCACGTTAATTGCAGCTCATCACTGTGTTCCTAGAACCACTCCAGCACACTCCCGGCCTTGTGACATGGCGCACCGTCTTGCTGAAAAATGCCACCCCTGTCTAGAAACATGATCGTCATGAAGGGTCGCACGTCGTCTGCAACCAGGTGCACGATACTCCTTCCCCATCATGGAGCCATGGAAGCCGACGTGAATGTTCACCAGAGCATAGTGATGCCGCCGCCATCTTGATTTCCGTCCCGCAGTACAGGTGTCAAGGGGCTGTTCCCCTGGAAGACGACGGATTGGCGCCCTCCCATCGACATGATGAAAAAGGTATCGGGACACATCAGACCACTGCGCCAACGTCCAGTGCCTATGGTCACGTGCCCATTTCAATCGTCGTTGCCGATGTCGTGGTATGCCGGCCGAAGTGGCCGTGCGGTTAAAGGCGCTGCAGTCTGGAACCGCAAGACCGCTACGGTCGCAGGTTCGAATCCTGCCTCGGGCATGGATGTTTGTGATGTCCTTAGGTTTAACTAGTTCTAAGTTCTAGGGGACTAATGACCTCAGCAGTTGAGTCCCATAGTGCTCAGAACCATTTGAACCATTTTTGATGTCGTGGTATTACCATTGGCACATGCAGGGTTCGTCGGCAGCGGAGACCCATCGATTGGAGTATTCGGTGCACTGTGTGTTCAGACACACTTGTACTCTACCCAGAATTATGGTCTGATGTTAGTTCCGCCACAATTCTCTGCCTGCCCTGTTTTGCCAGTCTGCCCAGCCTACGATGTCCGACGTCTGTAATGATGGGTTTCCGCCCAACCCCACTACGTCTGGACGTATTTTCATCTAGGTTTCGCCACGTGTTGAAGACAAATCGTGAAGTTCCCGGAATGCTTGTGCCTAGCCTCCGGGTCACTCAGTCTACCCACGATCAAACGCAGATAGATCGCGCGCCTTCCCAATTCTACACACGGAAAGCACGCTCACTGATAGTTCACGCTGGTAATAATGTTCTGGCTGATCAGTGTATACTTTATATCGGTTCTTTTTTGTACCTTATAGTTTCCTCCTTTGAAGCAGGTTGCAACAAGTGAACCCGGTAGAGAATAAGCATAAAATTGTTCAGCTAATGGCACAAATATGCTTTTTTCAAAATGTTTAAGAGCCGTAGTCAGTCACCCACGAAAAATTTCATTATATTTTAACTACGAGGGGACTTCAGAAAGTAAGTTCCACATTATAATAGAAGGCCGAACAACTTCCCATGAATACTGTATAGCATTTCGAAGTAACATAGATACATGACACTACTTCTGAACATATTCACAAAGTTTCTGTAAATAGCAGTCGGAAAGATCTGCCAATCGTTAAAATTATTCCACTATACAAATCCGCCTGTTCGTCGCGGAGCCATTCGAGAACCGCTGTGTGTACTTCCTCATCGTTGGAAAACTTATTGCCCCTGCGGATATTCTTTCAGCTCGCTATAAAAATCAAAATCGCAGGGTATACAAGATTTGGACTTCCAGAATAACATCACCCACGTCTTTGCGGCAATGAGCTAATTATTGGCATCGTTTCATTAAGCTGGGCGCGGCGTTGCATTTGGTCTATATATTACCAGAATTTCACGGCAAATATGTGTGCAGTTTAGATTTTTTGATGTATACCAACGACTATCGACAGCTTAGGGTGTTGATTTAATTATCATTTCATTCTAAGAGAGCTGCATGGTCACCGATGCTGGATGCACACGAATTTCCCGAACTCTTACGGGACTCGGTAAGAATGTCTGCCACGAGTAATGAGTGAAATGGGCAGGGGCACAACGAATGAAGTGTGTGTGGACATGTCCGAAAGAACAGATACCAACTTCAAATAGTTAAAGCTAACCCGCCATTGACCTTCATCTTTTGTGCTGGATGCACACCAATTTCCCGAACTCTTACGGGACTCGGTAAGAATGTCTGCCACGAGTAATGAGTGAAATGGGCAGGGGCACAACTAATGAAGTGTGTGGACATTAAGTTGGGACTGTGGGTCTCACTATCCTCTGTGCCCTCGGTGGCTCAGATGGATGGTGTGTTGCCATGTAAGCCGGAGATCCCGGGTTCGAGTCCCGTTCGGGGCACACATTTTCAACTGCCCCCCTTGATGTATATCAGCGCCTGTCGACAGCTTAGGGTCTTGATTTAATTATCATTTGATTTTAATCTCAGAAGTTGCACTATCCCGCGTACTTCAACTTAGGACTGCGTTGAGTCTAAAATTCTCTCGGACAGCGTGATGCTCCTATTACCCATACCGCAGCAGAGCTGTGTCTGCAGGAACTCTGATACATGTAAACTCTTCTAGCAATACGTGAATTTCGTTGTTAAATAGTATAACGTGGGCTCTGTTAACTCCCTGTGTATAAGCACACAGTTAGTTGGAGATATGCAGGTAATGTATCAATGAAGCATACTTCATCTACACTACTGACCATTAAAATTGCTACACCACGAAGATGACGCCTATCGCGATTACTGTTTATCGTATCGCCACATTGCTGCTCGCGTTGGTCGAAATCCAATGACTGTTAGCAGAATATGGAATCGGTGGGCTCAGGAGGGTAATACGGAACGCCGTGCTGGGTCCCAACGGCCTCGTATCACTAACAGTCGAGATGACAGGCATCTTATCCGCATGGCTGTAACGGACCGTGCAACCACGTCTCGATCCCTGAGTCAACAGATGGGGACGTTTGCAAGACAACAACCATCTGCACGAACAGTCCGACGACGTTTATCAGCTCGGAGACCATGGCTGCGGCTACCCTTGACGCTCCATCAGAGACAGGAGCGCCTGCGATGGTGTACTCAACGACGAACCTGTGTGCACGAATGGCAAAACGTCATTTTTTCGGATGAATCCAGGTTCTGTCTACAGCATCATTATGGTCGCATCCGTGTTCGGCAACATCGTGGTGAACGCACATAGGAAGCGTGTATTCGTCATCGCCATACTAGCGTATCACCCGGCGTGATGATATGGGGTGCCATTGGTTACACGTCTCCGTCAGCTCCTGTTCGCAGCGACGCCACTTTGAACAGTGGACGTTACATTTCAGATGTGTTACGACCCGCGGCTCTACCCTTCTTCGATCCTTGAGAAACCCTACATTTCAGCAGCATAATGCACGACCGCATTTTGCAGGTCCTGTACGGGCCTTTCTGGATACAGAAAATGTTCGACTGCTGCCCTGGTCAGCACATTCTCCAGATCTTTCACCAATTGAAAATGTCTGGTCAAATGTGGTATCGTGTTGAAGCTGCATGGGCAGCTGTACCTGTACACGCCATCCAAGCTCTGTTTGACTCAGTGCCCAGACGTATCAAGGCCGTTATTACGGCCAGAGGTGGTTGTTCTGGGTACTGATTTCTCAGAATCTATGCACCCAAACTGTGTGAAAATGTAATCACATGTAAGTTCTAGTATGATATATTTGTTCTATGAATACCCGTTTATCATCTGCATTTTTTCTTGGTGTAGCAATTTTAATGGTCAGTAGTGTATATTTGATTCTAATACAGCATACACAGCCTGTTCGCATTGATGTGACCACCACCTACGTTCGACATTAACGTGTAATAACAGCTTAGAGACGTCAGGTGGCAGAACTAGCAGAGGCGGGTGTATAAAGAATGTCCGGGGGACGCGGATACAGTGCAGTCGTTGTAATGCAGAAACGGAGAGATTTATCTGAGGTGAAGAAGGGCATGATCACTGGCTCTCGGTCAAAGGATGGAAGCATTTCAGACAGGACTAAGTTTGTAGTCTGTTCGCGTGCTGCCGTCGTTAATGTATGCCAAGGATGGCAAAATGACATTATCGAAAACGGGCGCCGAGGCAGTGGTCGTGCACAATGGATGACCTATAGATGACAGGGGTGAACAGCCGCTGCGGTCACATTTTTGATGAATGACATTTTATGCCACTCCAGACAGGTGGTTACTGTCGTGCGCAATATTCGAAGCGGCCCAGGCAGCAGAAAAAAATGTTATGACCGGGAGAACGATTTCGCAGCGTTTCCTGGGTGATATAGCCATTTTGTAGGCGCAGTGGATCAACAGATGTATGCATCTATCCTTGAGGACCATGTAACCCGTACATGTAGTCTGCTTTTTCCTTGATGCGATGGCATCTACGACCGGGGCGCTGTAACGTGTACACTCGCAGTGTACGGGCGTGGTTTGAAGAGCACCACGATGAGTTTACTGTCCTGGCCACCAAACTGCCCGAATTTAAACCGAATCTAGAACGTGTACGACAACCTCGCTCGGGCTGTTCGCGCGATGGATCCTCAACCGAGAAACCTGGCGCAGGTGGCCACGTCAGTGCAGTCGGCGTGACTCCACAGTCCTGTCGGTATCTTCCAGAACCTAACTGGCTCTCTTTCTGCACGGCTAGCAGTGGTCCGCAGTGCAAAAGATGGCTATTCAGGTTTTTTTTATTGATTGTAATTTTAATGAGTCTTAATTGTTCTGGCAGCGCATTTTACAGACAGCGGCCTCTCTGAAATGAGGTTTTGCACCTATCTATTGCCGTGAAGCATCCACGTTCGGTTCCTTCCCCTTCTCCTACTCTGTAGGAGGAGTGTTCCTGGGTTTTGCATAAACAAATTCCCTGTCTGGCAGCAACAGCACTTAGTTGAAAGCTAAAGTCACTGACCTTTGTTGTACGTCTTATAGCAACACTGCTATACCTCACTTAGTTTCGCTCTCAAGGTGGAGACCTGTCTCACGACTGATACTTCAGCAGTTTTTACGCATTATCCATCTGACCCATCTCACTCCGACCTGTGTCAATTCACTGACTTTGTGATCCTCAGAAGAAAGAATCGTACTTGCTGTATACTAGGATGAATCTGTATGAGATACAGTTTACTATGGCACCTTACAACAGAGTTTAGAGGATGTCTGGAACCACCAGTAAATAACCTGAACTGAAACGTCTACCCTGGGAGAGCTGTACAGAGCGTCTGTAATTCACAACCTTTTTTCGTTACTGTTTTCCTCGTGTAACGCAAGCGCTATCAATTGCAGCTGCCACCTGTATTATGTCTCTGGTTTCCTGTCTCTGAGTGCTGTCACTGGTTTTGAAGTGGCCCATCTGAATAATGAATAAGTCGTAAGTCCTCAATATATGACAAGCAATGCACTGGAAAACCCAGCCGAAATTTTGAATTAAAAAAAAAACTCAAGTTTTACGAATATAAGGTGGCCTGAACCAGAGAATTTTCTGATTTTTAATTTTTGTGGTGTTGTCTCCTTAATGGTACAGGCCTCTATCATGCTGCCTAAACGCAGTCCTTGGATGGAGGCTGACACAATGTATTTAGCGAAGAAACGATTACTTCATCGGACGAAGCTCTGAAGGTCGGCATCGAAGAAATTGAAACACTAAGGATTGTAGTTTTTAATACAGGGTCTGCAAAAAATACAACCCTCAGAGAAAACGTACTGCCAGGAAAAATACAACTTCCTCAAGACAGGAAGTTAATCATTGCAGGAGTTTATCATGACAAATTCAAACCAAATGAAACACAAATGCCACAATAGGTTTGTTTATAAATAAATCTTCTGCTGCAAGTCACGATTTTTCTTTATTTTACTTTTCGCACGACGCGTTTCGGGAAATGATTCCCATTTTCAAGTACGGTTTTTGTGTGTGTTAAGCCATTTATATCGATGTTGGAAATGTGTGAAAGTCTGCTTCATTTCGTTGACAGCAATTTGGAAAAATAGAGGAAAATGTCAAAGTACCGACTAAAGAAAAGACATAAAATGGATTTGCTAGAAGAACTGGAGATATAGTCACGTTACAGAAAATATGAAGGTAAAATATTAAACGAAAAACTGAAAGCGAATCAGTGAATTTCTTCACATGTTTCGATAGTATACTTAAATAAAAAAAGTAAAACATAGAAATAAGCACAACTGTGCAATCGATATAAGTAGTTTATGAGCCATATTGTTAAGATAAATAACCTCTGTACAAAAGCATATTACAATCTGTGGAAGACCTATAATGTTATCTCTGTGAACTTTCTGTAAGAAGATCTTTGTAACTGTTTTGTTTAAATAAGATATTTTCGATTTGTAAAGTGTACAACAAGTTGTGTGTGGTGTTTAGTGTGTGTGGGACTCTGCACACATGGACCATTAATAAACTGTAAGTACAAATTAATCTAAATTTCGCCACTAACTTCACCAGAAGAATCGATACCCAGCTAAAAAATCGCGTGTTTCTTATATATTGCAGAAAAGTCAACGAAACCAAGCAGACTCTCACACATTGACAACATCAATAGAAATGGCTTAATACATAGAAAAAAACGCACTTGAAAATGGGAATCATTTCCCGAAACGCGTCGCGCAAAAAGTAAAATAAAGAAAAATCGTGACTGGTAGCAGAAGATTTGTTTATAAACAAACCTATTGTTTTCACAGTCGCAGGCTTTCAAAAACCATTAGCAATGGATGAAATCAGGACACATGTCACAGTAAAGGTTGTCGAAACAGATGCATTGATACAAATTGATCCCCCCTCCCCTCCCCCCATTTGGTGGCAGTGTAGGAGTGCACTCTCAGATGAAAACTACCGTATAGGTCCCGCAAGGCATCCTACGATAGATTGACCCATGCATTTCACACCTCTTGTTGCAGTTCGTCAATGGTTATTGCAGGCTCTAGAAAACGAGTAAGTTGCCGCTTTATCGTGTCCCATGTGTGTTCAGCTCGATAGAAATCTGCTTATCTTACTAGCTAAGGCAGTTGTACACCACGAAGTGCACACCGCATTGCAACAACCATGTGTTGATGCGCATTGTCCTCCTGAAAAAGCATATCACCTTCCCGTCGAAGAACAGGCAGTAGAACAAGGCTAACAACCGTGCAGTATGAGCTGACACTGTTTACTTTACCTTGCGGAAGCAACAAATGTGATCGTGAGGTTGCCCACAGCACGAAGGCTCGTGAACTTGTGTGTCGAGGGAGAATGCACTCCATAATAGGCCGCCACCAGCTCTGGGCCGGACACGTGTACGTCCATCACTTGCATAGAGGCAAAAGCCACTCTTATCACTGAAGACAATACAGCGCCATTCCGCTCTCCAATCGACTCTTTCCGACACCAGAGTAGCCGTGTTTGGCGATGTGGTGCTGTCAATGGTAACCAGGCTACAACAACACTTGATGTTAATCCTGCTACAAGCAGCCAGTTCTCAATGGCCGCTCAGTGACATTGCAGGTGTAGCATGTACCCAGATTTCTTTCTCGGATGATGTTCGGTCGGTCACTGCTGCTCGCACAGTGTGCCTACTTTGACGCACGTCTGCATACGCTGACGTCTGGTCTACACGTGCAGGAATATTCCACAGAGAACTGGTGAAAACAGTGACACACCAGCGACACATTTTGTCCAACACGTGCGGCAGTCCGTTGATAAGTCCATACAGCTTCTTGCAGACCCACAATAGGAGCCCGTTAAAATGGATAAATTTGTACAGCAGGAGTACGAACTCGTTGGTGGAACATGGCTGTACCCTAGAGTGATTGTTGCAAGCACTGTTCATCTCTAAACTCAGGACAGTTACCGCCTGCAGAGTCGAAACAGAGGGTGCACAGAAGGGCCTACACAACGTCATCTGATCGCCGATGTCAGTGACAAAAGGATCACTAACACTGGAGCCCATTACTATGCACATATTATACAGGGTACTCATAATTAAAATTAAACTTTCAAAATTCTGTATAAATAACACCACTGCTCAGAATGACGTCAAATCGCAACGGAATATTATCGGAAGAGGGGGAAAACGTATGGCAGAAGAAAAAAATAGCGTGGAAATTGATCAATAGATAGCGCTGTATGCACCAGAGTACGTAAGTGAAAACACCTGTCATGAGCACGACCCATTGAAATTGGTATAAACAAGCCGAGTGCACGGCTTTTTCTCCTTTACGACATTCGCCACGACTGTCTCAATGCAGAATCACGCTCTGCTTGTAAAGCTGCATTACGGCTGTGGTGAATGTGCACACCTCGCTCTGCAGAAGTTCAGAACACTGAAGGCTTTGAAAAAAGGCGTTGGTCCGATGACTGCCGTGGGTCTGGAGTAAATGATTCGGAAATTCGAAAAGACGGGTTCTTTTGGTGTGCAACCTGATAGAGGGAGGAAGCGATGGAGAAAATGATTCGTAAATTCGAAAAGACGGGATCTTTTGGTGTGTGACATGGTAGAGGGAGGAAGCGAATTGATTCGACGTCAGTGGAAGCAGCGGCCACAGCAATGCAGGAGGAGACGAGTGGTGGTGTGCAAACGTGTAGTGCATGGAGAATTGCCGGAAAATTGGACATACCCGTGAGCACGGGTAATTCCTACGAAACATACGTCTTCACTATCCATTCAAAATCACCCATGTACACGAGTTGCTTCCTGATGACCTGCCAGCAAGAGAGACCTCTGCTTTAGAATTTCTTGCTCGCATGGAAGTGGACAACGATTGGCCGTGGAAGATTTTGTGGACAGACGATGCCCACTTCCACTTGACAGGATATGCCAACATAGAGAATTGTCGAGTATGGGCAACGGAAAATCCACATGCAAATCAGCTAGTACCACTTCATCCCCAAAAGGTCACTGTGTGCTGTGGGTTTACGGCATCATTTATTGTAGGGCCATATTTTTTCGAAGAGAGAGGTGCTTCCGGTCCTGTTACCTGTACCGTTACTGGTAAGCGCTACGGGTGTCTTTTTCGCAACCACATCATTCCAGCTCTTCAACACCGTGGACGTGTGGATGGCATCATTTTTATGCTAGATGGCGCTCCTCCACACATTGAAAATCCAGTTAAGTTCCTGCTGAAGCGCCATTTTGGAAATGCTGGAATTATCAGCCGCTTTTTCCCTATAGCCTGGCCGTCTCGATCACCTAATCCTTGTGACTTCTGGATGTAAGGCTATCTGAAAGAAGTTGTGATCAGTGTTCCGATTGCAAACTTAGCTGCAGTGAAGGCACGCATTACGCAACACATTCTGAACGTGATCCCGGCCAAACTTCGATCAGTTGTGGAACATGCCGTTTCTCGATTTCAACTTGTTGCAGAAAACGGTAGACAACATACTGAACATGTTTTACGCCAGTCACACGGAAATTAATAATCCGATTCGATTTTGATTGATGGTTTATATGCGGTTTTTGGTCTCAGGACAATTAAAACCGCCGGCCGGGGTGACCGAGCGGTTCTAGGCGCTACAGTCTAGAACCGCGTGACCGCTACGGTCGCAGGTTCGAATCCTGCCTCGGGCATGGATGTGTGTGATGTTCTTAGGTTAGTTAGGTTTAAGTGGTTCTAAGTTCTAGGGGACTGATGACCTCAGAAGTTGTCGCATAGTGCTCAAAGCCATTTGAAGCATTCTGAATAATTAAGACCCGATGTGATTGACGCTTTTTGTGCGGTTTTTGCCCTCAGGATAGTTAAAAAGCGAAGTGAGTGATGCTTTATATGTGACTTTTGGCCTCAGGAGAATTGAAAACCGATTTTTCCCATCCTATGTGATTTGAAACTGCCATTGTGTCTGGGCTTACGTAACTAACAGTATTAGACCTGTACACCCATGCACACTGAGTAGTACAGTCTGTTTAACGTGAAGCGTACACCGTAGGACTTGTTATATGATTCATTTGTCATTTGTAGTCGACTGTTATTAAATTATGATGCTTACAGGGCCATCTATTGCTACATTGTGTAACTATTTTTCTTCTGCCATACGTTTTCCCTTTTCTCCGATAAAATACCGTTGCACTTTGACGCCATTCTGACCAGCGGGTTACTTCTACAGCGGTTTGAATGTTTAACTTTAATTATAATCGCCCTGTGCAAAGGTGCCTCGGAAAACAGTATTTTAGGGTGTTTCATTGCCACGCGGTATTAGCCGAGCAATCTCAGGCGCTGCAGTCATGAACTGTGCGGCTGATCCCGGCGGAGGTTCGAGTCCCCCCTCAGGCATGGTTGTGTGTGTTTGTCCTTTGGATAATTTAGGTTAAGTAGTGTGTAAGTTTAGGGACTAATGACCTTAGCAGTTAAGTCCCATAAGATTTCACACGCCTTTGAACATTTTTTTTTTTTTTGCTGTTTCTTTCTTCCGGCAGGGTATTTCATGCACTTTAAAACTCAACTTACGTCATCTGCCGCAAGTGTGGAAGATGTAAGTTGGACGCCTATCCTTAAGGTGCATGATATCTTCGAAATCAGGTTTATTTTGCCGTCCCTCTTTATGAGGGCACAACGTGTGCCAGGTAGCGCAGTGTTGCCGGCTGCTGCAGCAGGCTGGAAAGACAGGCTGCCCTCAGAGGCGGCGTGTCCCCCTGCCGGCGCTCAGCTCAGCTCAGGATTAGCGGAGATTCCCGGAATTTATCGCCGCGGCCGGAGCCCGGCGGCGCACGCTGAGGAGGTGTCGGCTGCGGCTCCTAGGGGCCGGCGCGATGTATCACGACTCGCCGTTACCTGCCAGACGCCTGCTTTACGGCCAACGCGCTGCGTAGAGCGGCGGCTGCTGCTGCGAATACGGCGACCACGCCGAGCGCTTTGTCTCTCGAGCGTAGTGTCCAGCCTCGCCAAGCGTTTAATTACGCTGCCACCTCCGTATAATCTACTCGACCTCAGTGCTTCAGAAGTTTTAGTACTACTCTCACTATTTTCAAGTATGTACAGAGTCTTAGGGGTATAAGTACCCTCAATTTCAGAAGAAACAGAACTCCCTGAACGACTAGATAAGACCGTTCATGTCCACAGGACATATACGTTGGTACACTACTGGCCATTAAAATCGCTACACAAAGAAGAAATGCAGATGATAAACGGGTATTCATTGGACAAATATATTATACTAAAACTGACATGTGATTACATTTTCACGCAATTTGGGTGCATAGATCCTGAGAAATAAGTACCCAGAACAACCACCTCCGGCCGTAACAACGGCCTTGATACGCCGGGGCATTGAGTCAAACAGAGCTTGGATGGCGTGTACAGGTACAGCCGCCCATGCAGCTTCAACACGATACCACAGTTCATCAAGAATAGTGACTGGCGTATTGTGACGAGCCAGTTACTCCGCCACCATTGACCAGACGTTTTCAATTGGTGAGAGATCTAGAGAACGTGCTGGCCAGGACAGCAGTCGAACATTTTCTGAATCCTGAAAGGCCCGTAAAGGAAATGTAGGGCTTCGCAGGGATCGAATGAAGGGTAGAGCCTCGGGTCGTAACACATCTGAAATGTAACGTCCACTGTTCAAAGTGCCGTCAATGCGAACAAGAGGTGACCGAGACGTGTAACCAATGGCACACCATACCACCACGCCGGTTGATACGCCAGTATGGCGATGACGAATACACGCTTCCTATGTGCGTTCACCGCGATGTAGCCAAACACGGATGCGACCATCATGATGCTGTAAACAGAACCTGGAATCATCCGAAAAAATGACATTTTGCCATTCGTGCACCCAGGTTCGTCGTTGACTACACCATCGCAGGCGCTCCTGTCTGTGATGCAGCGTCAAGGGTAACCGCAGCCATGGTCTCCGAGCTGATAGCCCATGTTGCTGCAAACGTCGTCGAACTGTTCGTGCAGATGGTTGTTGTCTTGCAAACGTCCCCATCTGTTCACCCACCGATTCCATATTCTCCTAACAGTCATTGGATCTCGACTAACGCGAGCAGCAATGTCGCGATACGATAAACCGCAATCGCGATAGGCTACAATCCGACCTTTATCAAAGTCGGAAACGTAATGGTACGCATTTCTCCTCCTTATACGAGGCATCACAACAATGTTTCATCAGGCAACGCCGGTCAACTGCTGTTTGTGTATGAGAAATCGGTTGGAAATTTCCCTCATGTCAGCACGTTGTAGGTGTAGCCACCGGCGCCAACCTTGTGTGAATGCTATGAAAAGCTAATCATTTGGATATCACAGCATATTATTCCTGTCGGTTATATTTCGAGTCTGCAACACGTTATCTTCGTGGTGTAGCAATTTTAATGGCCAGTAGTGTAGATTAGCATTTCAGTCACCTCGGTTCAGCATGTGGCCTTTTCCCTAGCAGTCACAAGGTCGACGTTGGGCCGTGATAACTTGTTCCACGCATGATGGCATCGACACGTATAAGGCACGAATGTCGTCCTCTGATATACACATCCATGTTGCATTCACCTGGTTGCAGAGCTCATCTGTGGTGGTTGGCATTGGGTCACAGCACTGCACCCGTCGCTTCACCATATCCCACACATTTTCGATTGGCGTCAGGTCTGTGATCTGGCGCGCAAGGGCAAAAGGCTGACGTACTGTGATACAAAGAAGGCATATGTTCGTGCAGCAACATCTGGTCGTGCATTGTCCTGTTGAAAAATGGCGTCTAAAGTGTTGTGCAGAAAGGGTGTAGCTGTATATCTACAAGTCGCAGTGTGACATTCATGTAGGTCACAATGCCCTGGACGGCCACCAAATGTGATTTGTTTCCAATTCAATCAACTTTACCAACAGCCGTACCAAAAATGGTTCAAATGGCTCTGAGCACTATGGGACTTAACATCTATGGTCATCAGTCCCCTAGAACTTAGAACTACTTAAACCTAACTAACCTAAGGACATCACACAACACCCAGTCATCACGAGGCACAGAACAGCCGTACACATTAAGATATTTTATTTTATTCTGAAAGCAACCAGTTTCGGCAATTCATTTTGTCATGAAACTGGATATCGTGAATTCCAGTCGTTGCGCAGCTGTTTAATACGAAAATGTACAGTCGCGCTGTCATGCTTTCATATGAAGCAGCTGCATAACGATTGGAATTCACGATATCCAGTTTTATGGCGTTATACGGTAAGTTCGTTGATTTGAAAAAAGCGTATGGGGCCTGAACATGGCAAAATGAATTTCCGAACTGGTTGCTTTCAGAATAAAATACAATATCTTAAAGTTTACGGCTGCTGGTAAAGTTTATTGAATTGAAAAGTACCTACCAGCTGATGTCCCGTCGCCGTAATGGACGAACAGGGAAACTGTGATTTGTGGTTGTACTCAACAGCACCCAACACCGTAAGGCCTTGAGGTGACGCTGTATGTCTTGTAAGAATGCAGTCACAGTGATGCTGCTCCCTCTCTCTGAGGAGAACCAAAATGAGGTCATCATTTTCAAACAAATAGGTACTGGATCCGTCCGGAAACACTACCTGATGCCATGCGTGTCCTCAGTGACGTCCTTCTATACACCATTGCTGTCTAGCATCTTTCTGCACACTCGTCAAAGGTAGGCAGAGAAGTGGACGACACCCACGTAACCCGTGCCGTAAGAAGCGTCGACGGACTGTCACCCTTCATAGCGTATGATGGGTTCCACTGTTGCGGCAGAGCCTAGGAGGACGCAGATACGTCTTGCAATGCTATTCGCATCAGGTGTCGATCTTCTTAGGGTGTGCGACCTGACCCATCTCATCGCGTTCTACGGCTTTCCGTGAACCATTCGGCACAATCTGTTGCATTGCCGAAACACTTCGTCCCACAAGAGCAGTAGTTTCAAAAATGGTTCAAATGGCTATGAGCACTATGCGATTAAACTTCTGAGGTCATCAGTCGCCTCGAACTTAGAACTAATTAAACCTAACTAACCTAAGGACATCAAACACATCCATGCCCGTGGCAGGATTCGAACCTGCGACCGTAGCGGTCACTCGGCTCCAGACTGTAGCGCCTATAACCGCACGGCCACTCCGGCCGGCAACAGTAGTTTCCCGGATAGATGCATCATATTCTCTCATGCCAATGATGCGCCCTGTTTCAAACTCACTGACTTGACAGTACGGTTCGCTCATACGTCTGCGAGGCATTCTACACGTCTGATCAAGTCACACTGGTCCATTACCTTCGGTTTAAAGCTACAACGAGAGCCCAGGCACGTTTTACCGGTGTTGCGCCACGATATCGACGTTGGCCTTTAACCCGCTTGCGGACATGGAGCAAATGCTTACCATTTCTGCAGAACATACTAAAGTGCATGTCCTGTGAATATGAAAGTCCTATCTCTAGTCATTCAAAGTGTTCTGTTTTTTCTGAACATGAGTGTGTGTTATATATTCACAGCATATTATTGACTGTATACTGAGTGTATTAGTTCATTACTGGCTTCCTTTTACTTACAAATTTTTACTTGTATCCTCTGTTCCGTTTGTATAATACTATGTATGACATTTTAATATGTGTTTGTCTGATGTTCAGTAATTTTTACTGTACAGGGCCTGAAGATAACTGTATCGAGGAGTCGAACCTGGTAGTCTAAAAGCAAGCTATTCAAGTGACGGCTGTTGGAATTCATCGACCGGCCGCAGACTCACACTCGATAACTGCAAGATCCAGTTACGTTTATGTTAGTGTGACAATATATGAGACTAATTACTTTTAAATACATTATGGGAGTAGCAGTGATCAATGAGTTACAAATATTTACTATTAAAAATAGTCTTGATCACGATTTATTTATTAAGGTGACCGGTTTCGACCACTACTGCGGTCATCTTCAGAATATTGAGTAGGAATCTCTTTCTGCTGGGGAATCACTACTACTCCAGCAGAAAGAGGTTCCTACTCTTTTTAATAGTAAATATATATGAGACTGCCTATATACCATCAGACTTCCTAAGAAACATCATCCACGCAATTATGGAGATAGCAAGAGCGGAAAAGTGCGAGAATTATCGCACGATCAGCTTAATAGCTCATGTATCCAAGTTGCTGAGAGAATAACATTTGTCGGCCTGAAGAAACCGTTTAACAGTATAAAATGGGGAAGATATTTGAAATTCTGAGAAAATTAGGGGTAAGGTATAGGGAACGATGGTTAACATACAATATGTACAAGAACCAAGAGGGAAAATAAAACTAGAAGACCAAGAACGAAGTGCTCGGATTGGAAAGGGTCTTGGTCAGGGATGTAGCCTTTCTCCACTACTGTTCCACTTACACATCGAAGTAGCAAAATTCAGAATGAAAGTATATCAATCATAAGATTCGCTAATGACACTGTTATCCTCAGTGGAAGTGAAGAAGAATTATAGGATTTGTTGAATGGAATGAACAGTCTAATGGGCAAAGAGTATGTACTGCCAGGAGATCGAAGAAAAGCGAAAGTAATGAGAAGTAGCAGAAATGAGAACAGCGAGAAAATTAACATCAGAACTGGGGATCACGAAGTACATGAAGTTAAGGAATTATGCAAGCTAGAAAGCAAAGTAACCCATGATGGATATAAGAAACAGACTAGAACTGGCGTAAAGGGCATTCCTACCCAAGAGTAATCTACTGCTATCAAACATAAGCTTTAATTTGAGGAAGATATTTTTGAGAATGTTCGCTTTGAGCACAGCAATGTACGGTAGTGAAACATGTACTGTGGGAAAGCCGGAACAAAGGAGAATCGAAGCATTTGAGACGTAGTGCTAGAAAAGAATATTGAAAATCAGGTGGACTGATAAGGTAAGGGGTGAGAAGGTACTCCGCAGAATCGGAGAGGATTGGAATACATGAAAATATGGAAAATGCCGAAATGTAGAAGAGGTCGGGTGACAGGACATGTGTCCAGACTTCAGTGAATAACTTCCATGGTACTAGAGGGAGCTGTAGAGGGTAGAAACTGTAGAGGAAGACAGATTGGAATACATCCAGCAAGTAATTGATAATGTATGTTGCAACTGGTACAGGAGAGGATTCTGTAGCTCCACGCATCGAACCATCAGATAGCCTGATATCACAATATTCGCAAGCTCTTAAATCAGAATTAAATAGCACTGCTGACAAGAGGTGTATGTACAGTTACTTGTCACTAGAGGGTGGCTTTCACAAAAGCTGCTGCAAGAAATGAACAAGGAAGCTCTGAATGTAAATAAACAGCAGTCAATCTAAAATACAGGTAGTGTTCACTTCTTGTCAGAAACTCGTTTAGAAAAAGCGGACTCAACTGAACCAAACACTGCGTACTTACACAAACTGCGGCCGCAGTCACGGTTGGTCGCTCCTCCCACCTGTGTGGCAGACCTTAGGCTAACTAATAAACGACCAGTCGTAACGGTCGCAAATTAAAAGTGGAACAGGCGACTGTAGAGCTAATGGCGTGGTGAAGCTTCACTACAAATTCGCTGTTAACAAAAGCTACGACAATAGCTGTAAATGTACATGAGCGCTAGCCAGTCAGGCCAAAACACGGACAATCTGCACTCGTTCTCAGAAGCTCGTTTAAAATAGGAGTGGTCGAGAACATTCCAGAATTTTCCAGATCTTGGAGAATGTTGTAGAAAGTTTCATTATCCTGTCGTGCTAGTGGTACCTCGCAGCTCGAATCACAGTAAAAATCAAAAATGTTTTATTTACAACAGTTAGTTACACCTTCCAGCTACTTCTCTAAGCTGTCGCCGCTCCTGCGTGGACGTTTGTCGTTGGGTGGTAACTAGCTTGCAACACCCTCGTCATATAAGACAGTCGTCTGTGCTTTTCCCGAATTTTCTACGTTGGGTTGCAGCTCGTTGTCGGTGCCGAAATGTTGCCTTCATAATTAGCGGTTCATATTAGGAAAGAGATGAAAATCGGAGGGAACTAAGTCCGGGCTGGATGGTCGGTGATCAGACACTTCCCAGCGAAATCGCTACAGGAGCGTCATCATTGCCGCTGTAACGTGCGGCTGAAGACCGCCACGAAGAAGCAAATGTACGACAGAAACGTTATGTGGACTGCGTGAAATCAGGCGAAATCTCCCAGCGGGCTCTCATACTTGGCGGCTGACACTACATTATAGGCGTCTTTACGTACACAAAGTGCGCTCATAAGTGGAAAGAGCGACGTGACGCGATCGACGGGTATACCAGAAACTCTGCCCTATACATCTGCGCAAAGCTTGCTGTGGTTCACATTTTGCGGTCGACCCTTAGTAAACAAATTGCCCTCGTACTTTTAGAAATCGATTCGTAGAATCCAAGAGAAAGTGAAAGGGACAGAAAATGAATCCAATTTAAGTGCAATTGGAACGCTAGAGATAGCAAACAGTGTATTAAGTGGAGTTTCAACGTTTTAATTTTTACGATGTTCACAATGTTCTCGAGTAATGTAGAATGTCCTCAGAAAACAAATGAAAGAAACGACTGCAACCACTCTCTCATTTTCGTCAATTTAGGGAAATATTTTAGTAACTCTTTCTTTCATAATAACTTTTAATTAGCATTATTTGAAATATTTAAGTAAAAATTTCAATTAGAAGGAAGTAAAATGACTAGCAATATAAAGTTATAAAAAACAAAGCTGTAATATCGCATTTTGTTTATATATGCACATACCCATCATTGTTAGCTCAATACTATTCCCATTACTATACTTATTATTATTTCGGTTGCTGCTCTGATTCCCGTCCTGTTATTACTGTGGTTGTGATTGCTAGTATTACGTGTTGTGTAGAGTGAAGTACTGAAAATATAAAAAGTTATTTAAAAAGTGTACCGATCATTTTACTGAAGTATTACCTGCTCCAAGTCGGCGTAATTTTCATCTCCAGAGATGTAGTTCCAGGGACTTGAATTTATTTAAAGAGAAAGAAAGATTCTTTACTGATTAGAATTCAAAATTTGCGATATTTGACGTTAAACAGAATTATCAAGTGAAAAGTAAAAGGTGAAATTAACTGCATTTTAGTGTGAATATTAACAAAAATTAACAGTATTGATATCTAATTTCAAGTGTTAGTATAATATTTCAATAAAGCAGACTGTCATAATCACTGGTTGGACGTGAACTTTGAGGTAGCTGGAACATCTTGATGACTTGTTGATGAATATTTATTGGACTGTCTAAAGAACAAGAGAGAAGAAAGACAGAAAACTTTGCAAACCTGTAATTAAAAATAATGATGGTTAATAATTACGTCCACGCAGCCCGTTCTGCAGCGTGTGTAATGCAAAGTTCATTAGTATTGCATGCAGTGACTATGAACTATTTAAATTAAATTTAAACCAGCTGTCTCCTCTTGAAGCGAGATGTTGGTTCATAATCTGTTTTCTTCTAAGTGACCAGAGTATGATAACTGAATTGAAGTTTCGACGTCGTGTTACTCAAACAAAATAAGATCTGGCATATTCTGGTAACACCAAGAACGATTTACATACAGATCTGCACACATGACGACGCCACAGCCCAAGAGAACCACATACTAAAATATCTACAGTCAAGACAAGACCACGACAACACAACACCGGCTTCATGACCAAGCGAAGCGGGTTTTTCAGCTAGTTTTAGAAATAAAATTTAGTTTTGCTTTACGCTGAAATACTATGCGTCAATAAAACATTAAGTTTAAGAAGATATGAGTCAGTGGTACGGGCCCCTGGCAACCTACCAATAATGTTCCTATGACATTCTCTGGCAAAATGGTTCAAATGGCTCTGAGCGCTATGGGACTTAACATCTGTGGTCATCAGTCCCCTAGAACTTAGAACTACCTAAATCTAACTAACCTAAGGACATCACACACATCCATGCCCGAGGCAGGATTCGAACCTGCGACCGTAGCAGTCGCGCGGTTCCGGACTGAGCGCCTAGAACCGCTAGACCACCGCGGCCGGCGACATTCTCTCTAGAGATAGATAGCGAAAAGGAGCTTAGAAACACGGCAAGCTTCTGAACGGACGAGGCGAGTGCACTGGCAGTGCGTCACGTACGCCAGCTCGCAGAAGGAACGCCGCTCGGCTAACTGTCCGTAACGCCATCAGGCTGTGCTGTGGTGTTCTGGGCTGGCATAATCACCAGCCCAGCAACAGGTGGCAGGGCCTGACGCAGCCCGCACGGCACGGCCGTTTGCCGGGATTCAATGCGCGCGCGGATCCAGGCGCAAAAGCCGGCAGCTGACGTACCGAGACGGCGCGGCACTACTTGGTTTGGTGGGCGGCTTAGCGTCACCGTGTACAGAAACGCAATTCTGGATGGCAGTGCGGCCGAGCGGCTCTTGTAACTTCTCTGGTGGGCAATACTTTCGAATGCTGACATCATCATTAGCGTCTCCAACAGCTTCCAGCCCCAGGCTGGGCCTGTTTGGAATATACGCCTCGCCATCTAGTCCTGTTTTCCCACAATCTTTCTGAGTTTACTTTGGTTCCTTCCTCGCCTCCTTTTCAACACACTCTTCCAGCCATCTATCATCTGGTCTTCTTCTTCGTCGTTTCCTTCGCAAATCAATTTCATTTTCTTCTAAGGAATCCTCTTGTTTTCCACTATCTTTTGATGCCCATATTATCTTCGCCTTAATGTTTCCATTGTTATCTGCAAGTGTTCCTCTTTCAGTATTTCCCTGAACCTTCTATTCCTCATCCTACATATCCTTGTTACTCCTACTGTACTCTGAGGACCTTCATTTCAAATGCCTGCAATCTACATACATCCCTTTTCTTCATCACCCATATTTCAGATGTATAGATCAGTACTGGTATCTAATAACTTCTATATATTCTTTGCTTCTTTGGTCCAAACCAGGCTCATAACACTTCGCAGGAATGGTTCCGCCTGCTGGCCAAGGCCACTGATCTCTTTACGATTTCTTCCATTTTCCTCTATCACGCTTCCAAGTACTTGACACCCTCATCAATTGTTCACCTCCAGTCCTTATTCCACTAGATGGTCTATCTTTCTTTCTAGTTGTAATGTGGACCCAACATTTGTTTACATTAAATTTTATTCCATATTGTCTTACAATTTCTTCCTAAACATCCAGTTGTTTCCCGAATCTTCCCCTCCTTGCTTCCCCAGATCAACCAGTCATCCGCAGACACCATTGCTTTCATCTTGTCGTATCCAGCCTCTCATCCAAGACTAGAATAAAGAGGAGAGATGAAAATGCACTTCCTTGTTTCACACCATTTGCTTGCTGAAATCAACCCATCCTTTCATTCTCACTTTCATACAGCTCATACTTCCACAGTATATATCCTCCACTCGGCATCTTGTCTCGTTTTTCACTCCCTTCTTTTCCAGTGCCTCATATACCTTTCTTCTAGAGAAACTGTCAAATGCGTTTTCTATATCTAGAAAGGCCATTACAACGTCCTCCCCACATTCATAGTGATGCTCCTGGGGCTGCTTCACTACAGGTATGAGGACAGAAGTTGAACTTCCAGGTCTGAAGCCAAGCCATTTCTCTTTCAATTTGTTCTCTACCCGAGTTCGGATCCTGCCCTCCAGGATCTTTTCCTATACTTTGGCACAGTGTGGTATCAGAGTGACTCACTTGTAGTTTCTATAATCCTTCCTACCCAGTTTCTTGAGCATAGGGACAATTAGTGTCCCCTTCCAATCTTCTACAGTCTTCTTCTCATTCCACACAACACTCGTCACACGATATAACCACTGTTTCCCAACCACCTCTGCCGCTTTCACCATTTCGACACTTACCTCGTCCATCCTGGTGCCTTTCCGCCTTACATCTTGTCCAATGCCATTTCCATTTCTTTTCATGTCAGGTCCGTTTCGCCCCAGAGTTTACTTCTACCTCCTTTAGTCTATTTCCTGTATCTCCAAGTCCGTTTGGATTTAGCAAGTGCTCAAAGTACCCTTCCACAGTATCTTCTCTTCTATTAACCTACCGAACCTGGTGGCGCCGTGGTTAGCACACTGGACTCGCATTCGGGTGGACGACGGTTAAAAACCGTGTCCGGTCATCCTGATTTAGGTTTCCGTGATTTCCCAAATCGCTTCAGGCAAAGTGCCGGGATGAATCCTTTGACAGGGCACGGCCGATTTCCTTCCCCATCCTTCCCTAATCCGATGGGACCGATGACCTCATTAATTTGACCCCTCCCCCAAATCAACCAACCCTATTGTCCTCTTTCACGTTCCTGTCCACGAGTGTTGCATTCTTTCTTATATTTCTCCTCTTACAGTTAACCATTCCATAGACCAGGTCTTGACGCTTTCCTGCTGAGATGCTGTCGTCTTAAAAATCGGGTTTTCTGTCGGTAATCGACGTCGTACTTGCACGTCTCAGGAAGCACCTGCTGAAGATTGCGAGTTACGCGATCGAAATATCGAGCCAATACGATGTCAGTTGGCGGCAAAAAACTTGATTTTCCAAGATGTCATTCCAAACATTTCTTTCTTACTTCTCTGCTATCATCCTCTAACATTTTTTCAGCCACTTTCTTTTCTCCCAAGCCAGTCTTATTTGCCTCCTGCTTATTTTTATTTCATTCAGAACTGAACTTTTACAAAACTTACAAATTCGCACGCGTGGTCACACTTTAACTTACTTGTATGAATAAATGATTTTGGGTTTCTAGTCGTCATTAGAACTTGAAAAAGCGTCAACGCAATTGACACGCAGTCGTAAATGCTTTAATGGGTGTGATAAAATCGTAGTCTCCGAATAAATTTCGAAGTATTTCTTGCAGCTGCGGTTCGTCTTCCAGACATGCACGTAAGCATACGATATACGTTGACTGAGATGAGATGTGAAATGTTTGTAATTTTAAAAATACTAACGAGGCAGTGTTTTCAAACTTATGACAATTACAACACCTGCACTGACACGCACGATACAGGGAATGAAGTTTAAATACCACAGGTGCATAGACTTGAATGCTACGATGAGCCATAGATGAATTGTTTGTAGTTTGCAAAGCTCTAAAACTGACATTGTGCAATCGTACATCTAATTAAGGAAAATAACATCTTCAGGTGACACTAAATCATCCAAACAAGTTTTCTATTGTCACTACGTATTCATCTGTATATAAAGGGTGTTTGAAAACGCTATGAAAAGCTTATCAGGGTGCTGCCGGATACACTGAGCTAAGATATAACTGTCCAGAAAAGAACTCGGTACGTTGCGCCGATTCCGAGTTAATTAGCTTTGAAGTTAGCCAATCAGGCCGTTGCACGCACAAATTCAAGCGACCCGTCAGATACAATGTCAGTTGTTGGCATAGCGTACATAACTGCGCACTAGATTGTTTAGCCTTTGGCTGAAGTTCGATCCCTCTATCTTTCTATGTCAAATTTTTGCATCGCTCTCTTGTTCGGTTTTAGGAAACCAAACAAAGATGATGTTTGGCGACTACGTCTCTGGGGACAGAGACTGTTTGCGGTCAATGCCAATGAACTCAGAGACGCAGAAATGTATCGAGTTTTTTTATTAATAGTTATTTCTCAGCACAAGCTACCCTGCAACACCCCTAAAAGCTTTTCAGACTGATTCACCGATTCATAAATAACCAGCCAAAACTACTAAGAATGGAAATGAAAAATTTGGAGTAAGTGTTGACCTTATAACGTAGAAATCCTACTAGGGTGAAATAGAGGATGAAATTTTTTTTGAAAATATATCGCTATTAAGGCAGTCTTGAAGCTAGATCTACTGAATTTGGTATTTGGTTTCTCGGCCAGCAATTAAAAAAGTGTATGTTTCAGAATTTTCAGAAATTAAACCCCTACAGGGCTGAAATAATGGGTGAAATTTTTTTTTTCAAGATAAACCATTACACTGGAGAAAAGCAGTTTGATTGTGTTAGATCTGTGACTTGCTCTTGACTAACTTTTGGTGTCTGAATCAAAAAAGAAAAAAAAACTGCAGATATTTTTCTTTCAAGTCACTTTTTTTAACGTACAGAATACCCTCTCTTTGTTTCAAAAGTCATACAGTATGTAAATACAAAGGAAAATAAATGCCAAATATTCTGTAGATGAGGGACAATTTAATTCATACAAACGCTGTAATAATTACTGAGAGCTAAACTGTTTTCATACAAATAGTAACGTTTCTTTACCAAACGGCAAAAAAAAGGTAAAATTTTTGCTTATATCTTCTTCCGGAGTATTTAATCAGTGGTCACTCTCGTCTGATTCTCCAACAGTAGTCAGCCATCATATTTGCATCACATCTACCTTCTTACAGTGCCTCCATCACCTTGGAACCTTTATGGAATCACACATGCTGCTTATCACTGACTGCACGAAGATTTTCCGGGAAGTGAGAAAGATGGCTATGTAGAAAACGCAATTTTTTGCTCATATTTCAATCAAGGAGGAAACAGACCGTTTTAAGATCAGCACAGATGATCCATTGATGCATGCTCTATTGCAAGGAATCAATGACTCATTTTATGTCTTCAGATTATTCAAGCAAACGAACTGAATGGCCTAATGGGACTGCACTTATCGACTAATAATCGCTATTCATTTGCGATATAAGCTGAAATATCAAATAGTCCATTAAACAACATACATTATAGCAATATAAAAATCCGTTATCACTTCGAAAGTACTACAGGAACGCACTTTCTCTTGATCAAAAATAGGATACCTCAGCTCACTTTTCAAGCAGGTTTTCCACTCTCAGTTCTGATGCTAACAGTTCTGAAGCTTTCCTGGATAGTCTCAAATTTCGTGCCAAGTCATTCCACTCCTGAGCTCGAATCTCTTGCGAATGAAATCATTCTCATTGGGAAAATTTTTTCGCTGAGGTAACTTCGACTTTCACAAGACTACCGTTTCTATGCATCCAAAGAGGATAATTCTTTGAAAACTGGCACTGGAAATTCAGATGAATGAGCCACTGGACGTATTAGTGAATGGTGAGCTATGGAAGTCTATTTTTAATTTGTTGCTGTTGTTGAATCTGTTGCAGGACAAACGTTTCTACATAACCATCACCACAGGAGGTCTAAAAACAGGATTAACTACAACCTCAGACTCCAGCTGCAGACTCGATTTATGGTCACAAATGCATCTTTGGCCTTAATTAGCATGAAATACATATGTTTTTGGATAGGGTCCCCCTTCAGCAAAACAGAATTTTGTTTTTTAACCCAAACATGTTTCACTGCAGTTGCAGCATCTTCAGTAGGCTTTTATTTTATACCTGTTAAAGAAAAAGAATATTCTTTACTGTTTGTACACATGCAACTATTAGTTTTTAAATCACAATTACAGATATTTAAAAAAAAAAACAAATTATGAATTCATACCATTTTGCCACGTGGTTGGTTTTTGTGATGTATTTTGTTTCTACAGTGACTGTTTTGTTTCACAGTTTGTCATCTGCAACCACTTACACCTTAAAGTAGATAAATTGTTTAAGCCAAAAGCGGTTGCAGCTGACAAACTTTGAAACAAAACAGTCACTGTAGAAACACAATACATCAGAAAAACCACACCATGTGGTAAAAAGATATGAATTCATAATTTCATGTGGGTTTCTTTTCAAATATCTGTAATTAGGATTTAAAAATTAATAGCTCCATGTATAAAAACAGTATGTAATATTCTTTATCTTTAACAGCCATAAAATAAAAGCCCACTGAAGATGCTGCAACTGCAGTGAAACATGTTTGGATTAAAAAACAAATTTGTGTTTTACTAAAGGCGGACCCTGTCCAAAAACATATGTGTCAAAGCAAACATGGAAAAAAGAGCTTGAACCCAAAAATGATTGTGATGTCACCGCCGACTTTGCTAGCGATGGTTCACTGTCTACATACGCTCTCATTTGCAGAGACGACAGTTTAGCGCAGCCTTCAGCTACGTCATTTGCTACGACCTAGCAAGGCGCCATTTTCAGTTACTATAATCTGAACAGATAATATTGTGAATCATGTACCGTCAAGAGCGACGTTCATCATTAATGGATTAAAGTTAAGTATCAAACTAATTACGTCCGCTTTCCGAATTCTAATTCTTTGTCATGTTCGAGACCTCACGTCAGTATAGTCCTTCCCTCCTCACGCCAGCCTGCGTGAGCTAAAACGCGTGCATTTCGGCCTCCCCTAGTAAGACAGTGTTTGCTCTTCTGCCAACACAACAATGATTATTAGCATGAAATGTTTAGAATGTGTTGCAATCAGTGAACGAAGTCGAAGAAGGCTGTTTAACAGTCGGGAAGACAAATCGACTTTGTCAGAACTGCAGATAAAAAGAAACGCATCTTTAATTTTTCAGGGGGCCTGATGTATGTTCATAAAATTATTTTCTGTAATTAGTACGCAAATGCGAGTGAAGCAGCGGGCGCTAAGCTAGTTACTCCATAAGGTATGAACACGATTATGTAGCGGATCAGTCAGAATACATCAAGCCGTACTGAGGCCGCGAGCTGGCCCGCCCGGTGGACAGATGTAGTGTGCTGTGCGGGGCCGGCGGGTACTCACCGGAGACCCAGGTGCCGTTGAAGGGGGGCGGCCGGAAGCGCGGACTCAGCACGTCGTCCAGCGTGAACTTCGTGCCCTTCACCCTGGGCCCTTCGTCGGGCGGCGACAGCAGCACGATCGAGAACACGATCAGGCCGAGCACGGCCACGATCACGAGCAGCGCGATCAGGATGCCGCGCCAGTTGCGCTGGTTGGGCCCGGTCGCCACCAGCTCCTGCAACAGACGCAGAGGTGCGCGATTCTCTCAGCTGCTCAAGTTCATTCAGATTTCTCAGTGACTAAAGAAGTCCCAGTTGCAGGTTGCCCATTCATCGTTTTCAATGATCAGATGAATGTCAGTCTGACTGGGACACTAGGAGCACTGTAAGCATCAGGAACAGGCTCAAACTGCGCTACGTTGACCTTAGTCGAGGTACGGCGCACCTGTTACCAGGTCACGGTCCATATCCCAAACATCTGCATCGAGTGGGACGTAGTAACACACCAGTCGGTGAATGTGGAGGGAAAGGTTCGGCTGATCATGTCGTTCCCGATCTACAAACAATTGTAAGTGACCGAAATTTGTGGACTAAAGTGAATATGATAGCACATCGGATATCTAAAAGGCAACAGCTTAACTTTCAGTCTATAAGAGCAAGTGGGCGCTTTGCATATCAAAACAATGTCAACAGGTTATAAATTGGTTCAAATGGCTCTGAGCACTATGGGACTCACCTGCTGAGGTCATTAGTCCCCTAGAACTTAGAATTAGTTAAACCTAACTAACCTAAGGACATCACAAACATCCATGTCCGAGGCAGGATTCGAACCTGCGACCGTAGCGATCTTGCGGTTCCAGACTGCAGCGCCTTTAACCGCACGGCCACTTCGGCCGGCTCAACAGGTTACAATAAGTGTTTCCTCAATTTTATATATATATATATATATATATATATATATATATATATATATATATATATATATATATATATAGGGTGGTCCATTGATCGTGACCGGGACAAATATCTCACGAAATAAGCGTCAAACGAAAAAACTACAAAGAACGAAACTTGTCTAGCTTGTAGGGAGAATCCAGATGGCGCTATGGTTGGCCCGCAAGATGGTCCTGCCATAGGTCAAACGGATATCAACTGCGTTTTTTTTTAAAGTAGGAACCCTATTTTTTATTACATATTCGTGTAGTACGTAAAGAAATAGGAATGTTTTAGTTGGAGCACTTTTTTCGCTTTGTAATAGATGGGGCTGTAATAGTCACAAACGTGTAAGTACGTGGTATCACGTAACATTCCGTCAGTGCGGACGGTATTTGCTTCGTGATACATTACCCGTTTAAAATGGACCGTTATATATATAAGAAAAAGACAAAAATTAAATAAAAAAAGAGCAAGAATGCTATGGCCACCTATACAGGGACGCGCAACTCGAGGACTGCCGAGGAAGGCACATAATGGTGTGGGTGATGTAGATGTAGAATAGTGTAGCAACAGTAGGTTTAGAAGTGGGTATAGTTGTAATTAGTCGGTAAACCTCGAGTTGTTCCGAAGATGCCAGTAACATGTCTAGTAATGTAAGACGGAAGCTATTCACTTGGAACTTGAGTTAATTCCATGTTAGTTTTTTATTTAATTCTTAGTTTTCAAATGTTCTGTTTTATTTATGCATTAATATTACCAGTGCTTTCTGTTAACATGATTTACTACTACAAATAAAATATAAAACTTGGTTTGTCACCATGATTAACCAATATGTATGATCTGCTTAGAGTTACCAGATAACAGGTCAAAAATTCGTAGCAATAAACTGAATTGAAGTGAACTGAACAATTCCATAAGCAACAAAAAATCCCTTTCTTCCCGTCTATCATCACAAAACTGTTAGACCCTTAGACTATCACCTTCCCTTAGGCATGATCATCTTCAGATCTGCAACAAAACATGGGAAAAAAATACTAGTGGACTGTCGACATCTTAAAAGCAGGTCATAATGAGAAGTATTACTCACATAGACGTGAAAAACATGGACTTAAAATATGACGAGGCAAACCTCTTTTAAAACATGTCCTAATATAGTGAAGATACAGTGTCATCGTCAAAAGATACCCACAAAGTTATAATAGCATCGTCGCACATATTTAAAATGTGCTATACACTGGGCCTTAACGTCGGCGGTGTCATCTTGTTAATCGCGCTACTGTCCATAGCAAACTGCTGTACAGTAGCCACAAAGTGTTTGTGTCTGAAGTTTGTTACATGTCGCTACTGTAGGTGTACACATATTCGTAAATTATATGATTTTACGAATTGGTGCGAGGAATACAATCGGTAAAGTCTATAGTACCTTACCAAGTTTATAAGTTGTTTCATTGATAAAATGAAATAATTAAAACTACAACGAAAAATTAAATTGTTAAAAAGGAACTAGTTAAGTTACAAAGTGTAATTCTGACATTCTCTTGTGGCGTTTCTAGTTAAAAATATAATGACATACATAATAACAAGCTTACAGAAGTAACAGAAGAATATTTAATAGTGATGAAATAGATAGGGAAAGAAGCCAAATGGATGAAACCACAGTTGTAGTAAGTAATCAGAGTCTTCTGTGGCCGCCAGAATGCTTCGCTGTTAGCTCTGTAATATTCTTCCTTTGTATGCCATTATATTTTTATCCAGATTGCCCCAAGAGGGTCTCAGTAATTGTCGCTCAAGGAAGGATTCGAACCTCCGACAGGGGAAGCCTCACCAACCGTGGCAAGGCGCCTCAGACGGCTCGGCTACCACGCGCTGGGACTTCTTTCGATTAAGGAGTTTCATTGCTCTGTCAAAATCTTCTAACAGTATCATGTCTCCCATCTCATCTTCTTTTACGTCCTCTTCCATTTCTATAGTACTTCCCTCAAGTTCATCTCACTTCTATAGACCCTCTATACACTCTTTCTACCTTTCCACCTTTCTGGGTAGCAGACATATATGTATACCAGCAATAAATAAGAATTTTAAATATTTTAGATTATTCAAGTAAAATAGGTGGAATATTGTGGATTGGTAAAAGCATGTACGACACCAGCTAGCACTGCCCGCGAATGCGATACGGGGATTTCCCGACTGCTGGCTCGCCGCCTATGGCTGATGGAGCACCTTCACAGCGCTGTCGATAAAACATCCTTTTGAAGGCCGTACTGGCAGCCACTAGCGCCGAGCGGACCTACTCGTGGCGCGTCCGTCAAAGAGACGGATCCTGCGATGGGCTTTCAGCTAATTACGGCCGCCGTGTGTGATATCGACATGTGTCACCGCTCCCGTCTTTGATCCGGACGCTCCACAGGTGACGGAGGAAGGGGGCAGCCGACAATCGAGCAATGCTAATGCACTTCTCAGTTTTCTGCAGTCCTCACTGAGGGGAAGTACCAATAGATCTATAGTTTTATGATTGAGAGGGCACAGCCAGCACACATCACATGTGTCTGCCACTTTGGTATACACACGTCACACAAAAAAATTGTCACATCCAGGAGACATCACGATACTCCACAGTATTAGAACAATATTTAATTACTACGAAATACTACGGGGCTATGGGAAAACGACATTTTGTCAATTGAGTAAGTGACTGATTATTTTGTAAAAATTTTTTTGTTTATTTATAGACGCAATCACATTCTTATGACACAGTCATAACCAGTTTCGGCCATAACAATACAAAAGTAAATTTATATTACAACCTAAAAATAAGTGCAATATTTAACCAACCTTATTAGTAATTTAACTGAGTTTATGCGAAATACATATAGTCCATATCTAAAGGCGGCATACTTTGAACACAGGTTCATGCGTTGTCAAACTAGCTATAAAATGTAAAACACCAGTCTTATATAGATATAAATTTTTTTTAGATTTTGTTCCCACTCTTTGCACTAGATGCACGCGTCCTCTATAAGATAGTCTTTATTTTTCAAAAGCCTAAATTATGACAAATTTACTATTAATATTTAGTCAAATGTATACAAAATTTAAAATTGCAGAAAACATCGTTAAATGAGTGAAATAACATTTCAGAACAAGTAGAAACATTGCTATAGATGAAAATAGCAGTAGCACTTGTAGAGCGTACCAGGTGATCAAAAAGTCAGTGTAAATTTGAAAACTGAATAAATCACGGAATAATGTAGATAGATAGGTACAAATTGTCGCACATGCTTGGAATGACATGAGGTTTTATTAGAACAAAAAAATACAAAAGTTTAAAAAATGTCCAACAGATGGCGCTTCATCTGATCAGAATAGCAATAATTAGCATAACAAAGTAAGACAAAGCAAAGATGATGTTCTTTACAGGAAATGCTCTATGTCCACCATCATTCCTCAACAATATCTGTAGTCGAGGAATAATGTTGTGAACAGCAGTGTAAAGCATGTCCGGAGTTATGGTGAGGCACTGGAGTCGGAGGTTGTTTTTCAGCATCCCTAGAGATGTCGGTCGATCACGATACACTTGTGACTTCAGGTAACCCCAAAGCCAATAATATCACGGGCTGAGGTCTGGGGACCTGGGAAGCCAAGCATGACGAAAGTGGCGGCTGAGCACACGATCATCACCAAACGTCTAGTAATATGGGGTGGAGCGCCATCCTGCATAAAAATCGTACGTTACAGCAGGAGTTTATCAGCCAGGCTGGGGATGATGCGATTCCGTAACATATCGGCATACCTCTCACCCGGCACGGTAGCAGTTTTGCTGTCCAGCGCCATCTGTCGGACATTTTGGGAATATTTTTTTTTCTTTTTTGTTCTGATAAAACCCCATGTCATTCCAATCGCGTGTGTCAATTTTTACCTCTATATCTACATTGCATGTTTATACCGTTGTCCATTAATACGACAAGGACGACACGAGCAGGACGATGAGAGTAGTGCTCTGCTGCAGGTGGCTGGCACGCTACTCCGCCTTAAAGGTTGTTGACATCTGCTGCGGTCCGCACTAGAGTAGTACTAGGTACTAGGGACAGAAAGTTGGCTCAAACCAGACGTATACAATAATGAAATCCTAAACTCAGATTGGAATGTATACCGCAGAGACAGGCTGGACAGTGAAGGGGGAGGCGTGTTTATAGCGATAAGAAGTGCAATAGTATCGAAGGAAATTGACGGAGATCCGAAATGTGAAATGATTTGGGTGAAGGTCACGGTTAAAGCAGGCTCAGACATGGTAATTGGATGTCTCAATAGGCCCCCTGGCTCAGCAGCTGTTGTGGCTGAGCACCTGAAGGATAATATGGAAAATATTTCGAGTAGATTTCCCCACCATGCTATAGTTCTGGGTGGAGATTTTAATTTGCCGGATATAGACTGGGAGACTCAAACGTTCATAACGGGTGGTAGGGACGAAGCATCCAGTGAAATTTTTTTAAGTGCTTTATCTGAAAACTACCTTGAGCAGTTAAACAGAGAACCGACTCGTGGCGATAACATATTAGACGTTCTGGTGACAAACAGACCCGAACTATTTGAAACAGTTAACGCAGAACAGGGAATCAGCGATCATAAAGCGGTTACGGCATCGATGATTTCAGCCGTAAATAGAAATATTAAAAAAGGTAGGAAGATTTTTCTGTATAGCAAAAGTGATAAAAAGCAATTACAAAGTACCTGACGGCTCAACACAAAAGTTTTGTCTCAAGTACAGATAGTGTTGAGGATCAGTGGACAAAGTTCAAAACCACCGTACAATATGCGTTAGATGAGTATGTGCCAAGCAAGATCGTAAGAGATGGAAAAGAGCCACCGTGGTACATCAACCGAGTTAGAAAACTGCTGCGGAAGCAAAGGGAACTTCACATAGCCAAAGCCTTGGAGACAAACAAAAATTACGCGAAGCGAAATGTAATGTGAGGAGGGCTATGCGAGAGGCGTTCAATGAATTCGAAAGTAAAGTTCTATGTACTGACTTGGCAGAAAATCCTAAGAAATTTTGGTCTTATGTCAAAGCGGTAGGTGGATCAAAACAAAATGTCCAGACACTCTGTGACCAAAATGGTACTGAAACAGAGGATGACAGACTAAAGGCCGAAATACTAAATGTCTTTTTCCAAAGCTGTTTCACAGAGGAAGACTGCACTGTAGTTCCTTCTCTAGATTGTCATACAGATGACAAAATGGTAGATATCGAAATAGACGACAGAGGGATAGAGAAACAATTAAAATCGCTCAAAAGAGGAAAAGCCGCTGGACCTGATGGGATACCAGTTCGATTTTACACAGAGTACGCGAAGGAACTTGTCCCCCTTCTTGCAGCGGTGTACCGTAGGTCTCTAGAAGAGCGTAGCGTTCCAAAGGATAGGAAAAGGGCACAGGTCATCCCCCTTTTCAAGAAGGGACTTCGAACAGATGTGCAGAACTATAGACCTATATCTCTAACGTCGATCAGTTGTAGAATTTTGGAACACGTATTATGTTCGAGCATAATGACTTTTCTGGAGACTAGAAATCTACTCTGTAGGAATCAGCATGGGTTTCGAAAAAGACGGTCGTGTGAAACCCAGCTCGCGCTATTCGTCCACGAGACTCAGAGGGCCATAGACACGGGTTCACAGGTAGATGCCGTGTTTCTTGACTTCCGCAAGGCGTTCGATACAGTTCCCCACAGTCGTTTAATGAACAAAGTAAGAGCATGTGGACTATCAGGCCAATTGTGTGATTGGATTGAAGAGTTCCTAGATAACAGAACGCAGCATGTCATTCTCAATGGAGAGAAGTCTTCCGAAGTAAGAGTGATTTCAGGTGTGCCGCAGGGGAGTGTCATAGGACCATTGCTATTCACAATATACATAAATGACCTTGTGGATGACATCGGAAGTTCACTGAGGCTTTTTGCAGATGATGCTGTGGTGTATCGAGAGGTTGTAACAACGGAAAATTGTACTGAAATACGGGAGGATCTGCAGCGAATTGACGCATGGTGCAGGGAATGGCAATTGAATCTCAATGTAGACAAGTGTAATGTGCTGCGAATACATAAAAAGATAGATCCCTTATCATTTAGCTACAAAATAGCAGGTCAGTAACTGGAAGCAGTTAATTCCATAAATTATCTGGGAGTACGCATTAGGAGTGATTTAAAATGGAATGATCATATAAAGTTGATCGTCGGTAAAGCAGATGCCAGACTGAGATTCATTGGAAGAATACTAAGGAAATGCAATCCGAAAACAAAGGAAGTAGGTTACAGTACGCTTGTTCGCCCACTGCTTGAATACTGCTCAGCAGTGTGGGATCCGTACCAGATAGGGTTGATAGAAGAGATAGAGAAGATCCAACGGAGAGCAGCGCGCTTCGTTACAGGATCATTTAGTAATCGCGAAAGCGTTACGGAGATGATAGATAAACTCCAGTGGAAGACTCTGCAGGAGAGACGCTCAGTAGCTCGGTACGGGCTTTTGTTAAAGTTTCGAGAACATACCTTCACCGAAGAGTCAAGCAGTATATTGCTCCCTCCTACGTATATCTCGCGAAGAGACCATGAGGATAAAATCAGAGAGATTAGAGCCCACACAGAAGCATACCGACAATCCTTCTTTCCACGAACAATACGAGACTGGAATAGAAAGGAGAACCGATAGAGGTACTCAGGGTACCCTCCGCCACACACCGTCTGGTGGCTTGCGGAGTATGGATGTAGATGTAGATGTAGAACGTGCAATACTCGATCTGCTCTGTAATTTTAAATTTTATATACATTTGACCTAAATACTAATAGTAAATTTGTCATATTTTAGGCTTTTGAAAAATAAAGACTATCTTATAGAGGACGCGCGCATCTAGAGCAAAGAGGGGGAACAAAAGTAACAACATTTTTATATCTATATAAGACCGGTGTTTTACATATTATAGCTAGTTTGACAAAGCATGAACCTGTGTTCAGCGTATGCCGTCTTTAGGTACGAACTACATGTATTTCGCATGAATTCAGTTAGATTACTAATAAGCTTGGTTTAATATTGCACTAATTTTTAGGTTTTATATAAATTTTCCTTTTTATTGTTACAGAATCTGAAGATGGTCATTGTACGACCGAAATCGGTTGTGACTGTGTCATAAGAATGTGATTACGTCTATAAATAAACAAAAAAATTTTACTACGGGGCTATCCTGAACTTTTTTAGCTGAAAACTCTAAAAGCTTTTCTAATAATTCGAAAGTTATTAATATTCTACATCTTTATTATTCATGTCACATATTTATTTCTTAACACAATCACCCTGGTGACGGATTCTCCCAAAGAGAGACCGGTTTATTGATGCCGTCACTGTAGAACGTTGTTGACGGTGTCACACCACCACCTGTGCCTTGCACCGATTCATCACTATTAAAGTGATGTCCTAAAATGTGTTCTTTAAGCCTTGGAAACAGATGAAAAAAGGACGGTGCCAAGTCGAGACCGTATGGAAGATTATCGATAACGGTGATCCAAAGGAGTCGGACTGTTGCAGATGTCGCAGCGCTCGCGTGGGATCTGGCATTGTCATGCTGAAGGAGAGGGCGCTCCATGTGTGGACGGACTCGTCGAATTCGAAGCTCGATTACAGCACACTGTTTCTCACGCACCGACGTAGCTACGTTACACGCCGCCATGTTACACGCTACGATTCGGAGCCCTCCAGCGGTAGACAGTTGCAAATATGTAGACATGAAGAATAAAGATATAGAATGTTAGTGACGTTTATTTTACATAAAAAGCTGTAAGAGTATCCACATACAAAATTCGGAAGGATTACTTTTCTGCACGAGCTCGTGCTTACTATTAAGCAAATATTTCTCGGTAAGATGGCGGAGCCGCTAAGAACTGAGTCATTACGGAAACTTAAACCAAATACTTTTTCTTCTCCTTCTTCTTCTTTTCAGCGATCACAAACCCTGTAGAGGATGCGCTGCATCAACGATCTGCTTCCATGTTCTTCTATCTCTCGTGTCTGTTTCCACTCTGCGGCGATTCCTAATACTGGTACGTTCTTCCCTGTGCCATTTTTCTAGCGCGTGCGAGGTCGGCCCAATGGTCTTGTTGCTTGGAGTGTGCCTTCAAATTCCTTCTTAGGAATTCTGTTAGTTTCCATTGCAGCCACATGACCAGCCGATTGCAGTCTCCTACTTTTAAATTTCTGGACGACACACAGTGGTTCATAACGGCCTAATCCTTGGACAATAGATGATAAGTGAGAATAATAATTAAAAAAATTCCAGTTTTAGGTTTTGGGGGTTGCTGATTACGAATTTGATATCAAAATTAAGAAACTCAAAATGGCGGACATTTTGGAAAGATAATCACTTCATTGGTCCGAAAATTTGCACCAATAGGTATTCGAGGTCGCTGGTTACGATTTTGCGGCAGTCAACATAAATAAGATTCCAGTGTATAAGAAACAACAAAATAGTAAAACCGCAATAGCTACGTCCTGGTCAAGCCATTCTTCATGATTGGCGTAAAAGCGATCCAGAATTTTGCGTCTATCCTGCCATTTTTTCTTCATTGTAAATAGGAGATTCCTCAAACATTTCCTTTCATCAACTGAAATTGCGAAACGACATCTTTCTGATTCGGTAAAATATTATTCCAGAACTTCTATTTGATTGTCAAATTTTGAGCTTCATTCATCACGTAGGGCCAAGAATATTTGTCTGCGTGTACAAATAATTTCTTTGCATGTATTTCCTATTAAAATTTAAAAAAAGTATATATATATAGGGTGTTACAAAAAGGTACGGCCAAACTTTCAGGAAACATTCCTCACACACAAATAAAGAAAAGATGTTATGTGGACATGTGTCCGGAAACTCTTAATTTCCATGTTAGAGCTCATTTTAGTTTCTTCAGTATGTACTGTACTTCCCCGATTCACCGCCATGATTTCACACGGGATACTCCACCTGCACTGCTAGAACATGTGCCTTTGCAAGTACGACACAACATGTGGTTCATGCACGATGGAGCTCCTGCACATTTCAGTCGAAGTGTTCGTACGCTTCTCAAAAAGAGATACGGTGTCTGATGGATTGGTAGAGGCAGACCAATTCCATGGCCTCCACGCTCTCCTGACCTCAACCCTCTAGACTTTCATTTATGGGGGCATTTGAAAGCTCTTGTCTACGCAACCCCGGTACCAAATGTAGAGACTCTTCGTGCTCGTATTGTGGACGGCTGTGATACAATACGCCATTCTCCAGGGCTGCATCAGCGCATCAGGGATTCCATGCGACGGAGGGTGGATGCATGTATCCTCGCTAACGGAGGACATTTTGAACATTTCCTGTAACAAAGTGTTTGAAGTCACGCTGGTACGTTCTGTTGCCGTGTGTTTCCATTCCATGATTAATGTGATTTGAGGAGAAGTAATAAAATGAGCTCTAACATGGAAAGTAAGCGTTTCCGGACACATGTCCACATAACATATTTTCTTTCTTTGTGTGTGAGGAAAGTTTCCTGAAAGTTTGGTCGTACCTTTTCGTAACACCCTGTGTATATACAGAATACATATTATATGTAACGTAAAAATTTTATAAACAATCCTGCACTCATGAACAATCGATTAAAAAACCATATTATTATGTTTTACAAATTGGGTTTTTTGTCCATGAACAATGTTTTGAATAATATTTGTAGACATATTTCGATATGTCTATAAAAATCGTCATTGCGGTTGGAATTTTATTTAAAATCTTTATTCACAATGCCACACCGTTGCAATAATATACCGTACTTATCTCCACAACACTTTAGAAAGAGATAGAAAACATCTATGAAAAACCCTCCATACTTGTGACCATTCGAGTCCCAGGTATAGAAAGTTGAGAGGAGAATATGGCCATTAGTCACAGTGCGTAATGCGCACGACAGTGTACACGGTAGCACTAAAATCGTTATTATTCAAAATGAGCAACTTTCGAGCAGCTAATTCATGAAAATTTTATTAACAGATAGTTCAACAAACATGTCCCTGTCAATGCCAGCGTTGAAATATGTTAAGATTATTTTGTATCGATAAAACTGTATTTCTAAAGAAGCGAAACAACATGATAATCACGACTACCTTCTGCATGACGTTTCATAAAAAACATCAAACATTTTCGAAAATTGAAGTACATAAAATGTTTCTACATACCTTCGTCAAAATTTTCCATTTTGGAAAATAGGAATCGGATGCGTCGTTGTAAAATTCTGTATGATTTTCTGAGGCACTGTATAACTTGGCACTGAAGCGTCGTACGTGTGTTTCTACGAGACGCAAGTTGCGACCGTCGCAAGGAAGCAAGTATACAATATTGTGATCTCTGCTTATACGATCTGAATACCCCATACCCCCCCCCCCCCTCTCGACAAGAATCCATTCCAAACACACCGATCTTTCAACCTTCATTTCTCGACTTTTGACCAGGGAATCGGCCGTTCTGAACCACTGTGAGACAGTGCGCAGATTCATTAACTGTTATATTTCTATGTTCTTTCGAACCCTCCGTATGCCATTCTCCAGCACATGTCTCCAGATCACTTTTCTTTCAAAATATTCAGTTTTTCTCTTTCATTCTTGGTAAGCATCCAGCTTTCCGTGACATACATAGGTGCTAAAAGAAAACAAAAACAGCAAAGAAAATGTAATGATTTGAGGTGTTTATGGGTGGTTAACAGGTCCAATAGAACAATAATCATGAATGACGGCAGTTTAATGACATGACATGAAATGAATCAAGTTATTATCGTTACTACTTTCTCATGTGGAAACTGGATAAAAATATATAAATAATTAAGACAGATATAGGAACATCAATGTAGTTGTATGCTACTTGGCTATAAGTACAATGAAGAAATAGTGGAAATAGCATCACAGATAATTTAAAGCCATATTTACCATTACGAGGGTAATCCCAAAAGTATGGTCTCCTATTTTTATATAGGCACATAGACCCGTTTATTTCTACAATGGTTTAGATCAGCTTACAGCTTGAACATTTAGCTATTTTTCGACATAATCAACATTTATGTCGATGCATTTTTGTAGACGCTGTGGCAGTTTTTGTATGCCCATGTCATACCAGCTCGCCACCATGCTGTTCAGAAAGATATGAACCTCTTCTTCCACCTCGTCGTCGGAGCTGAATCGTTTTTCGGCCAAATTTTCTTTTAACCTAAAGAACAGGTGATAGTCACTGGGCGCCAAGTTAGGACTGTAGGATGGGCGGGTGATTACGTTCCACTGAAACTGTTGCAGGAGAGCAACGGTTTGCCGTGCGATGTGTGGGCGAGCGTTGTCATGGAGAATGTGTACGTCCTTGCTCAACATTCCTCTTCTCCGGTTCTGAATTGCCCGTTTGAGTTTTTTCAGAATCTCACAGTACCTGCCAGCGTTAATTGTGGTCCTAGTGATTCTGGTCCAACAGTATAAAAGGGTCAGTGTTTAACAAAGAATTTACGTAACACTGAGAATAACAGTGCAGCTACGTAGATGATTATAGCGTGTCTCTCTCTGCAACAATATTTATTTATCGGGCAGTAACTAGTAAGGTTTTAAATAAACCAAGCGTATTTTTGAATTAGCTGTATGTGTTGAAAACATAAGTACATTCTTACAACTCAATCTAGTAGACTTATTCAGAATTATTTGTCTACTTAGCGACATTCAGGATCATTAGTATATTTTAGCAACTACTACAAGTGTAAGAAATATACACGACGTCACGACTTATAACTATTTTCATCCACGATTGCAAACGTAACAAACCGAAACCTTCTATAAAAAGAAAAAAGTAGAGGCGGAGGGAGGGAGAGGGAGAGATATATATAGAGAGAGAGGAGAGAGAGAGAGACAGAGAGAGAGAGAGACAGAGAGAGAGAGAGAGAGAGAGAGAGAGAGAGAGAGAGAGAGAGAGAGAGGAGAGCGAGCGAGCGAGAGAGAGAGAGAGAGAGAGAGAGAGAATATAGTCTGCTGTGGAGCCCATTTTCAAAAATATGCACTGAATGGTGTCCTCCGAAACATATGTGCGTCTACAGCATTATGCTCTTCCTCCAGAGGTGCCACAGATCGCCATCTGTCCTACTTTACAGAGCAGAAAGCTTCCAAACCCCACGGTCCCGTGAAGAGTCGTGGATGTCCAAGCACTTTAGCGACTGGTGGTAGTTACGCTGCTCGTCTATCACTTTCCGTAGATGCTGACGACAGTAATATTCTACCAGGTTCGCAGTTTTCGAGATACTCGTTCACAGGCTCTGCATAATAATAAGCTGCCCTTTGAAACAGTCGCTTATTTCAGTGGATTTCTCCATTTGCAGTGGATATATTCACTAGGGCATTCCCACGACTCTGCTCTGTTTCCATACGTTTCTTAGTGCGTTACGTTCATGCTCTTCAGAATAGAAGAACAATCTTCGCTGAATGTAACTGCAGCTATGTATGCTGCCACTTCAACAGTTTTTACACCACAGTAAAAATTTTTCGGTACCAGTTTCCAGACGCGTACATTCATGCTCTCCTTTTCATTTTGCGCACTGGGACCGGTCCATCTTTCAAGCTAATCCTAACTGCTAGGAGAAATGGATGATTCATACACTACTGGCCATTAAAATTGCTACACCACGAAGATGCCGTGCTACAGACGCGAAATTTAACCGACAGAAAGAAGATGCTGTGATATGCAAATGATTAGCTTTTCAGAGCATTCACACAAGGTTGGCGCCGGTGGCGACACCTACAACGTGCTGACAAGAGGAAAGTTTCCAATTGATTTCTCATACACAAACAGAAGTTGACCGGCGTAGCCCGGTGAAACACTGTTGTGATGCCTCGTGTAAGGAGGAGAAACGCGTACCATCACTTTCCGACTCTGATAAAGGTCGGATTGCAACATATTGCGATTGCGGTTTATCGTATCGCGACATTGATGCTCGCGTTGGTCGAGATCCTACGACTGTTAGCAGAATATGGAATCGGTGGGTTCAGGAGGGTAATACGCAACGCCGTTCTGGATACCAACGGCCTCGTAACACTAGCATTCCCGATAACAGGCATTTTATCCGCATGGCTGTAACGGATCGTGCAGCCACGTCTCGATCCCTGAGCAAACAGATGGGGACGTTTGCAAGACAACAAACATCTGCACGAACAGTTCGACGACGTTTGCAGCAGCATGGACTATCAGCTCGGAGATCCTTGACGCTGCATCACAGACAGGAGCGCCTGTGATGGTGTACTCAACGACGAACCTGGGTGCACGAATGGCAAAACGTCATTTTTCGGATGAATTCAGGTTCTGTGTACAGCATCATGATGGTCGCATCAGTGTTTGGCGACATCGCGGTGAACGCACATTGGAAGCGTGTATTCGTCATCGCCATACTGGCGTATCACCCGGCGTGATGGTATGGGGTGCCATTGGTTACACGACTCGGTCACCTCTTGTTCGCATTGACGGCCCTTTGAACGTGGACGTTACATTTTAGATGTGTTACGACCCGTGGCTCTACCCTTCATTCGATCCCAGCGATACCCTACATTTCAGCAGGATAATGCACGACCGCATGTTGCAGGTCCTGTACGGGCCTTTCTCGATACGGAAAATGTTCGATTGCTGCCCTGGCCAGCACATTATCCAGATCTCTCACCAACTGAAAACGTCTGGTCAATGGTGGCCATCAACTGACTCGTCGCAATACGCCAGTCACTACTCTTGATGAACTGTGGTATCGTGTTGAAGCTGCATGGGCAGCTGTACCTGTACACGCCATCCAAGCTCTGTTTGACTCAATACCCAGGCGTATCAAGGCCGTTATTACGGCCAGAGGTGTTTGTTCTGGGTTCTGGTTTCTCAGGATCTATGCACCCAAATTGCGTGAAAATGTAATCAGATGTCAGTTCTAGTATAATATATTTGTCCAATGAATACCAGTTTATCATCTGCATTTCTTCTTGGTGTAGAAATTTTAATGGCCAGTAATGCATTATGCTACCGGTTTCGATCATAGATCATCTTCACAGCGGAAAATTATCTACTGTAACAATTTCACATAGCATGCATGCTATTACAATAGATATTTCTCCACTATGAAGATGGTCCATGATCGAAACTGTTAGTGAATTATTACAATATTACAATATTACAATATTACAATATTACAATATTACAATAGTGAATTATTACAATATCTATTACAATAGATATTTCTCCACTATGAAGATGGTCCATGATCGAAACTGTTAGTGAATTAATGTATTGTAACATAGCGCAGTGTGTATTAAGCGCTTCTCCAAGTATATTGATGCTGTTGACAGTTCCCTGAAAAAATAATTGATATTAATTGGACAGAAATCGTATATACCGGACGAATCTTTTTTTGAACTATTCAGCGAGCGCCTATAGTTGCCTATATTTCTGTCAGTTCACTGTTTCATTCAACACGCTGTAACTTCTAAAATACTTTCACAATCAAAAAATTCTTTTGCAGGTATAATCTACATACTTGTTGTCTTCATGGTAATACTAATGAAGATAGACTAGTGTCCTATTAAAGCTACTTGATGGTGACATGCAACACAGTTGAAATCAGCGCTGCCAGGTGACAGGGATCCACTTTTGGAGACCATACTGTAGATAATCAGGCTGGGCGCCTTAAGGGGGGGCGTTGATGAAAAATACACACTATTTCAAAGATGCACCAAATCCACAGTTTTGGAGATATGGCAATGAAATTATGTACCACGCTTTACATGAAAGTAACAAATTTACATACTAAATACTTTGATTATATATATTCAACTTCTTTTTTGAATGAAATTTGAAGCTTTATTTTCAAAAACTAATGTATGTTCCTTTTTCTCAGAAATTATTCAAGAGATTTCTACAAAAAATTCCTCTGTTTCATCTCTTTATCTGTTGTAAGCTTCTCCCATGAGGTTTTTGGAATAGGTCAAATAGGAGAATTTTCAAATTTTTTAAATTATAATTCCATAAGTCCATGCAAAATTCCAAGCACTTTGCCCCATATCTCAGCTTTCAATGAAAATTTCAAAATTTGCTCTTGAGACAACATTTATTAGGTTTACAGAAATATGTGCACAAAACTTCATAGAATCTGAAGAAAAGGTACATAAACTTTAAAAAACAAACTTTTCAGGAAACGCAATTTCAGGTTCAACCTAACTTTTTTCCTTATGTCACTTCTTCAGAAGGCACCACATTTGTATCCTGGGTCGTCTTTCCCTTCAACGCTTCTCTTCTGGTTTCTTGTTGTCTGTCTCATTTCCTTTATCAGGTCTTCAACTGACTTTTCAGCTGCAGAGAGGCGCTGTAAATCAATTTTTTTTTCATGATGTCTTGAGTAAAATTTCCTATCTTCAACCCCAGTCTTTCTAATACCTTCATCCTCCCAACGTTCCCATCATTAAATACAATAACTGCATCATAAGTTGCAATTCTGACAACTGTAGCAGATGAAAATGTGTTTTTAGCGCATCGTTTGCATATGAGTTTATAAGATACCGAACAAAGTCAAAGATGATCTATAAAATCGAAGAGTATGTATCCCGCACTCATTTGGTTGAAAGTAACATACAGAATCGTTGTTCACTGAGCTGGTTTTGAAGTGCTGTTTCAAAATGTGGGCATGGCAGGGAAGCCGCGTCACAATTTTAGTTAATTTTCAGGCACTTCGGATGCGATTTCAACATTGAAACTTTGGGAACTTACTGTCCATGAGTTGTACTAACAAATAGAAAATAAATCGAAAGTTGACATTTTTGGTAAATTTCATCAACGTTCCACCGTAACACTGTTTGCTGTTATTCCGTTCGCCACTCATTTGGTAGCTTTATAGCTACAGGGGAGCGGCGAGGGCAGAACTGGAAACGCGCCCAGAGGTGCTGTTGCGTTTCCGCCCTTGCCGCCTCCCCTCTCCCGCGTCACAAGTCATCGGAAGTCGCGAGCGAACTTGGTCCGTTCCCCCCTCCTCTCCTCCGCGCAGACAAGTTGTGCGTCTGTTCCGCGTCTGCATACTGCTCTCTGGAGCGCCGAAACTCCATAGCGCGGCGCCGGCTTCCCGAGTAAGCAAGCATCGACAGCTCGGCTCGCTGCGGCTGTTACAGAAGCCTCGTACTTTGGCCACACGGCAAAACAAGACACTGCTCCAAGTCACCAGGACGGAATGCACGCCACAAAGCAGAAGGACTGTAGAAACATAGCTACGAGAGAAATTCTGCCTCATACGGACGGTTCTCGACAGTTTTTCTTCCAGCCTGCCATCCACTGGTGGAATAGTGCGGGAGATGATGCTTGTGCAGAAAGTGCCTCCGCCACTCACGGTAAAATAGCTTGCACAGTACACTTTATGTTGAAGCAAATATTAGTATTATCATGAAAATAGGTTTATATGTCTGCATATGTTTATGTACAAGAAGCAAGCACTTCAGCATACACATGCGAGTAACTAAAAGGGAGGTTATGGTCGATACCGATGAAAAAACGGATTTTTTACATTTAACTTGCAAGTCTATGGATTATACCCGCAAAATAAGTTTTTGATTGTGAAAGTATTTTAGAAGTCACAGCGTGCTGAATGGAACAGTGCGCTGACCGAAATATAGGCAGCTGTAGGCGCTCGGTGAATTACACTATTGGTCATTAAAATTGCTACACCGAGAAGAATTCCAGATGATAAATGGGTATTCATTGAACAAATATATTATACTTGAACTGACGTGTGATTACATTTTCACGCAATTTGGGTGCATAGATCCTAAGAAATCAGTACCCAGAACAACCACCTCTGGCCTTGATAGGCCTGACCATTGAGTCAAACAGAGCTTGGATGGCGTGTACGGGTACAGCTGCCCATGCAGCTTCAACACGATACCACAGTTCATCAAGAGTAGTTACTGGCGTATGTGGCGAGCCAGTTGCTCGACCACCATTGACCAGACGTTTTCAAATGGTGAGAGATCTGTAGAATATGCTGGCCAGGGCAGCACTCGAAAATTTTCTGTATCCAGAAAGGCCCGTACAGGACGTGCAACATGAGGTCGTGCATTATCCTGCTGAAATGTAGGGTTTCGCAGGGATCGAATGAAGGGTAGAGCCACGGGTCGTAACACATCTGAAATGTAACGTCCACTGTTCAAAGTGCCGTCAATGCGAACAAGTGGTGACCGAGACGAGTAACCAATGGCACCCCATACCATCACGCCGGGTGATACGCCAGTATGGCGATGACGAATACACGCTTCCAATGTGCGTTCACCGCGATGTAGCCAAACACGGATGCGACCATCATGATGCTGTAAACAGAAACTGGATTCATCTGAAAAAATGACTTTTGCCATCGGTGCATCCAGGTTCGTCGTTGAGTACACCATCGCAGGCGCTCCTGTCTGTGATGCAGCGTCAAGAGTAGCCGCAGCCAATGTTTCCGAGATGGTAGTCCATGCTGCTGCAAACGTCGTAGAACTGTTCTTGTAGATGGTTGTTGTCTTGCAAATGTCCCCATGTGTTGACTCAGGGATCGAGACGTGGCTGCATGATCCACTACAGGCATGGGGATAAGATGCCTGTCATCTCGACTGCTAGTGATTCGTGGCCGTTGGCATCCAGCAAGGCGTTCCGTATTACCCTCCTGAACTCACCGAGTCCATATTCCGCTAACAGTCATTGGATCTCGACCTACGCGAGCATCAATGTCGCGATATGATAAACCGCAATCGCGATAGGCTGCGATCCGTCTTTTATCAAAGTCCGAAACGTGATGGTACGCATTTCTCCTCCTTACACGAGGCATCGCAACAACGTTTCACCAGGCAGCGCCCGTCAACTGCCGTTTGTGTATGGGAAACCGGTTGGAAACTTTCATCATGTCAGCACGTTGTAGGTGTCGCCATCGGCGCCAACCTTGTGTGAATGATCTGAAAAGCTAATCATTTGTATATCACAGCATCTTCTACGTGTCGGTTAAATTTCGCGTCTGTAGCACGTCATCTTCGTGGTGTAGCAATTTAAGGGCCAATAGTGTAGTTCAAGAAAAGATTCCATCGGTATATACTATTTCCGTCCAATCGAGATCAATTTTTTGTTCAGGAAACTGTCAACAGCGTCGATATACTTGGAGGAATGCTTGATACACACTACCAGTTTCGATCAGAGACCACCTTCGCAGTGGAAAAATATCTACTGTAAAAGCATATATGACATCTGAAGTTCTTATAATACATATTTTTCCACTTTTAAGATGATCCATGATCGAAACCGGTAGTGAATAAATGTATTGTAAGCAGGACAGTGTGAATCATAGATTTCCCCAGGTAAATAAAATTAGCTTGAAAGATCTACGGTGCCAATGTGCAAAATGAAAAAGAGGCCTTGAAAGCACGCGTTTGGAAACTGGTATCGAAACATCTTCAGTGTGGAGCAAAAACTGTTGAAATAGCAGCATATATAGCTGCAATTATATTCAGCAAAGGTTATTCATCTATTGTGAAGAGCATGAACATGTTAGCAATCTTGATAGGGACGAATAGCAAAAACTTGGCAGAGTAGCCTCGAGAGATTAACCAATTCTTCTGTTTTTTTTTTAATGAAAGATAATGAAGTTGAGGGGGCCTCTGCCAGGGCTTTTTTGTTATTAGATTCTTAAATATACTTTTCAAACATTTGAACTTGGTAAGACATGCCGAGACATTAGTATCTTTATTTCTTTTCCAATAATCGCCATTTTTTCCTTATATTTCTAAAACCATATCGTGATGACACCATAGATTCATTTTAATTTAAGAAATTTCTATTTTTATAGATTTCAGAAACATCCGCGAGTCTGCACAACGCTTCGCGTAAATCAGGACACGCCGCTAGGTGCGTGCTTTGATAACAACTGCAGCAGCCATTTTTAATTTGTCATAAGATAAACAAACTTTTTGATTACACGAATGTACGTACATTAAAGTGGTAAAAGCACAATATAATAAAAAAATCCACATATGAAAAATAAAATTCTGAACTTCACCCATTTTTGTGCCTCTCGACCAGAACCTCCATTTAAGCACACCAGAAAAAAAACTAGCAATCTTCACTTCAGATCGCGTCCACAAGTCCCTCATTGGTGATTCGATCCCGTAGAAATACTATTTACCGCGGACACTGCAGTTACCACCCGCTGACCGCACGGGAGTGCTGCGCGGTCGAGGACGCCTTGCCACAGTTCGGGCGGCTCCTCCCTGTCGGAAGTTCGAATCCTCCCTCGGGCATGGGTGTGTGTGTTGCCCTTAGCGTAAGTTATTTTAAGTTAGATTAAGTGGCGTGTAAGCCTAGGGGCCGATGACCTCAGCAGTTTGGTCCACTAGGAACTTATGACCTCAGGAGAATAAAGAGAAGCTTGATAAACATTACGGTAACTCTGCACCTTCGATTACAACAGTTTATAAGTGGTTTCAAAATTTTTGGACTGGCCGTATGGGCACAAGTGATGCTGGACGTTCTGGACGCCATGTGGAGGTTACGACTCCAGAAATCATTGATAAAATCCATGATATGGCGATGGATGACAGAAGAGTTAAGGGGCGTGAAATTGCTAGTACTGTGGGCGTCTCGAATGAACGCGTACATAATATTTTGCATAAACATTTGGACGTCAGAAGGCTGTATGCAAGATGGGTTCCGCGATTGCTCACGCTTGACCAAAAATTGAATCGTGTTAAGTCCTGCAAGGATGGTTTGCAGCTGTTCACGAAGAATCCACAGGACCTTAAGTTCCGTTTCGTCACTGTGGATGAAACATGGATACATTACTATACTCCTGAGACCAAAGAACAATCTAAACAATGGGTTACCAAGGGAGAATCATCACTGTGGATGAAACAAGGATACATTACTATACTCCTGAGACCAAACAACAATCTAAACAATGGGTTACCAAGGGAGAATCTGTACCAAAAAAGGCGAAGGCCATTCCTCCGGCCAGAAAGGTCTTTCGGAATTCGCAAGTGCTAATCCTCATCGACTATCCGGAAAAGGGTAAAACTATTACAGGTGTATATTATTCATCGTTATTGGACAGTTTGGAAACCGAGCTGCAAGTAAAATGCCTGCGATTGGACAACAAAAATGTCCTTTTCCATCACGATAATGCACCAGTACACACCTCAGCAGTTGTGGTCGCAAAATTAATGGAAATTGGATTCAAACTCGTTTCACATCCCCCCCTATTGTCCAGACGTGGCTCCCTCGGACTTCTATTTGTTCCCCAATTTGAATAAATGGCTGGCGGGACAAAGATTTTATTCAAACAACCACTAATAGCTATTTTGCAGACTTGGACAATCCCTATTATTCGGAAGGGATCAATAAATTAGAACAGCTTCGGACGAAGTGTATAAGTCTAAAAGGAGACTATGTCGAAAAGTAAAAAAAAATTGCCCTAAATATGTAAGTAGTTTTTATTTTTGCACAGACTTTTCAACCCCCCGTCGTATATTTTACAAACAATATATCTAATGGTTTAAATGTCCCAGTATCGTAGGTAAAACTGCTTGATACAAAGTAAACAAAATCTCTCATTTTTACAGCAGTGCACGGCACAACATTTTCTTTCTCGCAGTCAGATTTAACCGAAACCCTACACATTGTTGTTTAAAAAAATATAATCTCTGTCTGAATATTTACGAGAGTAGTGTTTAAAACTGAAGTAAATCGTTCATGAACTTTTAGATGATTTCGCTAACAACGTTTATTCACAACTGATTTGAAGAACATTCTGGACAGCTGGAGCAAACGACTTGGCCAACCAGATCTCTCTGCATATTTATGGGACATAATCGAGAGATCAGTTCGTGTACAAAATCCTGCACTGGAAACACTTTCGAAATTGTGGACGCCTATACAGGGTGAAAAACATTTAAACCGAGAAACTCTGGGAGGTTGTAGGGGACATCAAAACAAATATTTTTCCCTAATGTCATTTTTTTCCTATGACGATTATTTAAGCCGGTGGAGGCCGTATTACTCTCTTCAGTTGTTAGAGGCCGTATTACGATCTTCAGTTGTAGGCCACTGCTGTCCACCAGTTTAGTAGTACATTGTCTCTGTTTACTAATGGAGCGATACACCTGGAGTGAGTACACTGACATGGCGTGATGGAGTCTTCAACATGCACAATTCGCGTGTTTGAAGTGACGATAACCCACATGCCACAGTTACTAGCGCTCATCAAGTGCTGTTCTTCGTCAGTGTGTGTGTCGGTGTTGTTGGGGACTGTTTAATTGGGCCGTATCTGCTACCTAGGCCATTAAATGGCAGTCACTATTATAATTTTCTCGCCAGAGCATTGCCAGAATTGCTGGAAAACGTCCTGCTCTCCACAAGACAATACATGTGGATCCAACATGACGGGGCGCCGGTACATTTCAGTCGTCATGTACGTCGATTCCTAGACCGACGGCTCCCAGAAACGTCGTTTGGCAGAGGTGGTCCTGTACCATGGCCTGCTCTATCCCCAGATATGTCCCCTCTGGACTTTTTTGTTGGTTTAATGAATTTGTCGCCAGAGAAATCTTCCTCTACCGGTTTAAATACTCCTCATAGGAAAAAACGACATTAGGGAAAATATTTGTTTTGATGTCCCCTACAGCCTCCCAGAGTTTGTCGGTTTAAATACATTTCACCCTATAGAGGCAGTACGGTTAAATATCTGTGCAGAGGCCTCTTAAAGACTTGTTGAGTTGAAATTTACAAGACGTGCAGAACGCGAACCCGCTGTCAGTATAATAAGTTTCACACGAACGGTGTTTGACGTTGAATCAGGTCGCCTCGTGTGAGGCTGGTGGTGTATGCACTTGGAGGCCAGACTTCCCACACGCTATGGTGACGTGAAGTCCCGGCAGCAACATGGGGCGAGCCTCAGAGTCTCGCGTGGGGACGGTCGCCTTCTCGTGACCAGCCAGCCCTGATGGACGCCTTCCGGTCGGCACTGCAGCTCCCGGCAGGAACTGCAGGCTAGAAGCGCTGACCTAGTTAGCTCCGCCACTAGTTCCTTGCGTGCCGCTAAGTACCGCGCGGATCATTTCCGGATAATTAAAGTACTTCTCTCCCTAAAAAATAAAAAATAAGGACCGAAAATAACACACCAACAGAGAAGTTCTTAAAACCACTAGACAGCGATTCCGCTCTCACTGATACGAATAAACCATTCCTTACCAGTTATTCTTGTGGTAATACTTACTTCATCACTAGTGACTATACAAGAAAGGAAAACTAATGTTGCAGCTGCGTCGTAAATGATTTAAATAAAATAACAAAGGAACTGTTTTTTTCTCTTCTCCATGCACGATAGTTTCTTGCTGTTATGCCTTTTCTTTTAAATGTTTTTATTTGGTCGCTTTCTTGTTTGTTTGTTCGGTACCAAGTTTGCAATTTTAAACTACACTCGAGCGCCACGTCCGCAGCTCGTGGTCGTGCGGTAGCGTTCTCGCTTCCCACGCCCGGGTTCCCGGGTTCGATTCCCGGCGGGGTCAGGGATTTTCTCTGCCTCGTGATGACTGGGTGTCGTGTGCTGTCCTTAGGTTAGTTAGGTTTAAGTAGTTCTAAGTTCTGGGGGATTGATGACCATAGATGTTAAGTCCCATAGTGCTCAGAGCCTCGAGCGCCAAAGAATATGGTACAGGCATGCGTATTCAAACACAGGGGTATGTAAACAGAGAGAATACATCGCCTATATAAGACAAGAAATGTCTGGTGCAAATGTTAAATCGGTTACTGCTGCTACAGCGGCAGGTTATCAAGATCTAAGTGAGTTTGAACGTGTTGTTACAGTCGTCGCACGAGCGATGGGCACAGCATCTTCGAGGTAGCGATGAAGAGCGGACTTTCACGAGTGTGCTGTGGATATCAGAAATCCGGTAAAAAATCAAATCTCCGACATCGCCGCGGCCGGAAAAAGATCCAACATGAACGGAACGAACGACGACTGAAGAGAATGGTTCAGTGTGTTAGAAGTGCAACCTTTCCGCAAATTGCTGCAGATTTCAGTTCTGGGCCATCAACAAGTCTCAGCGTGAGAAACATTCAACGAGACATCATCGATATTGGTTTTCGGAGCCGAAGGCCCACTCGTGTACCCTTGATGACTGCATGACACGAAGCTTTACGCCTCGATTGGTTGAAATGGCTCTGAGCACTATGGGACTTAACATCTAAGGTCATCAGTCCCCTAGAACTTAGAACTACTTAAACCTAAGGCCAGCACACACATCCATGCCCGAGGCAGGATTCGAACCTGCGACCGTAGCGGTCGCGAGGTTCCAGACTGAAGCGCCTAGAACCGCTAGGCCACATCGGCCGGCGTCTTTACGTCTCGCCTGGACCCGTCAACACTGACACTGGACTGTTGATGACTCGAAACATGTTCCCTGCTCGGACGAATCTCGTTCAAATTTTATCGAGCGGATGGACTTTTACGGCTATGGAGACCACCCCATGAATCCATGGACCCTCGATGTCAGCAGGGGACTGTTAAGGCTCGTGTGGGGCGTGTGCAGGTGGAGTGCTACGGGTCCCCTGATACGTCTAGATACGACTCTGACAGGTGACACGTACGTAAGCATCCTGTCTGGTCACCTGCGTCCATTCATGTCCAATGCGCATTCCGACTGACTTGGTCAGTTCCAGCAGGTCAATGAGACCCTCCACACATCCATAATTGCTAGAGAGTGGCTGCAGGAACACTATTCTGAGTTTAAACGCTTTCGCTGGCCACAAAACGTCTCCTTTGCCTGAACATTATTGAGCATGTCTGGGATGCTTTGAAAAGTACTTTTCAGAAGAGCTCTCCACTCCCTTTATAAACAGCCCTTCAGGATTCACAGTTTCAATTCCCTCCAGCACTAGTTCTGACATTAGTCGAGTCCATGCCACGTCGTATTCCGGCACTTCTGCCTGCTCGAGAAGGCCCTTCAAGATATTAGGCAGGTGTACCAGTTTCTTTGGCTCCTCATTATAATTTTCCAATGCGCTAGAAAGTTGAAACTTTCAACATAGTTCAGAACTGTATAACAATGCAATATAAGCCCTTTTTCTTGTCTGATGTGTGGCGGAAAATACTTTGTGTACTACTGCTAGTTCTTCCTTTTTCTGTTCCACTTGCAAATGTTACGTGGTAAGTACGGTTACTGGTAAGAAACTGTGTGAGCTCGATTCTCGCTAATTCTTACCTTCTAGGTATTTTCGTGAGATAATCGTAGGAAGAAGCAATGTATTGGATGACTCAGATAAAGATAAAATGAAATAATCCTCGAATTTACCACATGTAGCTGTTGACACCTCATCAAAATGTTTGAAATTGATGGAAAAATTTGACGCAATCAACACTAAAACGCAGAAAACAATTCATTGTAAAGAGAGATTCTGATATGAAGTTTTTTATTGCCTTAATCGCGGGTCGGTAAACTGAATTACCAGTTTCTACAGGACTAAGCTGCTATCTTCACATCCTCATTGTAGAGGTTATGAAATCATGCTGTGCTGTAAACCCGCACGTTTGTTGCCGGAGCCAGCCCTCACACATGCAACACTTCTTCATGTGCCACTCTTGTATGACTCTGACTTGTCATGATCTACATTCTTTTTATTATGTGTCCAAAACAAAAGTGCGGTTTATCGCACAGCTTGTTTTCATAAGCTGTACACTGTGAATTTGAAGAAAGCAACTTAATTCTGTGGAAACTAGTAATCCAGTGTACCTATACGTGATCAAGCCAATAAAAATTTCATAGTGAAGCTTTCTTTACATTTAACACATTGATCGCTGTCCAGCCGACAATGTCATGTATTTACAGAAAATAATTATTTAAATAAAAAGATTTTTAATATAATATTTTTTTAATAAGAACTAAATGTGTAGAATGATTTCTCCTAGCCCCATACAGATTCCTAATACCAGCCAGATAGTCCTGAAAATTTATGCTTGTGAAATTTTGTGTAGAATTTAAAAGGAAAAACGTGGGGCACATGCAGTATATACTTGATGCAGGGTTAGTTCACCTCCTTACTATTATCTCTTGCTTGCGTTCCTCGTTTCTCGTTTTAAATTCTAAAAATATTTTCATAGCTGTTAATAATTGAAAAGCACAAATTTTCAGGACAATCTTTATGGAGTTTGGAGTCTGTATGGGGCTAGGAGAAGTTATTTTACACTTTTTAGTCCGTTTTGAAAACGTGTTATATTAAAAAGTTTTATTTCAATAACTACTAGATATTTACATTACGGTCAATGTGTCCACAAACCTAGAGGTTCCTAGATTTTTAGTTACAGCATCGACTACTTCAAAGACAATGGCACTTGTATTAAAGTAAAATTCGTACATGCAACACATCCTTCGTCAAATGTTAAATGTAAAAAGGATGAAAAAAATTCGTAGAAAGAACCATCGAAAAAAGTGATAAAATAGATTTGGTAACTAAAATAACTTAGTTTCTTTTATTGCCTGCAAAATACATTGTCCACTGCGAAAGGGATACTATATCTTACCGATAAGAGGGAGAAGCATGTCAGAAATGGGTTAAGAGATTACCTGAATTTGTTAAAATTTGTTTGTTGAAGTAAATCACTTGTAACCACCTTAAAAAACGTTGCGAGCAATACTTTATAGAGACCAACCCTACAAATAATCAGCATGAAATCGTAATTTCAGAAGATTTTGTGGTTCTATATATGCTCTGACGTGATCATACAGTGGAACATAAAACCCGTTTTTCTACACAAACTGTTTGTATAATGTCAGCAATTCCTTAAAATCCAACAAAACAGTTCTGGCTTTCGTTTGTAGAATTCATAGTTTTATTCTTATAAATCGTCTTTAATGACGTCGAGGTCTACGGGACATATTTTTTAACTTCGCTTCCTTTAGTTTCATAAAACGGCTATTTTTCTTAAAATTTGCAACAGCTGTGTTAAACTCATCGATCCAACGAGGAACACTTTCATATTTTCTGAAGTGTAAAGGCTGTCGCTTTGGGATCAGTTGAAGAAAATAAACCTTGTGACTCGACCAAGACTTCTCGAGAGCACTGTTGTGTCATATTTTAGTACTGTGAACATTACATACGTTAAATAACAGTTGAAATCGTTCGTCAACGCTGTCTATGTATCTGGATATCGACCTATCCATCTAATGTAGTACCTATAGGTGACCGACACAACGCATTCCGTTTTATTCTCAACAGTGTGCTCTCTCATTAAGAGAGAAGTAGGGAGAATGAGTGTCATGTGAAGATGACTGTATGCGAGCGGAGGAAAGGAAAATATGAAATTCAAACGGCTGATAAAACAGTGATGAATCTTGTCCATAGTTCGTGGTTAAACGAGTCGATTCCAAGTTTCTTCTTTTGCTGAAGAATGCAAGAAATGTGGATATTTCTGAAAGCAGGCAGGCTCTGACGTCCACTGTAATGAATTAATGTATGCTTGGAATACTTCATGATATTAATTCCAAATTCGACAATGTACGTAGAGCTTGTTAGGAAGCAGAAAACTGACCATGATAATCACACAATGTGATCGCTCTCAGTATGAAAATGTTAAACACTTTATTTTGAATTCAAATTTCGTTTCTTAAGTCTTTTGACTATAACAAAAAATCATTGTTGAATGGGCATATACAGAAAAAAGAGAGCATCTGTTCTGCATGCTTTATGAGAATTAAACCTTACATAGCTTCTAATATACATGGCATGATTAGCTATCGTTTTGCTTATGTGTAGTGGAAACTATCAAACGTTTCAACATGATATGACTTGCATTCAGGATTTTTTACAATCAGGTCCACTTGAAAATGGCTCTACAGCGGTAGTCTCCCAGTTGTGGGAACATTACATAGTATTCTCAGCGAATATACTCTAATGGCGGATCGAATGTCTTCCTTCGAACTGTTTATAATGACTGCGGTCCCAGCCTCGACAAAACTAACACAATATTATTGATGTAATTGTAATAGTGTGTCAACGTATACCCATTTTAAACCATATCGTAACACCAAAAATGGGCATATAGTATGCAACACAATATTTTGAAACCTAACTGTTATTACATTGGAATCTGTAAAACTCTGTGTCATTTCCGAGTCAGATGATTATCTGTTTGATCGACAGAAACTGGTAATAAAATGTTTTTATTCGAGCAGCAGCTTACTCTCGTGCTCATGATCTTCTTTAAAATAAATGTCAAACACAATCAGCGAGAATCATCTCCTACTGAACTCAGTCTGTTCTTCCAATACGATTTGGTTCAAGCCAATACGCTGTCGACGACGTTAGTTCTCTGCCAGCCTGGCAAAAACAGCAGTGACGAAGTCATTGACAGTCAGAACTTACATTGTGTAAATTCGGATCGTACACGTAGAAGGAGGCAAGTTCCATCACGTACACTCCTTTGCTTGCCGGCATATGTAGTCGTCAGGGAGCAGACTATGAATTAGGAAATATTTGAACTGTTCGGTACTTTAACGTCATGCGGCTTTATCTACATTAGTAAACAGCCGACACCCAAACTCAACTTTACGTTGCCTGTCTAACAGCTTCGGGGGGAAACACAAATTTGATTTTCAATCTATACAAATAAAATGTAAATGTCCGTTTGTTCAAAATTGCGCTTCTCCGAAAGTTCTTCAGCGATTAATTTTGTTTTAAGAAAAAGTTGCGTTCGATAGCACATGTGCATTTGTGTACCTATTATATATATATAAGGGAAAAATTATTACCAAAAATTTCGATAAGTAAAATGGAAGTTCTTGACATACCTTATATCTGTCAGAATTTTCATTAGAGTTTTTGAGATTTTTGCTAATAACATTTCCTCTTCATATATATACTTATACTTTTATAATAGTGAAACGTTGTTAGCAAACAAGAATGCTGCGCTAATGGCTTATCGGCTTGGGATTACAATAATACTACAGAATCTGAATATGTAATAACAATAAACAAGTTCAGTCAGCGGGAGGGGTAAGAGGATAAAGGCAGAGTGGTGGTAGGAAATGGAAAGAGGAAAGTAGGAGATAGAGATAGATGGACAGATAGATAGATAGAGAGAGAGAGAGAGAGAGGAGGTAGGAAGAGATGGACACAGAGAGGGTTGTGGAGGTGAAGGATACAGAGAGAGTGGGAGACAGAGGGGGCAAGAGTAGATGGAGAGAAAGGAGGTGGGAGAAGATGGACAGAAAAAAGGGAAGGGGGAGAGGGTGATAGACAGAGATAGGGAGAGAGAGAGAGAGAGAGAGAGAGGCAGGAGGAGAGGGACATAGATGGGGGAGAAGAAGATGTGAAGCGAGGGAAGGAAGGAGGTGATGGACAGACAGAAGGGAAGGAAGAGTAGATGTACAAAGAGAGTTGAAGGAGGAAGAGATGGATAGTGACGGGTGAGAGAAGATTAGGGCGTGTATTCAATTCCCACACATATTAGAAACCTGTTTTTTCTGTTTTCTTCCCTTTCTACTTAACCAGACTGAGGCATAGCAACGTGTGGTGGGGAACAGCTAGGATTTCATTAGACAAAATTAAAAAAATTTAAAATTCTGAAGTAATTTACTCATTAAGAGTATAATCTTACGTTTAAGGTTTAACATGTGAAGTCAAATATCACGGTTGGAAACTGTACATTTCTTAAGGCAGCATAACTCACGCCACGCAAAGTATGATGAATATTTTCATACAGTGTTTGAGATTCAGAGCGTTTAGAGACATCTATCAAGCTATACATCAAACTCCAAACTCTTTTGAAACTGTTTCTCATGGACATCCCTCACAAATGATGAAAGGAAAAAAGTGTATCACTTAGTACGTTTTCGCTGTCCATGGAAAAAAACTTCAGCGTTAGGCATGACTTTTCAATCTATTACTGCCTTACTACTAATACTATTCGCAACACATGTTGCAGACAGTATTCACCACTTCATGAACCTGGAATTTTATGTCATTATGCGATACATAGCACAGGAGATACGACGTCATGAGCAATGAGATGTGGCTGCCAAATGTCTTATGCACAGGTGTTAGGTTTTTTAAAGAATCGTTGGTGGTGGTACAGATGGGGGTGTTCCTGATGTGTATACAGATGCGATATGTGATGTCATTTACGAATCTGAGGTTTAGGTATTAGTTGCTCAATCATCATCTACGTTTACATCCACGCACTACAAACTAGTAACCTAGCGGTCATGACGGCCTTTAAAAATTAACACCATCTACATAAAATTTACTATGTATAAATTTTTTCCGAGTACAAACAACCTCATATTGTTTAGTCATACAAGATTCCTAAAATCTTGAGATGAAGTATCATACTATATAACCGCCAGGAAGGAGGTGGTTTAATAGGGGAAACAGAGAAGAACAGAGCCGTGAACCAACGAACAGCCGTAAAGAAGAAAACTAGTAATGGCCGAACGGCTGTCTGAGGAAAAAGTGAGCAGACCAATATAGCAGCGAGAAGAGGACGAAGGCGCGCGCTGCCCTATTATGTTTTACAACCGAGCACCTTATCACCGGGCGCTCTTCATTTTACGCCCTCTTGGAAGGTGAAGGCCTTCCTGTTTTACGTCTTACGGGAGCCGTGGTGTAAATGGAGGTCGGCCTTTAATTTTTCACGACCGGCGGGCACTCAGATGAAGGCGCTATCACTAGGCCCAACTTTCAGCGTTCCCACGAGGTCCCAATGCCACACACGGACCTCTCTGGCCTGGGGGAGGAAATGGAGTTCTGGTTCGATCGAGGTCAACAGGGAAATATCGTCGTTGGGCGATCGTACGGAAACACGTAAAAACTTTGACAAAATTGGTTTTGTCTAAAGAACTGTAGCTGTCTTTAAATGTGGATAAAAAGAGATGTGCCTATAACAGACATACAGAACCCAATAGCCTATTATCGACTGATTATTGGTGGGAATAGTGAGCACATCACATCGTGCAGGAACTGAAGGGAAATACTAAGAAACAATTGAAATGGGACGATTATGTAAATTCACTATTATGGATGAAGACTCGGAATCTTAGATTCGATAATCTCTTCATATTTTTTTGCTCACATTCGTGTAATAATGTTTGAATGATATTTACATGTTTTTACTGTGAAAACTTATTTATTTTATATTATTTTCGTGATTTCGCACTTAAGCCTTCATCAAAAACAACAATACTGGGTATAATTAAAGTTAACAAAGTCGAATTACACACGCTATTGGTTTAACGCCAAAACAGTGATAGTAATATAAAATGAAGTTTCTGCAGTCGAATGGCGGAAACATCATTCAAACAAACATAAATTTGTTGGAAGGGTTCTTAGAATGCTTGGAGCGTCTGTAAACGGAATCGGAAATAAGACGCTAGTGCCATTGTTCCATTGTTTGGAGTCTCTATTGTAGGCATGGCAACAGGCATCGAACGAAAGGTGCGACACGCTGTCAGGATCCTAACACGTCACAAATTCTTTCCTTATTTAGCGCTGCTGCTAGAGATATCGAGTTTAGGAACGTAAATTGGCCAAGATATTGGTTTCCACGTTGCCAGGCTCAAAGGCATGAGTCCATCTTTTAATGAGTAACTTGCTAATCGCCGTTGGGGGTGAGGGGAGGGAGAGGGAGAGGGAGAGGGAGGGAGAGAGAGAGAGAGAGAGAGAGAGAGAGAGAGAGAGAGAGAGAGAGAGAGAGAGAGGCGGGGGAGAGAAAGAGGGGGGGAGGGAGAGAGGGGGGGGGGAGAAGGGGAGAGAAAGAAAAGCTAATCTCCGAAGCTGTGGCTGTCTCTGCTCTTGTGATAAACACACGTGCCTGGAAACCGAGAGGTTGTGGGATCGAATCCTGGCCGAACCTCGGAGATTTCCTCTCCACCTTTAATCAAGCTTTCATCTCTCAACGATGTGAGGAGTTGTCAGGTACGACACTTGGTTGGAAGTCCACATTAATTTGTGGGTCCGCTTTCCCCAGTCCCAGTTGGATAACTGGGGTATATTAACCTTAAATGAGTAGAAAATGTAACGAGAAACAGTTGAAGAGAAAAATCAGGAGTGAATGTTGAACAATCAACTTATATAAAACTAAATCATATGCATGTCTCACACACTTCTTCTTCAGAAATTAAGAAAATTATATATTCTCTCAGAAATAATCTTCTGGATTTAATAGGGTTTCCAACGGAGTTCTAAAGAATTGTTCCCACATAATAAGCAATGTCTTTTGTGAAAGATGTACATCACTAACTTAGGACGTTTTTCCGGAGAGATTGGAATATGCTAGGGTTAGATCCCTCTATAAGAAAGATTATAAGAGAGGCGTCAATAAGTACCGATCTATTTCACTACCGTACAATTTTCCAAAATTTTTGGTGAGGTCTGGTATTGTAAAATAGCATCACCTGAGCAACAATAATATCCTCATTAAATCACAGTTTGGATTTAAGAAGAGTTGCTCGATTGAGAATGCCATTTACACATTCACTCGCCAAATTTTAAGAACACTAAATAACAAAACTGCACTAGTTCGTATTTTCAGTGACCTATGTAAGGCATTTGACTCTGTGAGTCACAATAATCTCCTGCATTAACTGAGGTTTTACGGAATTGATGGTGTAGCAAACCAGTGGATAATGCTATATCTAACTAAAAGTCTGTAGGAAGTTATATTTAATAATTCAACCAGTTTAACCAGGGAGACTCATATGAATGGTGAGAAATCACTTACAAGATTCCACAATACTCAGTCTTAGGTCCACTATTGGTACTCATAGTTGCAAACGACTGTCCGTCTGACACAGAACAAGCAGAATGGGTTCTTTTTGTGGATGACTCTAGTACTATCATTTTTTGAAAGTATTATAGAATTACTTTCTGCAAGTGATGTCACTCAATTTCAGAAAGGCATAACATATTCAGCTACCACAACCAGAGGTACTACACCAATGGTAAGCATGAAAGATAGTGTGTAAATAATAAGTATGATGGAAACTTCAAAATTCTTAGGTGTCTATACTGACGAGAACTTAAAGTGAAAAAATCGCGTTTTAGAACTCCTAAAACAACTTAGATCAGCTACATTTGCAGTTAGAATCATTTGCAATATTGGGGAGAGAGAATCACTAAACCAACTTTAAGAAAGAAATTGTTCATTGCTCAAAAACGAGCTGTAATAGTAATACGTCGAGCTCATACATTATCAGCTAGAACAGATCTGTTTAAGGAGACGGGAATTTTTTCTAATGCCACACAATTTATTTATTCCTCATGAAATTTGTTGTAAATAAACCATTGCAGTTCAGAAAGAACAATGATGTACGTAATTAAAGCACCAGAAGAAAAAATTACATTCGTTACTTCACACTTAAGTTGTCTTTATCACAAAATGGGGTGCACAATGCTGTCACCAAAATTTTCGATCACTTACCGGACGATACAAAATTTCTGACAGCCAGCAAAGTTAAATTTGGAAAGAAACTGAAAAAGATCTTCGTTGGCAACTTTTCCTATTCTGCAGAAGAATTTCTAGTTTTATAAAGTATAAAAAGTGATTGGTAGACATTATCAACTCACAACAGTTCTAAAAAAAAAGTTTGTCACGATCAGCATGTAACTACACTCCTGGAAATTGAAATAAGAACACCGTGAATTCATTGTCCCAGGAAGGGGAAACTTTATTGACACATTCCTGGGGTCAGATACATCACATGATCACACTGACAGAAACACAGGCACATAGACACAGGCAACAGAGCATGCACAATGTCGGCACTAGTACAGTGTATATCCACCTTTCGCAGCAATGCAGGCTGCTATTCTCCCATGGAGACGATCGTAGAGATGCTGGATGTAGTCCTGTGGAACGGCTTGCCATGCCATTTCCACCTGGCGCCTCAGTTGGACCAGCGTTCGTGCTGGACGTGCAGACCGCGTGAGACGACGCTTCATCCAGTCCCAAACATGCTCAATGGGGGACAGATCCAGAGATCTTGCTGGCCAGGGTAGTTGACTTACACCTTCTAGAGCACGTTGGGTGGCACGAGATACATGCGGACGTGCATTGTCCTGTTGGAACAGCAAGTTCCCTTGCCGGTCTAGGAATGGTAGAACGATGGGTTCGATGACGGTTTGGATGTACCGTGCACTATTCAGTGTCCCCTCGACGATCACCAGTGGTGTACGGCCAGTGTAGGAGATCGCTCCCCACACCATGATGCCGGGTGTTGGCCCTGTGTGCCTCGGTCGTATGCAGTCCTGATTGTGGCGCTCACCTGCACGGCGCCAAACACGCATACGACCATCATTGGCACCAAGGCAGAAGCGACTCTCATCGCTGAAGACGACACGTCTCCATTCGCCCCTCCATTCACGCCTGTCGCGACACCACTGGAGGCGGGCTGCACGATGTTGGGGCGTGAGCGGAAGACGGCCTAACGGTGTGCGGGACCGTAGCCCAGCTTCATGGAGACGGTTGCGAATGGTCCTCGCCGATACCCCAGGAGCAACAGTGTCCCTAATTTGCTGGGAAGTGGCGGTGCGGTCCCCTACGGCACTGCGTAGGATCCTACGGTCTTGACGTGCATCCGTGCGTCGCTGCGGTCCGGTCCCAGGTCGACGGGCACGTGCACCTTCCGCCGACCACTGGCGACAACATCGATGTACTGTGGAGACCTCACGCCCCACGTGTTGAGCAATTCGGCGGTACGTCCACCCGGCCTCCCGCATGCCCACTATACGCCCTCGCTCAAAGTCCGTCAACTGCGCATACGGTTCACGTCCACGCTGTCGCGGCATGCTACCAGTGTTAAAGACTGCGATGGAGCTCCGTATGCCATGGCAAACTGGCTGACACTGACGGCGGCGGTGCACAAATGCTGCGCAATTAGCGTCATTCGACGGCCAACACCGCGGTTCCTGGTGTGTCCGCTGTGCCGTGCGTGTTATCATTGCTTGTACAGCCCTCTCGCAGTGTCCGGAGCAAGTATGGTGGGTCTGACACACCGGTGTCAATGTGTTCTTTTTTCCATTTCCAGGAGTGTATATTATCACACGAATCTCTAATGTGAATCTATTATGACTCGCTGCACGTCATTGCGATTAATTGTACAAATGATACCCGGTACATGAAACTAATAAAAAATCAAACAAGAAACAAGCAGGTGAAAGTGGTGTCTAACTGAGAGTTGGCATCGGTCATTGAACCACAGTTGCATTACCTAGGTGAAAACAGATTACAAATATCATTGTCTAGTCAAAGTTTATATGAGGTGAGCCTTCTGCGATCGAACCCTCATATCAATCTGAGTAGCTCACGAGCTTCTTCCTTGATAAAAAGTGTTCTGATATTACGACCAGTGTTACAACTCAGTTTTATAAACACCTTCTGCTGCTTCTTCTATCGTAAGTTCCTCCACGTAAACCTTTTTATCAGCCTTAATCAGTTAGATCAGGGCTTCCCAACCTTTTCAGCTGGAGGACCCCTTCTTCAGTCGAAAATCCATGGCGGACCCCTAGTCAGTCAAGAGCACAGTAACTTCAAATTTCAGAGCGAAACCACTGGTAACTGAAAGCTTCTTAATGCAGGTGCCATGTTACCAATGACCCCCCCCCCCGAAGTATCAATAGTCTTTGGTTTAGAGATGAATGAAAACAACTGTATCCAGACACTTACTAGTGGATTTACTCCCTTTGTTCAACACACTATAGAATGATTAAAATTACTTGGTAATTAAATTCCACACGATGGAGCTTTCTTCCTCGAAGAGCAATCAACGTCACGTGCAAACTGTTCGCTGTTGACAAGCTGTCACTTATGGTCTGTTCACTTCCACTTTTGGCTACTGTTGTGTAAGGAGCATGCATATTTCGTAAGACGTGTGTGTGTGTGTGTGTGTGTGTGTGTGTGTGTGTGTGTGTGTGTGGTTTTTCGTGAAATCCGAAGAAAAATGTTCAAATGTATGCAAAGGCTTCCTTTGGTCGTCTTCCCTCCTCATTCATTTCAACTGGAAACTTCCCTTGTTGTGAAGGCGATGAAGAAACTGCAGGCTTCTTCAATGATCCTGACTTCAGCCACCGATCCATGTTAGAAGTAATAAACTGGTCAAAAATCGACTTATGAAACAGGTAGTGCACTGACAAGACAATTTCAACATTTAATGATGCCTGGGGCCGCATGTGCCAGCGAACGCTGTGATTGGTCGACAGAGCTCGCTCCACGCATGCGTAAAATGTTTCAGCGCATCTAGCGCCGTGAGCCAGCGCAAACGATCCCCGTATTGTTGCTAAACAGTCGATCAGAGAAGTCGCAGTCTCCGGCACTAACTGTGTATACGTTATCACTTAGGAACCGTAAAGGCTGCTTGGGGTTACGACCTGAAGTAAAGGTACACGAGTTTTTCACACTAAAAAAAGTGATGAATTTGATTTTCACATTTTTATTCAATAATTTTACTCATGATTTTACACGATTTGGTGAAAGGTGGCAGCTGACCCCCTAGAAAGAGCCGGCGGACCCCTAAGGGGTCCGCGGACCACAGGTTGGGAAGCCCTGAGTTAGACTTTCCTTATTCATTCGATTTCTGGAAGGCGGTGGTTCAAAGTTCGATCCTGCCATCCAAATGGCTCTGAGCACTATGGGACGTAATTTCTGAGGTCATCAGTCCCCTAGAACTTAGAACTACTTAAACCTAACTAACCTAAGGACATCACACACATCCATGCCCGAGGCAGGTTTCGCACCTGCGACCGTAGCGGTCGCGCGGTTCCAGACTGTAGCGCCATCTCCTGAGATACATGCAAAGTTGTGTTGATCTGTTGTGCCTTCCAGAATAACGTCACCCATGAAATGTCACGATAACGTTTTCCAGACCGTAACTGTTGCAGGCCGTTTGCTTTCAGACGTTTCACCCAGTGCACGCCAACCGTCTTCTGTCCAATTCCGCGTAAAACGTGATTCACCTGGAAAGGCTACCTATCGTCGCTCGATGGACATCTAGTTCAGATCATTTTTTCTTCTTAGAGTCAACTGTCTTCGAACTCCTTTGATGCGGCCCGCCACGAATTCCTCTCCCGTGCCAAACATTTCATCTCAGAGTAGTACTTGCAATTTACGTCCTCAGTTATTTGCTGGATGTATTCCAATCTGTGTCTTCCTCTACCGTTTTTCCCTCTACGGCTCCCTCTAAATACCATGGAAGTTTTTCCGTGATGACTTAACAAATGCCCTACCTTCGTGTCCATTTTTCTTGTGGTCCAGTGTGGTCCATATATTCCCTTCCTCACCAAGTTTCCGGAGAACCTCCTCATTCCTCACCTTATCAGTCCTTCTGTGGCAACACATCTCAAATGCGTCGATTCCCTTCTTTTCCGGTTTTTACACATTTTGTTTCACTACTGTGAAATGCTGTGCTCCATACGTACATTCTCGGAATTTTATTCCTCAAATTATGGCCTATGTTTGATACTAGTAGACGTTCCGTAGCCAAGAATGCCCTTTCTCATTGCTAGTTCACTTTTGATGTCCGTCTTGCTCCACCCGTCATGGGTTACTTTGCTGCATAGGTAGCAGAATTTCTTAACGCCATCTGCTTCGTGATCACCAACCCCGATGTTAAGCTTCTCTTTATTTCGCCTTTCTCCGATTTATTCTCAATCCGTATTCTGTACTCATTACACTGTTCATTCCGTTCAGCGGACCCTGCGATTCTTATTTACTTTTAGCGAGGAAAGCAATGTCATCACCGAATATTCATTGATATCCTGTCACCTTGAATTTTAATTTCAGTGTTGAACCTTTCTTTTATTTCCGTCACTGCTTCTTCGATGTATAGATTGAACAGTAGGGAAAGACAGACTACATCCCTGTATTACACCATTTTTGATCGGAGCACTTCGTTCTTGGTCTTTCCCTCTCACTGTTCCCTCTTGGCTCTCGTAGATATTGTATATTACCCTTCTTTCCCTGTGGCTTACCACTATTTTTCACAGAATTTCGAACATCTTGCACCATCTGACACTGGTGAACGTTTTTTTCCAAGTCGATAAATTCTATGAACGTGTCTTCTTAAATCTTGCTTCCACTATCAACGGCAACGTCAGAACTGCCTATCTGATGCCGTTGTCTTCCATAAAGCCAAACTGGTCGTCATCTAATACATCCTCACTTTTCTTTTCCATTCTTCTGTATATCGTTTCTGTCACATACTTGGATGCATAAGTTGTTAAGTTGTTTGTCCGATACTTCCCGCATGTGTCGGCTCTTGCAGTCTTTGAAATTGTGTGGATGTTATTTTTCCGAAAGTCAGGTGGTATATTCCCGCACTCATACATTCTACGCACCAACGTGAGTAGTCGATTTGTTGCCACTTCCCCCAGCGATTTTAGAATTTCTGATGGAATGTTATCCATCGCTTCTGCCTTATTCGATATTAAGTCTTCCAAAGCTCTTTCAAAGTCGAATACTGGATCCCCCATCTTTCCTATGTCGACTCCTGTTTCTTCTTCTATCACGTCATCAGACAGGTCCTCCCCTCACAGATGTCTTCAGTGTACTCTTTCTGTCAGAGACAGCAAAGGACTTGGAAGAGCAGTTGAACGGAATGGACAGTGTCTTGAAAGGAGGGTATAAGATGAACATCAACAAAAGCAAAACGAGGATAATGGAATGTAGTCGAATTAAGTCGGGTGATGCTGAGGGGATTAGATTAGGAAATAAGACACTTAAAGTAGTAAAGGAGTATTTTCTATTTAGGGAGTAAAATAACTCATGATGGTCGAAGTAGAGAGGATATAAAATGTAGACTGGCAATGGCAAGGATTGCGTTCCTGAAGAAGAAAAATTTGTTAACATCGAGTATTGATTTAAGTGTCAGGAAGCCGTTTCTGAAAGTATTTGTATGGAGTGTAGGCATTTATGGAAGTGAAACATGGACGAAAAATAGTTTAGACAAGAAGAGAATAGAAGTTTTCGAAATGTGGTGCTACAGAAGAATGCTGAAGATTAGATGGGTAGATCACATAACTAATGAGGAGGTATTGAATGGAATTGGGGAGAAGAGGAGTTTGTGGCACAACTTGACTAGAAGAAGGGATCGGTTGGTAGGACATGTTCTGAGGCATCAAGCGATCACCAATTTAGTGTTGGAGGGCAGCGTGGAGGGTAAAAATCGTAGAGGGATACCAAGAGATAAATACACTAAGCAGATTCAGAAGGATGTAGGCTGCAGTAGGTACTGGGAGATGAAGAAGCTTGCATAGGATAGAGTAGCATGGAGAACTGCATCAAACCAGTCTCAGGACCGAAGACCGCAACAACAACAATCGACTTGTAGTTCTGTATTCCTGAATTTCCCTGAACATTTTAGTACTTCCCTCTCTCGTCAGTCAACTGAAATATTTCTTCTGTTACCCATGGTTTTTTCGCAATTAGTTCACAGGTAGTGGACTGGCGTGAAAATTCCAGCCTTCATCGCCGATGAACAGCAGTCATTGTGGCTACATGAACCAAGCACCTGCTGCAGAAGCTCATACAGAGCAACATTCGTATGAGCGGTCGTTGAAGAGACACTGTTGGCAGCCCCTTGGCTAATCTGAACGTTCAAGTGTTCAACAGTTGCACGTTTGTTCGCTTCTACCCATTTCCGCAGCCGTCGTTCACCCCTGGCATCTATGGATCATGGTGCAGCACAGTAACCTCGGCGCCGGTTTTGGATAGCCCAATTTTGCCGTGCACCATATACTTTAACCGCGGCGGCACGCAAACAGTTTACAAATTTAGCGAGTCCGGCAATGTTATCCAATAGCAGCAAACGATTTGTGTGTTGACCGAAATGGATTGCTACTGTTGGACAACACGGTGATTTACTTGTTGTTCTATGTAAAGTAAATTAATTCTGATTCTGCAATTTTCCTTGTGTTTTAGCACTGAAGATGGATATTTATAGCGGAAATATAGGTATGCAAGTGTAATAAAAACTAATGGGAGTGCTCGCTGTACGACGAAAATGTACACTACTGGCCGTTAAAATTCCTACACCAAGAAGAAATGCAAATGATAAACGGGTATTCATTGGACAAATATATTATACTAGAACTTACATGTGATTACATTTTCACGCAATTTGGGTGTATAGATCCTAAGAAATCGGTACCCAGAACAACCAACTCTGGCCGTAATAACAGCCTTGATACGTCTGGGCATTGAGTCAAACAGAGCTTGGATGGCGTGTACAGGTACAGTTCCACATGCAGCTTCAACACGATACCACAGTTCACCAAGAGTAGTGACTGGCGTATTGTGACGAGCCAGTTGCTCGGCCACCATTGACCAGACGTTTTCAATTGGTGAGAGATCTGGAGAATGTGCTGGACAGGGCAGCTGTCGAACATTTTCTGTATCCAGAAAGGCCCGTACAGGACCTTCAACATGCAGTCGTGCATCAGTCTTCTGAAATGAAGGGTTTCGCAGGGATCGAATGAAGGGTAGAGCCACGGGTCCTAACACATCCGAAATATAACGTCCACTGTTCAAAGTGCCGCTAATGCGAACAGACCGAGACGTGTAACCAATGGCACCCCATACCATCACGCCGGGTGATACGCCAGTATGGCGATGACGAATACACGCTTCCAATGTGCGTTCACCGCCATGTCGCCAAACACGGATGCGACCATCATGATCCTGTAAACAGAACCTGGATTCATCCGAAAAAACGACGTTTTGCCATTCGTGCACCCAGGTTCGTCGTTGAGTACACCATCGCAGGCGCTTCTGTCTGTGATGCAGCGTCAAGGGTAACCGCAGCCATGGTCTCCGAGCTGATAGTGCATGCTATTGCAAAAGTCGTCGAACTGTTCGTGTTGATGGTTGTTGTTTTGCAAACATCCCCATGTGTTGACTCAGGGATCGAGACGTGGCTGCACGATCCGTTACAGCCATGCGGATTAGATGCCTATCATCTCGACTGCTAGTGATACGAGGCCGTTGGGATCCAGCACGGCGTTCCGTATTACCCTCCTTCAACCCACAGATTCCCATTCTGCTAACAGTCATTGGATCTCGAACAACGTGCGCAGCAATGTCGCGATACGATAAACCGCATTCACGATAGGTTACGTACGTTATGGTACGTTTTTCTCCTCCTTACACGAGGCATGACAACAACGTTTCACCAGGCAACACCGGTCAACTGCTGTTTGTGTATGAGAAAACGGTTGGAAGCTTTCCTCATGTCAGCACGTTGTAGGTGTCGCCACCGGCGCCAACCTTGTGTGAATGCTCTGAAAAGCTAATCATTTGCGTATCACAGCATTTTCTTCCTGTCGGTTAAATTTCGCGTCTGTAGCACGTCATCTTCGTGGTGTAGCAATTTTAATGGCCAGTAGTGTATGACTGAAGGAGCTCTTAAATACGTGTTCTGTATATAATCGATAGTGTTCGTGAATGAAGGTATGTGGAAATCAAAACATTAGCATCAGAGGTTCAAGAAATGTTCCAAATTAGTCTGTAACTGATGGCATGAATATAGATTTAATAAAATCGCTGACGTTAGCCACAGGTGCGGCCTCGTAAGGTTTTTTTTTTCTTCTGATGTATTCCGTCACGCATAAATGCGTATCTGATGGGCCTTTAAAGGAAAGGAAGAGGATTAGTGTCTAATGTCCCGTCGACCACGAGGTCATTAGAGACGGACCGCACCCACACTCAAAAAAGTGGCAATTGATGCTTAAATTTAGGTTATACGATTAAGCACACAAATCTAAAGGCTGTCAATTCAACTAAATGCCTAGGGATGAGAATTACGAACTTAGATCCGACAGGGATGATGGAGGACATCAAAAAGTTCAAAGAAGGGCTGCTCGTCATGTACTATCACGAATTAGAGGAGACAGGGTTACAGACATTATACACGAGTTCTAACAGCATTCAAACAAAGGCGTTACTCATTGTGGCGAGATCTTTCCACGAAATTTCATTACCAACTTTCTCCTCCGAATGCCAAAACATGTGTTGATGCCGACCGACATAAGAAGAAATGTCATGGATTGTGCGGCTGGTCCCTGCGGAGGTTCGAGTCCTCACTCGGGTGTGGGTGTGTTTCTTTGTCCTTAGGATAATTTAGGTTACGTTCTGTGTAAGCTTAGGAACTGATGACCTTAGCAGTTGAGTCCCATAGGATTTCACACACATTTGAACATAGGAAGAAATGATTATCGTAATAAAATCATCGTAATATTATGATGTAAATCAGATCTCGCACGTCAGTATTTCATTGTTCGTTTTTACCGAGCACTTTTCGAGAAATAGTCTGAAAACCGTTCGATGAAATTTCTTTCACGTAAATGAAAGTGAACTGGAGAGCAAACACGTAGACGTTGATGTAGATGTGGATTGGTTAAAGACAGGAAAGGAAATCAGCTGTGCCGCTTGAAATGAACCATTCAGTCTTAAGCGATTTGGAAAACTGGAGAAACGGCAGAAAAGCTAAATCTGTATGGTCGGACGCGGGTTTGAACCATCGTCCTCCAGTGTGCTAACCGCTGTGCCACCTCTTTAGATTACTCGTTTTGTGTTAACTTTAAGCTTTACATTAAAAAATTCGTTACTAATCTACTATCGTTTGTTTCGAAAGTAACATCCGCACTTCCAGTAACGTTTATGTCAGTGGTTCACAGTTAACAACATCGAGATAGGATCAACACAAGCCATTGCGGTGTATGTGGAACAATCGACAAGCACCTCCGGAGATGAATTACGTAAATGACCATTAGGGCACATTAAACATTATACAGAGAAGGCTATCCGCGCGGATGAGACAACAGGAATAAATTATCGTTTCCAGCGGTTTCACTTTAGGCTTCTGTTTGTCCTCCAACATTAACGTGCGGTTGCGATACTTAGGAGATGCAATTTATTTATGAGTGTTTACAAGTGACGCGGAAATACCTGCCCTGCTCAGTTCTTCCCCTACAAGAAAAGATCGCAACGGGAGTATGTAACCAACCGATGAAATTCTGATTCGTCCTCAGGTGACTTCAGCATCATAGCAAGGAGAGAACGGGCCCATAACGGCGTTATTTTAATATCACTGATAAGATACCGAGTGGGGGGGGAGGGGGTATATGTTCACACCCATGGCAGTCTACATATTTGAGCACCTTATAATCAATGTCATCGCCCACTCCCCTCCCATCCAGGGAACTACTTGGAATTAATCAAGGCCATCCCTCCTCTGCAACTGGACGACTGATATTGAAAACCCCCACCCCATCTTCATCTTTGATAACTGGGGCACTTGGGGGGGTGAGGTTCATTCTGGAGCTGTACATCATAGGGAGAGGATTATGTTATGTTTATCTGTTAATAACAAATTACATTAAGCCGTGTCACTCGAGGTCTACTTGTTAATAACAGTTTAAGATTATGTGATTGTTTCGGCGTAACATCAAGCGGCGGCATGTCGGCCTGCAACGTTACAGCAGAGAGGGCTGTGAGACGACAGGCCACTTGAACATCTTCTTCTTCTGTGCGAATGCACAAACAGTGCCCGAACTCTTACGGGAATCGGCAACGCGCCGCGAGTAATGAGTATAATGGACGGGGGCAATACGAATGTAGTGCGGGACAATACGTTGAGAATGTGGGTTTCGCGGGAGGCGTGCCAGAGATAAATCCCTGCAGTCGCACTATCCTCTGTGTCGTCCGTGGCTCAGATGGATAGAGCGTCTGCCATGTAAGCAGGAGATCCTGGGTTCGAGTCCCGGTCGGAGCACACATTTTCATCGGTCTCCGTTGACGTATGTCAACGCCTGTAAGCAGCTAAGGGTATTCATTTCACTGTAATTTAATATCCATTTCCTTGCAACAGGCTGTAACGATTCGTTATTTGTAGTCAAGGATAGAGAGTACATCTCTGTAACACATATGAATAATCTGATTTCAAAAAATTGATGTACGACTTAATTTTGTTTCATCTCATGCTTTCGCTCCTTGTTCGATCTCTCGAATGAATGTGCACAGAAAGAAGTTCTGTATTTAGTATTGTAACGTACTTAATAACTCGAAATGCCCTTTGTCATATTAGTTTTCTTGATTATTATGATGCTTTCTTACAAATTGTGAACCATTTATACGTTTCTAGGTAAGCAGAGGGTTGGCTGACACCATGAACTCGCTATTGCATGTACATTTTTTATTTTACATGTGGAAACTGCTGTCTAATTTTCTTTATACGGAGTCCGATTAACATTGCTACTATCATGCAAATCATTTGTTACACTGCACTGTAATAGTCTCACGGTTCAGCGTCGCCAAGTTTTTTCGGCTCTCCAACAACAACTTCTGAAGCTGTTCAAACATTAAAATGGGTTTTTCTCGAGCTTCAGAGAAACTGATTTATTGGGTTTACCCCCTGATATATCGTAAACTGAAGGAAAAAATCGCAGTACTACGAAGGAGTTGTGCAATATAAGCGTAAGTTGGTAGGCGTGTTTCTATACGTTGTCTGTTCAACTGGCGTTGCATAAGAATGGCGGTAGTAGCCGCAGTATGAGGATGCAAATCAGGTTTGCTTTAAATATACACTGTAACGTCATGAGAGTTACCTTTGAGACTGAATGTGGTTAGTTGATGTCAGTAAGAATTCTGTTAAGGTGACAAAGAATCCGTTATCAACAGCTCACTAAGTTTGAACGCGATAGTGTAACAGGGCTACGAGAAGTTGGATATTCCTTCTGCGATACTGCGGAAAGACTTGGCAGGAAAGTAGCTTCTGTACATGACAGCTGGCAGCGGTAGTGACGAGGAAGTACGGTCGCAAGAAGACCGTCCTTCGGACGGCTACATGGCTCTACCGAGAGGTCAGACCGTCGTGTACGGCGTATGGCTCTGGCGCGTCGTACTGCATTTGCAGCAGCAATTTACGTAGCAGTTTGAGTAGTTGACACCACAGTGACACAACGAACTCTTGCAAATTGATTACTTCAAGGGCGGCTCCGAGCCAGACGCCCAGTAGCGTGCTATCCACTGATTCTAAACCATCGACATTCGCGACTTCAGTAGTGTCAAGCGAGAGCGCTCTAGAGGGTAGGGTGAAGATCTGTTCTGTTTTCTGATGAAAGCTGGTCCTGCCTTGGTGCCAGTGATGGCCATGTGTTTGTTAGGAGGAGGTCAGTTGAGGTCACGCAGCCAACCTGTATGTGTGCTAGACATACTGTACCTACACCTCTCGTTATGAATTGAAGTGTGATTTAGTATGACAGCAGAAGCACTGTCACAGTTATCCCACACAACCTGACTGCAAATTTTTACGTCAGTCCTGCCATTCATGAACAGCATTTGGCTCTGAGCACTACGGGACTTAACTTCTGAGGTCATCAGTCCCTTAGAACTTAGAACTTCTTAAACCTAAATAACCTAAGGACATCACACACATCCATGCCCGAGGCAGGATTCGAACCTGCGACCGTAGTGGTCTCGCGGTCCCAGACTGAAGCGCCTAGAACCGCTCGGCCACACCGGCCGGCCATGAACAGCATTCCAGGGGGTGTTTTCCAACTGGATAACGCGCGCACACATAGCGCAGTTGTAACCGCATGCGTGCATTCAACATCCTCGGAGTTATACCGTTTATTAAAGTGTCCCCATTATACATTTTCAATAGTTTTGTCGCCCTGATCTGTGATCTTGCAATGTTGATCACTGAAATATGTTACCTAGACAAATTGTAAGTGTAGTGTCATATCGCTGGTTTAGTTGTGGAGTATCTTTGCGGGCAGCCGCGCCTAGAGAGTCGAGCTCCAGCCACGGAACTGTTATGTTGTGTAGTGTGTAGCTCTGCATGTGAGAGGCATTGTTAGTATGGAAGTTGAAGTGTTGCTACAAGTGCTATTACAGTAAAGTGATGATATATAGAAATAGTTCAGAGGAAAGTGCGTCAAGAAGTAATTGAAAATGGGCAGTGCCGTCAATAACGTATTTATGTATCCTCTCGTTGTCTGTCGCACAGCATTGATCATCCGCTCCGTGTTCAGTCTCCCGGAATGAACTGATGTGAATCAGTAATAATTTGTTACCATAAAAGAGTGCAGTCAAGTGCCAGTGTCTTGTAGCGAGCGTGAGGACATGCGCTCGGTCATCGCGTTCCGCATTATCAACTATCAGCCGCGCCGCGACGGTTACGCGCACGCTCGTACAAGTGAGAACTGATAACTGAAAAATTAACTTTATGAACAGTGTAAAAATACCATTACTAGTGTCAATGAGGAGTGTTACCAAATATCTCTGTATGTGTAACGAGCGTAAGAACCTTGGTTCGATCATTCGGCTTCCGCATAATCAACAATCACCCGCCTCGTGTCGGTTACGCGTACGCTCGTCTTGAGTGATATTGTGGACAGATAATCATCAAGATTGTTAATTGGGAGAAACATTTACGACTTCGAATGTAAACAATGCAACTTGCGATTTTCTTTAATCGTCTCAGAATATAGTTGTTCATACCAGACGTAGAGCAGTGTTGTGGTTAACGTTGAGTGGCTCCCCTAAACCCGCTTGCATACTTAGATGGATAATTTTTGGCAATCCAGCAGCAGTGTGGAGCCGAACAATACGACCGCCGCGGGATTACCAGGTACGTAGTGTGGATAGGGCGCACGGTCAAGGAGCGACAAACAGTTTAAGGGTCCCTACCCACTCATTTGTACTCCCGGGCTTGTTACAAAATGTATTCTCGAAATTTCATTACTCTACTTTTTTGCGTTGCGATTTTTTTCCGTCAGTGTATGTAGCTTGATCACCATGACCGGGAGATTGAATTTTCACTCTGGCGCTGTAAGCAGCTTGTCAGGAAGTGTTTCTAGTACGGCGTCTTCAAAATGACAGTAACTTTAGCGAGGCAGATTGATTCCATGGCACATTGAACATCTTAGACTGAAAGGGGTTTTTAATGACAAATTAGCCCTTCTTTCCTTTATGACATCCATTAAGAGCGATCTCCAGGGACTGTACGGCGCTTTGGAACAGGAGAAGCTGCTGGAGAGAGATCAATAGCGGGAGTTCTATATCTGCGGAAGCAGCATTTAGTGCTCATAAATCAGAAGTAATGAGAGTGTCGCGTGGAGAATAGGGTCGTAGGAGCGAGCTGGCGGCAGCGGTGCGTTTCTGTGTCGCGGGACCGCAGCCACTGGAATTAGGGGCTGGGAGCTGGAAGCTGGTTAGCGGCTAGTCAGCTAGTGGGTAGTGGGTAGCGGGTAGCGGCGCGAGAAGGCTGCAGGCGTGCGCCGGACAGATAGGGCAGGCGACATGCAGTAAGCGCAGTGGAGCACAATCTAATGGGGTGGTGGGTGCTAGGGAGGGGGACTGGGCAGAGGCACTGAAGGGCTTCCACTGTACTCCGGGACGGGGTTTGTCAGTCTGCCAGCTGCAAGCAGCAAAAAGTATTATGAAATGCCGGCACATCACTTCCCGATAAGTAGTCTCAAAAATACACTGAAGAGCCAAAGAAACAGGTACACCTGCCTAATATCGTGTAGGACCCCGTGAGCGCTCAGAAGTGCCGCAACACGACTTGGCATGGACTCCACTAATGTCTTCACTAGTGCTGGAGGGAACTGACACCATGAACCCTTCAGGGATATCCATAAATTCGTAACAGTACGGGGGAGTGGAGATCTCTTCTGAACAGCACGTTGCGAGGCATCCCAGATTTGTTCAATAATTTTCACGGCTGGGGAGTCTGGTGGGCAGTGGAAGCGTTTAAACTCAGAAGAGTGTTCCTGGAGCCGCTCTGTAGCAATTCTGGATGTGTGGGATGTCGCATTTCGAGGCGTAAAGCTTTGTGTCGTGCAGTCATCAAGGGTACACGACTGGACCTTTGGCTCCGGAAACCCATATCGATGATGTTTCGTTGAATGGTTCGCACCCTGACACTTGTTGATGGCTTAGCACTGAAATCTGCAGCAATTTGCGGAAGGGTTGCACTTCTGCCACGTTGAACGATTCTCTTTAGTCGTCGTTGGTCCCGTTGTTGCAGGATCTTTTTCCGGCGGCATCAATGTCGGAGATTTGATGTTTTACCGTATTCCTGATATTCACGGTACACTAGTGAAATGGTCGTACGGGAAAACCCCATTTCATCGCTACCTTAGACATGCTGTGTCCCATCGCTAGTGCACCGACTATAACACCATGTTCAAACTCATTTACATGTTGATAACCTGCCATTGTAGCAGCAATAACCGTTCTAACAACAGTGCAGAACACTTGTCTTATATAGGCGTTGCCGATAATAGCGCCGTACTCTGCCTCTTTACTTATATTTGCATTTGAATATGCGTATCTATACCAGTTTCTTTGGCTCTTCAATGTGTAACAGGTTGATGTATAAGTTCGTAGCCTTTCTTTTTTTGTTTTGTTTGTTTGTTTGCATGTTGGTGTTCCCGTTGCTATAGGTTTATTGTATCGATTGTGATTTATTTTTGTAATTGATTGTTGCTCTTTGAATTTATATATTGTCATTTGAAGATAGTGAGTGGAGCTGCGGACGCTAGAATACGAAGGGCCAAGTGGAGAAACCGGAATATTCCCGACGTATTCTTCTGTTTGAGTTGAATAGGGCAGTGACAGTAGCGGAGGTTGCCAGAAACACTTGCGCCGTGTATGAGGATAATGCCATTGGACAGAGCACGGCAAGGAAATTTTTTTCTCTTTTTAAGGAGGATCGTTTTGACATTAATGGCTCTCCACGTTCAGGAAGACCTTTGGGGTTTGATGAAGATAGTTTAGACGCATTAATCCGCAATGATCCAAGTCAGTGTACTCGAGAACTAGAAATGTGGTGCATTGTGATCATTCAACCATTGTGCGACATTTGCATGCATTGGGAGGCTTCAAAAATCGGTTGTGTGGGAACCACAAACTATAAGTCAAAATAAAAAAAAATGGCTTGTGGCGTTATGAGCATCTCTGGTTTCTTGTCACAATTGGCTTGTGAGCAACAGCGACCGTTCGTCTTGTATCGTTACTAGTGACATGAAATACTGTCTTTATGCTAACATAATGAAAAAAAGGTAATAGTTGAGCGAAACAAAGCAGCGACTCTCCTTACAAGGACCTGTGCATATCCACAGAAGATAATGTTATGCATCTGGTGGAACAGCGATGGTGATGTATACTATGAATAGCTCCCAATATTTAACTATCGCTGCAGACATTTACTGTCGAAAACAGAGATGTCTTGTCAGTCCCAGAACAACGACCAGGAAGGTTGCATGAAGTGATGCTACTCTACAACAACGCATTCTACTAGACTGACAAAAAACACTGTAAAGGAAGTGGTTTCGAAATCATTCCACACCAATCTTATTCAGCTGATCTTCTGCCCTCAGGTTTTCATCTTTCCCACTATCCATCAGACAATCTTAAAAGAACCTACTTTCCGGATGAAAATGCGCTTCGAACGTGGCTCGGCAAGTTCGTTGCCAAAAAACTACGTGATTTCTACAGTTGTGTAATCGGGAAGTTACCCCAGCGTTGGCACATTGTTGTAAATAGTGAAGGAGGTTGTGTTAGTGATGACTAAAGTGTATGCTATGTGTATCTGTTGCATTTTTAAACGAAACTAAAAATGCTGCGAACTTACACACCAAAATATTACATATTTTCGACATATCTGAGTTTAGATACGTCAAACAGAGTGAAAAACTTCAGTCAGTCTACATTTCATACAATTCATAGTTTTATCAAGTTCTGCTTGTGTCTTTTCTCTGCCTGTGTTTCAGGGACGGGCAAGTTCTAGAAAATAACATTGTGTATTGAATCGAGTCTTCTTTTAAGGATATCAGTGTTATCGAGCAGAATTATTTGTATTTAGAGGTATCGCATGAAAGTTTTAATATGAGAAGGAATTTTAAAAAGTTATAAAGCCACGAAATTGATTAGCAAACATCTAAAACCTGAAGAATATTTTATCATTTACAATATTAATCAAAAAAGACGTACAGTGTAGTTATTTACAAAAAGTAATAAATGAAACCAATAATCATCAGTGATAGACATTAAGAAAGCTCTTGGTTTTATAATGTTCCCCGTCAGGCTGCTCCTGTTATCAGTTGCAACCAATTTTATTTAACAAGCCACTCTTGCGAACAAAACAGAAGAGGTTTGGCATATTAAGTATTGTTAAGCAAATTATGACAAAACTGGGATGAAATGACGACTATCAATCCAGAACTGTACAGGATCACAGTACCATCCTAAATGTGGTTATTGTTTTAGCTCCTTGAGCACAGAATCAGAGTTTTAAAATTGTTGCGTGACCGAGCTTTGGGGCAACACTTTCTCATTTCGTGACTAAACAGAGCGCTTGTTAGAGTCTTCTTGTGTTACATCTGAAACTTTATGTTCAGGAGTCAATTGACCAATCCGCCTAAGCTCGGAAAAAATTTCCTTAGCTATTTCCGCTATTGCAGTTGACTCTGCATGGGGAAAATCGGAGTGAACGTGCTTGAACTGGGGATCCAGAATTGTAGCTGTGGCAAGAAAAGTATTTATTTCCTAAAGAGGTAGTCTGTATAATACTCCTATGAACAGAGAAGGTTGGTAGTAGCTGGAGTCGGTAAGAAATCTGCCAATGAGAACTATAGTGCTTATGTGGCACGGAAAGACAGACAGTAAAAAGTAGTACCTTAGATATTAATTTTTTAATATCGATTGATTGCATCTGCAGTTTAAATATCAAATAACATATATCAGCGCTATCACGGAAATATATCGATATTTCCATATATTTTGTTGCTGATCCCTACCGTGTTTCCCTCATGTTTTTTCCATGTTAAGGAGGAAAATCAAACTGGAACTGAAATTCAGACGGTTTTATTTCCATTTTCATTACGTTAGGTATTCAGTAGACCATAAACCTGTAACCTAAGCATGGATGATCGCTAGATTGAATGAATGTGGTTGTAATTGTCAAGGCATGCAACTTGGTGAATTCAGGTTTGGGAACGGCTGTTGAGTTAGTTTAGCTTTCAAAGATGGCTTGTGGTGCCGCTCAGGGGAGTTGTTATCTGTGCGGTTTTTCCTAACGCACGCCGTGGTGACTGGCTTCTTCAGATCCACGGGCGAAGGGCGCGTTTGGTCAGATTTTAGACGTGGAACCGATAGAAAATTTTCGGGACGTATAGACACGTGTCGACTCTCCTGCTTTCTGATTGGAGAAGGTTTCTTGCACCACAGGAAAATTCGTCTTGTTTACGTGTGATGTCTGTTCCTTTGGACATGTCTGAAAGAATAGACACCATTTTGATCCAGCAGACACTATGAATTAAGATGCGAAGGAATTACAGGCATTTTCTGCGAGCGGGCAGTGACTGAAATCAATGGGATATGACAGAAACGTGTTATGATAGTCCATGCAGTTGCAATGAAGACAGTGTCTGGATTGCTTAGTGATCAGAGCATCTACCTAGTAAGCAGGAGAGCTGGGTTCGAGTCTTGATCTGGCACAAATTTTCAACTTTCTCCAATGATTTCAGTCAATGCCCGCTCGCAGCCAATGTCTGTAATTCCTTTGTGTCTTAATTCGTCTTGTTGATTGGTCAGTTCTCTCTCTCAAAGTTTTTTCGATCTCCATGCACAGAGATGAGGGAGGCTGGATTCTGTACAGCATTACTCAGTCGTAGAAGAGTTGGTGAGCTGGTGTGCGATGAGTATGATGTGCCACATCTGTGCACAATTAGACGGTGACTTAGTTCAGATTTTTCGAGTCACGAACTTTCTGTAATGATGTGCCACTTCTGTGGACACTTAGACGGTGACTTTTAACAGGAATTAGATCAGATTTTTCGAGTGAGGAACTTTCTGTAATTTAGTCGTTTGTTAGAAACGTTATGAGGTTGTTGCGAGTGATAATTTCGCTATTATTTACCTAAATTCAGAATTAGCAGTACTTGATCTTTAGCCGGTCGTGATTCACTTCATGTAGCGTGACTCCAACTGAGTTAAGTGTTTATTTCCGCTGCGAGGTACAAGCCAGTTTTGATGACTCGACTGTTGCTAGAAAACAATGAATATTGCCTTCGATGCTTCAGTGAATGTTTGAGTATTTGTATGTAAGGATCTGGGCGTCCATGTTACAGTCCTGAGCCAGCCTAATCTTTCCTGAATAATGGCGTTTAATACAGTCTATCCTTACGGAACCATGGTGCTGGAATTGGAAATGCGTTCCCTATCCACTAAAATTTCAGGGCTACACTCCACTTCGAGAATAAATGTCCATTAAATATCAATCTGGTTTGATAAACTTTTCTCCAATGTATATCCAGCATGCCTCCCTTCATCGTGTGATCATTAACCTCATACCCCATTAGAGAAAGATACTAGGAAACATTTAGTAAATTTCCTTCTCTGAATTATTGATCATTAGTCCAGTAATTAGATTTATGTTGCCCGTTTCCTTTGTGGTAGAACGTAGGACTAAATCCAGTTAACGTTTCTGCGACCCCAGACGACTGGGCATTCAGGGGACAGTAGGGTATGTATGTTAAACAATGTGCTGCTCAAAGTAATCCGAAAGGTACGGAAAGTCCATGTTATAGGGCAAAAGATCATCCCACCAGAGACTGAAATAATAATTTTTAGACTTTTGGTAAGTCAAAACTGTCATTCACTGTTAACTTATTTGCAAAGTGTCAAGGTGCTCAAAATGTGCGTAACGTTCTGCCATGATGATACACGTTTCCTACAACTTCTAACAGTCAAGTTACAGACGTTCTTTATGCCCCTCAACAAAATACTGATTTCAAAGGTAAGTGTGTTAAGATATTAATTTCAAGTTGTTGCAGAGTGGTAGGACAACGGGGGTAAGTTGGGAAAATGCCTCTTAGCAGTACCTGTGGAAAAATGCTGTTTCACATGATGATAAAAGAGCTTCTGAGCTACCACACAGCTTCGAGTTCTTGGGAATACAGTACCTGGACGATGGATGCGAAAGTGGTGGAGGCCCTATCGACAGTCCACCATTGTCGCTAAAGAAGATTTTATTTGAATACGTATTAGTCAGTTGTTCTTTTGTATCCATTTTGGACTGAACGACATACATGTGTGCCACCTATTGTTCATAGTAGGCTATAATTTAAACGTTCTTTATTTAAATCGTGCGACAAGCTAATTTCGATAGGATTTCGTATTCAGACACAATTTTAAAAGAATCGAAACATTCAGGTACCTGGGGTGAAGAAGGAAATTAGACAAGGAATAATAGCAGCGAACATGTTGCACTACATTTCAAACCATCTGTGCATGTCTCGCAATGTATCGCAAGAATGCAAGATACAGTTGTACATGTCACTAGTGTAGCCAATCACATTGTTTGCTTCTGGGACATGAGCATGTACACAGACAATGAAAGAACACATCTGTGCACTTGAGGTCAAGATTTTAAGGAAAATTTGTAGTGTGGTATCCATCTTAGAAACAGTGCATTTGTATACTTTTCTCTTCTACCATGGGCCTTAGTGGACTGTTTGTGACGACGATGATGATGATGATGATTAGCTGACTTTGACCATTCGTCATTTTCAAGCACATGTGTGATGGTACATTCTGCATATAGTAATTATCAGATTCTTTTACTTTAGACATGCAAAATCGGACATCATATTCCATAATTAAATTAAGAATAAATTCGTAAAAATATAATCTGATAGTTACAATATTTAAATGTAATGTCAGATGTGCTCAGAAATGACTGATGACTGAAATAGCTAACTGCATGATTTAAATATAGAACAATTACATTACAGCCTCCCACAGATCATGTTTTCTTTCATCCAGTATTTAAAGGCTGTGGATCCTAACAGAAACAAAATTTTATTTTAGTTATCTTTCATAACGTTTTCAAGAACTCTGTGAGTCAGCATGACGTGTGCTGCCTGTATTTTTCTTTAAAAATATATGACTTCGTTTGTTCTAGTTGTTCGTCGTTTTCTTTTACAAACTGAACTAAAATGAAGCGAAAATGTATTACTTTCAATCAGTTGTAGAGTCTACAGTCATTTTAATTGGCAAGCAGAACGGTGACAATGATGTATTCCCTATTTTCAAATACCTGGAACTCAGTCATGTCCAGAGTGGTAGAACATTATTCAGATTATCAGATACGCATTGTTTGGTTCCAGTAATGATTTTTATACTGGTAAAACAATATTTCAGGTTTTTTAAATTTTAGGCCCTAAACAGTGGTGGCTCACTTGAGCCAGACTATATAAAAACTTTAAATCGTAGCTCGGTTTATAAAACTTATTGCAAAAGAGAGCAATAACAAAGTCATTGTAGTACACTGGTTATATACTGAGTGCTCTGACAATGTGATGTTTGCTATGTACTGGTATTGGCTAATCACAATGTGCTTTATGATATAACATGTGTAGGGGCCATGGTACAACAACCAGTCTTAATTATTAGAAGTTTTTTGAAAATAACTTTGTGTATCTTATCCTATGACCAACGTTATTTTCGTTACTGATAACTCGTTCCTATACTCTCCAAAGACCTGAAGATGGTCATTCAACACCTTTAACCAGTTACATATCTGTTTTTTTAATTGCAATCCAAGCAAACAAATTTTTACCTGACACATCGAAATTCTATCTTGAAAGTAACGGTATTAATAAAATTATTTCCTAGTATAATGCTTTCACCAATGTAACTGTCCTTACTGGTATTCCTTTATTTTCACTTTTTATAGATCTCATATCGGTTCTTCAACAACTGAAATTTATATTACAATAATGCAAATAATTTAGTTATGAAAATTTACATATCACATGTCTGCCTCATTAATACAATTAGATCATATAAAGAGGGTGTTCTCCATCCAATATAAGTTGTTTCGTTTGGAATAGATATCTGCTGTTATTTGAATTTATTGTAGGAGAGGTCTGCCATTGATAATAAATTACATATAATTTAGTCAAGAAATTTATTTAACTTATATAAACATTTTAATATTTTCATTATATTGAAAACAAATAAATTCACAGAACTGTTTAATTACACTGAACACTAGTACAGATGTCAGAGGAAAATACAGTGATTCTAATTGAGAACAATATTTGGAAATCAGCAAGCTTTACAATTTTAGTCCTGTACTTAGTATCTCCATTCACTGTTCACTCACAGGAATGATGTTCAATTCCGAAGTGACCATATATCTGAAATACAGGCCTCAGTGTCTAACACTAACAATGGTATCTTTTCACACAACGTTGCAACGAATCTTTTAATGTAGTCAAGAGTTTTTGGTGGTGAAATTTAATGAAAAAAATGTATCTTTTTGAGCGTTTGACACAAACTAATACGCAGGGCAAGTAAAAATGAAATAGCTCCTGTTGAATTTTTTTAAAAGGCTAGTTTTCAAGTAATCGGCCAAGTTTAATTTTTGAGAGTATGGATTTACCGACTGCATGTGTCCGTTCTTCACTTCTTTAGCACAGTTCAGCTGTATACCTATCAGCTTGGCCAGACACTCACGCCTCTAACAATGTTACATAAAACAGTAAAGCAATTCTGCAGTCTCATCTTGTTCTCATGTCAGAGACATATTCAAAATTCCTTCGACAGTCAGCCTCCTTATTTTAGCTTGACTCAAATGATCACTGATGTTAAGTGAGTGTTTCGTCCATTTAACAATATTTATTCTCTGTATTTAGTTAAATTCATTTGACAGAATGAGTGTTTACTGATTGGTAATACTCATTACAGTTATACTGGGTGAGTCAAGAGTAGAGGTACTGTACATGATTTGAACGGTGATAGTGTTAACGAGTCTGTACAAAAATCGTTATATGAACATGTATCCTGTTCTCAACGGTTTCAGCGGAAATTAATGAAAACAATGGGGAACAGGAAAAATGCAGCTACAGTAAATAAAAATTGTGATCTAATGTTTTGTTTAATTATGCACATTCCCTCACAAAAAGTGTTCAAAACATCCAGCGTCAACTGCAGTACATTCTGAAGCTGTTGTACACAGCTGCTATGTTGCTTATCTGAGCTCATTCAGACATTCCTTTACTTAAGCCCTTGCACATAAAATACGTGTGACAGGTTCCTTAGTGTCCACTCTGATTTTGTAGACTTTTTTCTTAAGTCAATCCCACTAATAGTAATCTAATTGAATAAGATAGGGTGACCTCGAGGGCAGAAAGAAAAAGACCCTACGACGACCGAGCTAATGCCAAGGATATATTTCAGGGAGGTACTGTATCAATGGACGTACGGAACGTGCAGATATTCTGTCGTGCTGAATGTACATATGACGTTCGTGTTACCAAAGGAATATCCTCCTAGTATTCAGCTGACGTGATTGGAAGGAAATTAAGATACCGCGATTGTGTTTGATAAGTATGTTTGTCTTTATGCAGAGTTGTTTTATATTATATTTGTATGGCATTGGAATGATCAGTAAACACAATATTCAGTAGCTAAAGTGCCTTTGGTTGTATTAGAATGAGAATGCCGGTGACGAAGAACATGCGACTGACGCTTATGATTTTGAGACGGCAGTTTGTCGGACACGGTGAAGAAACGGAAATATGTTCATTTGAAGATCTTTGTTCAGAATCATCAATACTATCACCCCTAAAAGAATGTTTCCTTTCCCCCTGACCCGCTCTCTACAAAAAAATGCTGTATTTGGCAAATGTATTGATACTTTCGATGATATGTAGATATTTGTGGTACACAGGCCTATCGTTGTTATCTCTTCTTCCATAACTTTGGCGTACAATGCTACCATCATTAGAAAATTCTGCAGAATCCTCTAGCGAACCCTGTATCACGTATGATACATCTGTTGCAATGTTGTTCGTTTGACGACACATACATCCTCGAGAATGATGACAACAGCTATTTGTCATGCCAGGAGCAACCATTAGCAAACAATCCCTGAGCAGTGAAGCATGAATTCACGAAGCGTTTCCTTATTGAAAAGAGCTCCCTCAACTAACTGACACAAACGAAACGGCGAAATTGACGTTTTAGTTGGGTCAGTCAGTGGAGATGTATGCGCAATTGTTTACACATGGATGTATGATCCCGTTATTCGAGCTCTGTATCACATAATGTATGTCACCAGTGTCAATCGATCCTTGGAGCCTTGTGCCTAGAAATGGGAACTAGTAGCTTCGAAATGTGGCTCACTTCAAGTAGGCTAATACGTAAGTGCTACGTGTTGCGTTGCGCGCGAAGTTATGCCTAGGAGGCAGTCTCCGATTACGAGCGAGATGGACAATGAGTGACAGTATGTGATGGCGTCCGCTGATGCACTACCGTTACTTTGTAAGGTTTCATTTTGATGACGTAACAGATACTCATACCTCAGTCTCAATCGGGCAGTGGAATAAATCCAGTAGTGGCAACAAGTGAAAATGTCTGCCAGATCGGAACCAGAACCCAGACTTCACGAATTACGCAAGCGGTCGCATTAACCGCTTCAGCTATCCGAGCACGCTTCTCATCCAACCTAAATTCCTAACCTGTCGCACACTACATGTTCGAAAGAGCAGATTGCCACACATACACTACTGGCCATTAAAATTGCTACACCACGAAGATGGGTGCTACAGACGCAAAATTTAACCGACAAGAAGAAGATGCTGCGATATGCAAATGACTAGCTTTTCACAGCATCCACACAAGGTTGGCGCGGGTGGCGACACCTACGACGTGCTGACATGAGGAAAGTTTCCAACCGATTTCTCATACACAAACAGCAGTTGACCGGTGTTGCCTGGTGAAACGTTGCTGTGATGACCCGTGTAAGGAGGAGAAATGCGTACCATCATGTTTCCGACTTTGATAAAGGTCGGATTGTAACCTAATGCGATTGCGGTTTATCGTATCGCTACATTGCTGCGCGCGTTGGTCGAGATCCAATGACTGTTAGCAGAATATGGAATCGGTGGCTTCAGGAGGATATTACGGAACGCCGTGCTGGACCTCAACGGCCTCGTATCACTAGCAGTCGAGATGACAGGCATCTTATCCGCATGGCTGTAACGGATGGTGCAGCCACGTCTCGATCCCTGAGTCAACAGATGGGGCGTTTTCAAGACAACCACCATCTGCACGAACAGTTCGACGACGTTTGCAGCAGCATGGACTATCAGCTCGGAGACCACGGCTGTGGTTACCCTTGACGCTGCACCACAGACATGAGCGCGTGCGATGGTGTACTCAACGACGAACCTGGGTGCACGAATGGCAAAACGTCATTTTTTCCGATGAATCCAGGTTCTGTTTACAACATCACGATGGTCGCATCAGTGTTTGGCGACATCGCGGTGAACGCATATTGGATACTGGCGTATCACCCGGTGTGATGGCATGGGGTGCCATTGGTTACACGTCTCGTTCACCTCTTGTTCGCATTGACGGCACTTTAAACAGTGGAAGTTACATTTCAGATGTGTTACGACCCGTGGCTCTACCCTTCATTCGATCCCTGCGAAACCCTACATATCAGAACGATGATGCACGACATCATGTTGAAGGTCCTGTGCGGGCCTTTCTGGATACAGAAAATGTTCGACTGCTGCCCTGGCCAGCACATACTCCAGATCTCTCGCCAGTTGAAAACATCTGGTCAATGGTGGCCGAGCAAGTGGCTCGTCACAATACGCCAATCACTACTCATGATGAACTGTGGTATGGTGTTGAAGCTGCATGGCAGCTGTACTTGTACTCGCCATCCAAGCTCTGTTTGACTCAATGCCCTGGCGTATCAAGTCCGTTATTACTGCCAGAGGTGGTTGTTCTTGGTACTGATTTCTCAGGATCTATGCACCCAAACTGCGTGAAAATGTAATCACTTGTCAGTTCAAATGTAATATATTTGTCCAATGAATACCCGTTTATCATCTACATTTCTTCTTGGTGCAGCAATTTTAATGGCCAGTAATGCAACAATATGTTTAATTTTGGTTTGTGAAGAGCCCTGTACAAAGACGCTGCTAATACAGCACTCTGATATGCTCAATGTGCAACGATTTTCTCTGTCTGATCCATCAGTCATCCAAAGACTGATTCCTGGCCTTTCGGTACAGCTAAAAGCGATACGCCACCAGCCAGAGCCCGGGGGGAACGAACATTGGCGTCACTGGAGATCAGAACTACGGTTCCCGCGTAACGCCGCAAATTGCTGATGTATAGTATGTGAAACACGCCGCAGGTGCATTGAAAATGAGCGCTTAAAAACTTAAATTTAGGGCTTTCTCTGTTAACAAAAGTGTCTCACTTGCGTGCGCGTTTCGTTTTTACGATTACAGGCCACATATAATCCCATCTACGAGTATTTTATGATGCCAAGCAATTCACAGGGCTCTCTTCTGCCGATATAGTCACACACACGTCTACGGCCGTCTTGCAGAGCGCAAATCTGGGTTGCGGGCTCGGTAGGTGTTTTTACTGCCGCACTCTCCTGAATTGTTCACTGCTTACGTTCCAGCTCGCCTCGCTCTGCGGCAGCACGTGCGACCGTACTAGAAAAGAACAGTGAAAAACAACTGCGAAATGGAAGCGGCCGCCAGCATTCCATTATGGCTACGGTGGGTGACATGTGTAATGGAAAATAATGCGTCTTGTTTATTACCCCGGTTCCGTCATCCAGAGAGCTATATGTACCACATGACGACTTCTGTGACAGTGATGAAATTGGCCTTCTACGTAACTGACACTGGGGAAAACATTTCATTTCCTTCTAATTTTGTCTAACTAAAGCAGTGGAATTGCTAGCTGTAGCTCACGTAGTAAATTACTGAGTAAACAGAAAAGGGTGCGCGCATTTGGAAAGAGATAGTTTACGTAGATGATGTTTTCGTCATCAGCTCTGAACTTCGTCTGATGCAGCCCTCCAATTCCTGGTCCCTTTACAGCTGCTTCTTGCTTTCAGCATAACTGCTGTTTCACACATCTGCCTTATGTACTCACATTTAACAACTTGTAGTCGGATTTTTTGAAGTATTTGTGCTATTTGAGGTTCAGAACTAAAATATCAGTCCACCTCGGTAATTCGATGTAATTCTAAAAAATTCTCGATCAAATCGACTTTGAGATATTTTGAGTGCCTTTAATGTTCTCTGTATATAAAAGAGAAAGTCGTGACCGACTGATTAGTATTGACTGAGTGACTCATAATCGCCCATCACAAACTGCTCAGGACAGAGACTTGAAATCAGAGGATGATGTTTGTCTTATACTGTAGGCATAATTTAGTAAGAATCTAAAATGATGAAGTAGGGGATGAAAGATTTTTGGAAAAATGTCGCTAATAATGCAATTTTGAAGCTAGAACTACGAAAACTGGTATTTGGTTTCTTGGTCACAAACAAAGAAATACGTGTTTCAGCATTTTTTGAAATTCAATCACTGAGGGTAAATACAGTGGGTGAAAGCTGTCTTAAATAAATCATTATTAAAGTACTAGCAAGGCATTTTTAAGCTATATGTATGAAAACTGCCATTTGACTTATTGGTTAGAAATAGAAAGTACATGTTTCAGAGTTTTCGGAAATTCAGTTCCTCAGGGGAAGAAACAAGGAATGAAAATTTTTACGAAAGTAATTCATTACGAAGGCCTTTTTAACGGCAAATCGAAGACAATTTGTACTTGGCGTCTCTTCCCCTCTATTACTTACTTTCTTTTTCTTTCTATTTATTTATTTTATTTTGCTTTATTTTATTTTATTTTATATTTTTTTTTTTTTTTTTTTGCTAGTTCAACATTCAACCCCTACGGGTATGAAACACGGGTGAAAATTTTTATGTAAATACTTCGTTGTATTAAAATATTTTTAAAGCTAGATCTATGAAAAGTGATATTTGACTCCTACAGAAATGTGTGTTAGAGGGTGAAAGTTTCTATGGAAATATCACTACAAGAAAGCGAAAGGAAGGATTGAGTAAGGCCTCCGACACCAGTTATCAGATTCGATTTTTAGTAGAAAGTACAGTCGGAAAAAGCCAGACTTTTGTGGCATCAATTAGCGTAAAAAGCTCAGAAGAAGTTGGAATTCGTGAACAACATAAATGTTCGGTTAAAGAAAAGAAAAAGGAAAAGTGTACAGACAGTAAAGTCTATACGAACGAAGCAGCGGGCACTAAGATAGTACTCTAATATAAGGTTTTTATTTCGAAGTGGCGTTATCGATCTGTGGTAGAATGCTCACCTGCAATGTAAGTCGCCCAATTTCTATTCAGAGCAGGAGTGAATTTTTAAACCGAAGCACGAGTTGTATGAGCGTTTCAGTGAACCGTAAAACACAAAAGATAAAAAAATATGTAACAGTTTAATAATTTATACAATATTTATTAACAATCTTTTATAAAAGGTAAGTATTTAAGAATTTATTTTTGTAATGAAAACTCGCTATTTTTGTGTGATATGTAACAGGAAAAAGTATTTGCATTTTTCATAAAAGTGACAGTCAGATTTGTGTTAATCAGCATATATTTGATAACTTTTATACTTAAATGACGTAGGTATTGGAATCGAACAGAAGAAAACGAAAAAAAAATAATAAAAAAAAAACATGACTCAAATGAGACTGAAACCATTGATCCACGAATTGCCGGCCTCTGTGACCGAGCGGTTCTAGGCGCTTCAGTCCGGAACCGCGCTGCTGCTACGGTCTCAGGTTCGAATCCTGCCTCGGCCATGGATGTGTGTGATGTCCTTAGGTTAGTTAGGTTTAAGTAGATCTAAGTCTAGGGGACTGATGACGTCAGATGTTTAGTCCCATAGTGCTTAGTGCCACTTGAACCATTTTGATCCACGAATTACTAGTTTCGAACGCTGCCGATTTATTTCCATCGTCATATACTTTTACACTTCCCTGGAATGTTCGCCGAATATCTTACTTCGTTTAAAAATTTGCATCAGCCAAGAATCGAAGCCAGGCCACCAACGTGACAGGTGCGCGTTCTACTACACATATACCCCCCCCCCCCCGGCAATGGGACTTACTTTACTTACATTAGTATGTTGAAGATGTTCGGAAAACATCAACGTCGATTCTCTTGAGAATTCTTGAGAGCTTTATTTAACTGTTACGTTTCATTCGTATTTGGCTTCTGAATTTATCGTACCATAAAAACAAAAGTTACAAAAATCCTTTTGCGCTGCGGTTTCCTTGTAATCCAGTACGGGAGATTCTCTCCTACCCCTCAGATGAAGTAGTTATATTTGGATTAGCCGTCTGCTATTATTTAAATTTTTTGTGTGTATGTTTCGTTAATTTACGCGTATTCTACCAAGAAATTTGTTTAACTTGTATAAAACATTTTAACATTTTGCCCCAACTCCCCAACTACTGCCTTCAGCCTTCAGCACGTGCCGAACCAGATGGAGGATGGCTCTCCATAACACATAGCACAGCGGGTGAAGAGGCTGCTGCAGACGAATTTCGGAAATGGTAGAATTTAGTTTCTACAGAGAAACATGTAACTTTCTTGGCAAATGCCTTTCCGAGATTAATGTCTGAAATACTCCTCTGTGATACAGACAATGCAGAGGGTCGCATAAGAGTGGCGCTAGTAGACCATGGTAATCAAGAATTCCTTTAAGGAGACAAAAACGCCTCACTGAGTTTGAACGAGATCTTGTGATAGCGCCACAAGAGGCTACATGTTCAAAAAAAAAAAATGGTTCAAATGGCTCTGAGCACTATGGGACTTAACATCTATGGTCATCAGTCCCCTATAACTTAGAACTACTTAAACCTAACTAACCTAAGGACATCACACACATCCATGTCCGAGGCAGGATTTGAACCTGCGACCGTAGCGTTCGCGCGGTTCCAAACTGTAGCGCCTAGAACCGCTCGGCCACCGTGGCCGGCTGCTACATGTTCCTTCTGCGATATTGCAGAAGGCAGGAATGTATCCACTGTACGTGATTGCTGGCAGCGGCGGTGACGAGAATGTACAGTCGCAAGACGACAAGTTTCTAGACAGCCACGTGGCAGTACCAAGAGGGAAGACCATCGTTTTCGTCGTATGGCTGTGGCGCATCGTACTGCATCTGCAGCAGCAATTAGAACAGCAGTTGCATCGCAGTGACACAACGAACTGGTAGAAATCGGGTACTTCAAGGGCAGGTCAGAACGAAATGCTAAGCAGCGTGCATTTCACTGACTCCAAACCACCGCCATTTGCGACCTCAGTGGGGACAAGTGAGAGCTGACTGGGGGGCAGGGTTGTTTTTTCTGATGAAAGCTGGCTCTGGCTCGGTGCCAGTGATGGCCATTTGTTGGTTAGGAGGAGGCCAGTTGAGGACCTGCAACCAACCTGTCTCACACGTGGATCTACACCTGGAGCTACGTTTGGGGTGCGATTTCGTATGACAGCAAGAGCTCTCTCGTTGCTATCCCACTCATCCTGACTGTAAATTGCTACGTCAGTCTGGTGATCCGACCTTTCGCGCTGCCATTCATGAGCAGCATTCCCAGCGGGTGCTTTCCAACAGGATAACGCTCGCCCGCATACTGCTGTTATAACACAACATGCTCTACATAGTGTTGACATTACGCAGATCAGTCTCCAAACCAGTACATATTGGACATAGTTGGACGACAACTCCAGCGGCATCCACAAACAGCATTAACCGTCGGTGTATTGACCGTCCAAGTGCTACAAGCACGGAACTCTGTCGAACAAACTGACATCCGATAACTGTACAACACAGTGCATGCAAGTTTGCATACAACATTCAGGCGGTTACGCCCGTGCATAACATACAAACATTTCACACTTGCAATGTCTATCTCGCGTTTACATTACCCTGTGATTTTCCCTTTGTAACGTCCCACCGGTTAGTGAGTAGTTAAAAATGGTTTAAAGACCTGTGAATATCTTGACTTCGATGTCCCTCGACGACTGCATACATGAGCTAAAATATGCTTGTTCAATAAATACAGGATACCATAACGGATTTCACTACAATGATGTAGGCCACAACTGAAGTAAAGTGAGTACGCAGATTTATTCACTTCAAAACCTGTAGCTTATGAGCTAATGATCAATGTTCGGTATAATAAGCCTCGTTGTTACTACTACAGCTAACCGATGGTAGCACATACTACACTTACTATATTAAATAGTCCACATGCAGTAATTTGATAGAAATGAGTGTGTGAGGTCCATTGCATTGTTCAACACTAATTCTCAACAAAGTACGAATATAAAGTCACACATCATTCTGCCTTTTGCGATATTAAATCAAACTGTTTAACACTCCGAAATAATCCGTCACTGCACTGTTCTAACATCCTGTTTTAGACAATGTCCAACACACGAGTTGCTCTATGGTAAATCCAAACCTGAATCATGCACCAAGAACTTAGCTGTACGCACAGATCTGTTCTCTAGTGGGTCCAACACTCATCTGCCCTAGCAATACTCGAGGCCGAGTATTTATACTCTTCCTACAATGTACTACAGGTCATAATAATGCAAAACATAATTTATGATATTAAATAGTATAACAACGTTAATATTCCCTACTTTCCCAGAACAAGTTTAAGACATTTTCTAAACACATAAAAATCACATTAATATTGAAATTGCAGAAATAAGCATTCTAACGATGCTAAACGATCAATTATCTATATATTGTTAATTAGGCTCGAAATTTAATTCCCAACTTCTACAGATGATGAGAACGAAATATATTATTCTTTTATCTAAACATTTTCGATATATTAATTTCCTGAATCTGATTTTGATTGTTTATGGTACAAACGGTATTGTAACTACAATTGTTTGGTATTGCTATTATTCTTCTAAAAGCCTTTTTCCTATTATCGAAATGTAATTCAATTTAATTATAGCTGGAGATATAAGAGTATTGACCTAGTATTACATAATGCAGGGGTGGTAACCGTAAGCTTGGAATGTTACACTGTGTTAATCACTTAAGCATGTTACCTAGACGAACGTAATACAGAAATTTCATTATTAGCCATCAATTATTTTTGGTGTCGTGATTTTCTTCCTTCAGTGTACGTATTCGCACTCTGAATATCCTAGCAGACACAAAAAGACATCTGTGCAATTTATGTAGGCTAATTAGGCAGTATCACACCGTAGTAACCGAAATTTTGCTTATATAGTCACATTTCACAATGGACAGTGTTCACCGAGTATACATATGTAAATATTTGGAAGACATCATCCTGTTAGTACCATAGTGTCATTTGGGTGTAACGTGGAAAATTTCAGTCAATATGGCAGCAATAGGTTTTGACTCACACTCACTACGAATAAGAATTCATTGCAATGATAACCAAGTCATTGCGACACCTGTAAGGAGCCGTAGTGATTAAAAGAGGATACGTTAAAGGAATACTTCAACCTTTGATGTAGAGTGATACAGGGAACTCATAAAAAAAGAAAGACCTTCATTACTTTCTTCCGTCCGAGAATAGAGCATGTGTAGATGACACTAATACGAGGGCAGTTCAATAAGTAATGCAACACATTTTTATTCTCGGCCAATTTTGATTGAGAAAACCGGAAATTTCTTGTGGAATATTTTCAAACATTCCCGCTTCGTCTCGTATAGTTTCATTGACTTCCGATAGGTGGCAGCGCTGTACGGAGCTGTTAAAATGGCGTCTGTAACGGATGTGCGTTGCAAACAACGGGCAGTGATCGAGTTTCTTTTGGCGGAAAACCAGGGCATCTCAGATATTCATAGGCGCTTGCAGAATGTCTACGGTGATCTGGCAGTGGACAAAAGCACGGTGAGTCGTTGGGCAAAGCGTGTGTCATCATCGCCGCAAGGTCAAGCAAGACTGTCTGATCTCCCGCGTGCGGGCCGGCCGTGCACAGATGTGACTCCTGCAATGGCGGAGCGTGCGAACACACTCGTTCGAGATGATCGACGGATCACCATCAAACAACTCAGTGCTCAACTTGACATCTCTGTTGGTAGTGCTGTCACAATTGTTCACCAGTTGGGATATTCAAAGGTTTGTTCCCGCTGGGTCCCTCGTTGTCTAGCCGAACACCATAAAGAGCAAAGGAGAACCATCTGTGCGGAATTGCTTGCTCGTCATGTGGCTGAGGGTGACAATTTCTTGTCAAAAATTGTTACAGGCGATGAAACATGGGTTCATCACTTCGAACCTGAAACAAAACGGCAATCAAGAGTGGCGCCACGCCCACTCCCCTACCAAGAAAAAGTTTAAAGCCATACCCTCAGCCGGTAAAGTCATGGTTACAGTCTTCTGGGACGCTGAAGGGGTTATTCTGTTCGATGTCCTTCCCCCATGGTCAAACGATCAACTCTGAAGTGTATTGTGCTACTCTTCAGAAATTGAAGAAACGACTTCAGCGTGTTCGTAGGCACAAAAATCTGAACGAACTTCTCCTTCTTCATGACAACGCAAGACCTCACACAAGTCTTCGCACCCGAGAGGAGCTCACAAAACTTCAGTGGACTGTTCTTCCTCATGTGCCCTACAGCCCCGATCTCGCACCGTCGGATTTCCATATGTTTGGCCCAATGAAGGACGCAATCCGTGGGAGGCACTACGCGGATGATGAAGAAGTTATTGATGCAGTACGACGTTGGCTCCGACGTCGACCAGTGGAATGGTACCGTGCAGGCATACAGGCCCTCATTTCAAGGTGGCGTAAGGCCGTAGCATTGAGTGGAGATTACGTTGAAAAATAGTGTTGTTTAGCTAAAAGATTGGGGAATAACCTGGTGTATTTCAATGCTGAATAAAACAACCCCTGTTTCAGAAAAAAAATGTGTTGCATTACTTATTGAACTGCCCTCGTATTATATCGTTGTTCTTATATCCTGCGCTGGCAATGAATTAATATTCTTCAGCTGTCGCATGGATTACAGAATTTTGTTCCAAGTGCAAAATGTTCCTTCATACTGGTTTGCGTGACGGCGCAGAGTATCTCACTGGCTGTTAACTGTAAATTACGTCTACAGGTCAATTTTCGGGACGCATCCTCCCAGCGTCGAGGGACATGCGATGTTCACTTCCCTTCATTGGAATAAAAGCACTGGGCGGCGTCGGAGGTCGGGGCACCAAATGATGGACTGCATGAAGAATGAACCGTAATAGCCCAATGGAAATTCTTATGAGCCGCTGGACGAGGAATGGAACTGTAAATCTTACTGTTGACTTATTTGTACGATACGTGGCAACTGCCCCGATGCACGGCTGATGCAGGAATTATTGCGGAGTAAATAGGGGCATCAATTTCCATTGGACACTTTAGTCAATACGCGGAAACAAAAGGAATGCGAGAGAGAGACACAAAGGGTGCAGGAGCAGGGGAGAGGGAGTTGTTCGCAAGGAAGCTGGTAAAACATCCTCTGTTCGTGCCGTTTCTAAATAATCTCTTAAAAAGCAGTATTGTCATTTCCCCACCTTCTATTGTTAATGGTGTGTCGTCCCAACGTATCTGTAAGCTCATTTTGAAAAATATATGTAAAGAGAGTAAACCAACGTTCACTGTAGTTTCGTAATGGTACATAGTGTGTACATTTAATTTTGTAGTAAAGACCACCGCTTCCGGAAAATTTCACCAACTTTTTTTTTTTTTTTAGGTAAGCGACCTTATATACTCTAGGCGTCACCAAAATACACCAGCATAGCAGAACTAGCACCCAGGGCAAACTTATAATTTGCCACTCTCCCTTTTCCGACAACTTGTTTTCTGTTTAATCCTATTTGCTGCATAGCCTGCTCCAGTCAGTAGGGCTCTGAATCGCGTATTTTCAATATCTTGAACTGTGTGCTACAAAAAAGAGTTTGTACATAAGATGAGAGTAATATAAAATGCGTATCTGAACGGAAAGGTTCCTCTGGATGCAGGAACAGGTGAACAGTGCATCACAGAAAGGAAAGGGTGAAACCCGATGTCGGTATCTACATCTACATCTACATACAAACTCCGCAATCCACCATACGGTGCGTGGCGGAGGGTATCGTAGCACATTCATCACTATTAGCATCGGGAAGGGCCACTGAATTTCAATAGGCACGACCATTACCCCATCATTATCATCCGACTCGTTTCAGATTTTCCTCTTTTTCTTAAAACATTTCGGGCGTACATACCATGATGGTAGCTTCTACAGACCAGGATCCATTTCTTATCATAACGTGTCCGAACTAATTGGCGTGATGACTAGTGCCTTACGAAGCTACTGCAGTAGGCGATTCCCACCGCCATATTACGTTGCAACGCGTCACACGTCACATCACGTTTGCTGGTACACCGCGCCGACATCCCTCGTCAAGGTGAAGCAATTAATACAAGAATATTTGAAGTATTTGTTAATTGCTTCTAACAGGCTATTAAAAATGGAATCTAATGATAAGGATTATGTGAAAGTTAAAATGGAACCAGTTTGTGACGATGAATCCTCATAATTAGAAACTGAAGTTAAGCCTAAATACGAAGGTGATTTGTCAACAGTAGAATTGGAGTATTTCAGATTTAAATTTCTAATAATGATGTAACTGAAGTTGAAGTCAAAAAAGAAAATGTAGAAGTAATGGAGGTATCAGATAATGAAACCGAGTTCAATATTTCTGAAATTCAGCCAAGTCACATATTCCTAGAAACTCCTTTAAAAACGGTTGAAATGCCTTGATATGGGATGGAGTTATTGTTTTCTAAACACGAATCGCATCATAAACAACTGAACAATAAGACTGAATATAGTAGTAAAGACGTAAAGGATAGTAGTAAAATAAAGGGTAGTAGGAAAGAACTAAAGGATGTAATGACCTCAAAACTGAATAGCTTAAATTATAAAAATGATTCTAACCACTATGGTCTGCGAGTCAAAAGTTGGGCAACAGCTAACTAAATTGCATATTATTTTCAAAACAGAGATTGGTGAAATTCGTAAAGATTTCAGAGACGCAGATGATCTTATGGACGGGAGGTTCACATAAAGAATATGCAATGAATCCAAACTTTGTCCTAATCGGTTTAAGGAAGCAGCTAATAAAGGAAATGCTTGTCAGAAAGATATTAAGAAACTAAAATATGACTTGTGAAATTAGGTGAGGATGTTGATGAAAATATTTGTGACAGAGTGGAGGCAGTAGAACTACAAATAGAAGGATTAATACTAGTGTTGCCATCAAAGCTAGTATTACATATATACCTGTGGTAGTTCTTATACTTCTACTGTACACCATGTCGCTGCGGTTGACGCATCTTTTATCGTTTGAGTTCTGGAATGATTTCGAGGTTGTTTTACCAAATGCATGTTTGAATATGAGAAAATATCTTTCAGAAGAAGCTATTTGTCAGGAGATGCTTTGCGATGGTCAGCTGACGTAGGGGTTAGAAGCAAAACTCTGAATTTAAAGCTACATTTCTTAATGAGTACTGGTCATACAACAAACAAAACGATATCTAGAGAGAATTTTGGAGTGGTAAAATGTTTACTCCAGGTCGTGAAGCAGTTAAAAAGTTTTGTTGAAAGTGTGTTTCACGGCTATCACATCTGACAGAAAAAATGAAACCAGAAATGATCATCATGGGACTAGAAGGTAAACTGCCTTAGTATTGGCAGAAAAGAATAATTTCTGCGCCTAGAGATAATGTGGACAGGTTCAGGAGCGAGTAGGAAGAGTAGCTGCTGCTGAAGAGCAGGTGCAGAATAATAGGTTCTCTAACAGTCATAAAGGTAACCAAAATAATGACAGTGGGAACGTGAATATTAGAAGTACGGAAGTTCACATTACACCATCTAATTATTGTGGTCAAGGCCGTGGTAGGAGGAAGAAGAGACAGACAACCACCGCGCTTTCGCAGTAATTCGAAGGAAGAAATATAAATAATGTACAGTTGAGAAAAGACGGAGAGCAGAATGCTACTCGACCTGATTCTGAATAGAATGAAGACAATGGGCCGCATGTGGGAAACTAAGTCCGGTCTATGAGGAAACTGGTGCTCACCAGGCAGGAACAGTAAGATAACCAGTAACGAAAACACAGTCCACAGTCAGTCAGCACGAGCAAACCGACTACAGCGATGATGAAACAGGAACAGACAGTACCTGTAATGTGCTAAACGACTCTCATTATCTAGTTGACAGCGTTTTGGACACATTATAAAAATGGGCCAGGAAGGAGAAAGAAAAGGCTACATATAATAGGGAAGAACAAATTAACGGGCTTGAATCAGATACGGACGAAGGTGAAGTAAACGCTTGCACCTTCGACAATAATGGCAATCTGAAAGTTAAAGTTTCGGTAGAGGAAGTAGAGTCAGTTTTGCAAGGTTTTGAAGAGGAGGAGTTTTTGGATGAAGGTGGTAGCAATAACATTGAGGTCAGGGAACTTACTAGCTGTATTGACGTGCGACAAATTGTAATAGCAGACGACAGTATTATAGATACCAGTATCGCTCAGGGACGTAGTTGCTCAGAGGTAGTGTATACTTTAGCCGATGAGTAGCAAACAAAAGCAGAGGAAGTCGTCAAGTGATTTAATTTAAAATTGGTGCGCAGGTTGGTGAAGGCAGTTGCGGATGTAGAGGCTGATGACCCAGTGAATCTGTTGTAAATATATTTGCAACTGAGCAAAATTACTTTATCTGTAGACAAACTGAAAATGATTTATTAGAAGGCTTTCATTAGGAGCCTGCTCAAATAGAATATCTCACCCTATTGTAAAAACTAACATCTCAGGAATAACAGTGCGCCGTCTTCTAGATAGTGGCAGCGAAGCAAGTGCTTTGTCCCAAGCATTCTATCCTGAGGTGCAAAACATTGTAGATGTTAAAGTAGTTAAGATGAACTACTGTGTACAGCAGTCGCTTTGGTGAGACACTATGCGAAATAGTGCAATGGACTGTTAATTCGTGCACTTAGTGACTGACAGGTAGTCACGTTAAATGTGTGTATACTTGTAATACACTCCTGGAAATGGAAAAAAGAACACATTGACACCGGTGTATCAGACCCACCATACTTGCTCCGGACACTGCGAGAGGGCTGTACAAGCAATGATCACACGCACGGCACAGCGGACACACCAGGAACCGCAGTGTTGGCCGTCGAATGGCGCTAGCTGCGCAGCATTTGTGCACCGCCGCCGTCAGTGTCAGCCAGTTTGCCGTGGCATACGGAGCTCCATCGCAGTCTTTAACACTGGTAGCATGCCGCGACAGCGTGGACGTGAACCGTATGTGCAGTTGACGGACTTTGAGCGAGGGCGTATAGTGGGCATGCGGGAGGCCGGGTGGACGTACAGCCGACTTGCTCAACACGTGGGGCGTGAGGTCTCCACAGTACATCGATGTTGTCGCCAGTGGTCGGCAGAAGGTGCACGTGCCCGTCGACCTGGGACCGGACCGCAGCGACGCACGGATGCACGCCAAGACGGTAGGATCCTACGCAGTGCCGTAGGGGACCGCACCGCCACTTCCCAGCAAATTAGGGACACTGTTGCTCCTGGGGTATCGGCGAGGACCATTCGCAACCGTCTCCATGAAGCTGGGCTACGGTCCCGCACACCGTTAGGCCGTCTTCCGCTCACGCCCCAACATCGTGCAGCCCGCCTCCAGTGGTGTCGCGACAGGCGTGAATGGAGGGACGAATGGAGACGTGTCGTCTTCAGCGATCAGAGTCGCTACTGCCTTGGTGCCAATGATGGTCGTATGCGTGTTTGGCGCCGTGCAGGTGAGCGCCACAATCAGGACTGCATACGACCGAGGCACACAGGGCCAACACCCGGCATCATGGTGTGGGGAGCAATCTCCTACATTGGCCGTACACCACTGGTGATCGTCGAGGGGACACTGAATAGTGCACGGTACATCCAAACCGTCATCGAACCCATCGTTCTACCATTCCTAGACCGGCAAGGGAACTTGCTGTTCCAACAGGACAATGCACGTCCGCATGTATCCCGTGCCACCCAACGTGCTCTAGAAGGTGTAAGTCAACTACCCTGGCCAGCTAGATCTCCGGATCTGTCCCCCATTGAGCATGTTTGGGACTGGATGAAGCGTCGTCTCACGCGGTCTGCACGTCCAGCACGAACGCTGGTCCAACTGAGGCGCCAGGTGGAAATGGCATGGCAAGCCGTTCCACAGGACTACATCCAGCATCTCTACGATCGTCTCCACGGGAGAATAGCAGCCTGCATTGCTGCGAAAGGTGGATATACACTGTACTAGTGCCGACATTGTGCATGCTCTGTTGCCTGTGTCTATGTGCCTGTGGTTCTGTCAGTGTGATCATGTGATGTATCTGACCCCAGGAATGTGTCAATAAAGTTTCCCCTTCCTGGGACAATGAATTCACGGTGTTCTTATTTCAGTTTCCAGGAGTGTATGTAAGCATATGCGTACCATGTTTTAACCTCTTTACGTATTCTGTAACTTTAGCTAAAAAGAATTATGTATTTGGCACCTAGAAACCTTTCTTAAACCTACTTAATGGATACGTATTTGCTACACACAATAGTTCACCTTAATTCTTTTGATATATATTGATTCTTACACATTCCTATTTGTACTGTTTACAGTGTTGTTATAGTTCACAGAAAATATTTTGAAAAATCACATACTGTACATCTTCTCAAGCGATAGACTTCAGCAACAAATGTTCCTTAATATGATAATGTAAGTACCAAAGAGCTTATTTTACATACTTGTATTTATTATCTTCTGGTATAATTCTACATTCAGACAAAAAGTATCCATTGTGTAGCTCCTCGAACATCACGTAGGCAATTGTCTATAAGAAGCTAGGCATCCAACAACTCAATGTATTTACCCTCTGATGAACTTCAGTTTGAAAGACTTCTCACCGTCTGACAATCTTACCAACTTTCAAAAACTTAAAATGGCCGCCATTACCCCCAACATAACCATACTGGAGCACAGGAACTTGTAAATCATATTATTTGATCATCTGCTGTGTGAATTAAAGGCAATGACTGACAGTTTTAAACACAAATTTAGATCTTTTGCGCTCATGACCTCCTTCTCTCCCATAATTTCTGAACATGTCGTGCCTGTTTTCGGTTTTCTTACTTTTTATTTCTGCTTTTGTGGATTAAAATTTAAATAAAAGTCCGATAGTGCAAATGATATGCATGCAGCAAATTTCTCGCCGACAGCATGAATAATTGCAAAAATATTGACATGTTCCTCGTTTAGGGAGTTGTAGGAAATATGAACTGTTGAACATTCTAAAAACAAAGTAAAACTGACTTCTGAAAACGGTTATGGTCTTGTACTCAGGAGCATGGTTCTTCTGGCAGCCACACGTAAGGGGACGTGTTTTGTCCTTTACGTCTAGATGGGCTTCCGAGGCTGGTCGGTAGCTGGTATGCGACATGAGGTTTATTTGCTCCCAGGGAACGGCAGTGCAGCACAACGTGCACACCTCATCAGGCAGTCTGTGTGTCCAGGACTGCAGCACGCGGCGCTTTCTTATGCTCGTTTCGGGGACTCGTGGGTGCACCGCTGCATTATTTCTGCTGTCTCAGCCCGCCTGCTCCCTCACACGGAAACTCGTCACTTACCTCAGCTGCCCTTCGTCGACAGTAAACTAAAGTTCTGTAGATGAACATGGAGGAGCAACATTCGAGGAATGTGCTGTATGTGGGCAACGTGAATATTTGTCGACTTGATAGTAAACATACGTCTTTAGTTCTTAAGAATACAACTGTTTTAGACATAGTTACCTTTTTGGTCAGCTTTTTTATAAGTATCAGTAAGAAAATCTCATCCTTAAGTGTGCTTCTGGAAGATCTGCAAAATGTCAATCCACCGTAAATTTTTCCTGGGACTCAACCAAAAATTGCTTTTGCTGTGCGGATTTTGAAGATGGATCTCATACACTGCTAAGTTAGAGAACGAATAATTTAATTGATTACAGGTAATGACTGATAAAATGAAACAACTTGGTACAAGTCTCAGGCATCTATGATGTATATACGCAGTCTGAAGCGACGAATGAAAATTTGCACCAGGGCTGAGATTCGAACCCGGGTCTCCATCTCACTAAGCAGTTGCGGCAACCACTACGCCACTCTGGCGCAGTGGCTTTTTACAACTGCACGGACTACACTACCACATCTCTGAAATGCTGATAAGAGTTCGGGGAAATAACAAGTGGAGTGAGGCGAGAATGGGAATTCGAATTGAGGATGGAAGCACGCTAGGCTACGATATGCAGTTATGCATTGCCACTATATCAGGGTGGCGTAGTGGTTAGCGCATCAGCCTAGTGAGCCGGATACCTGGGATCGAATCCCAGACTTGGTACAAATTTTTCATCTGTCAGCTCAGTCTGCTTATAGAAATTATTTGCACTTCAGTGGGATATTTGCTATTAATGGCACAGAAATGGATTGGTGTGCTTATAGTAGGAATGTAGAGTATAGAATAACAGTTTTATTTCCACAAAATATACCGGTTTTGTATCTGGGTCAGTTAAACTCATCCCAACACAATTGCTACCTTCCATTAGATATTACAGTGAAAACAAGTAAATGGTGCAAATGACTCTGAGCACTATGGGACTTAACTTCTGAGGTCATCAGTCACCTAGAACGTAGAACTACTTAAACCTAACTAACCTAAGGACATCACACACATCCATGCCCGAGGCAGGATTCGAGCCTGCGAACCGTAGCGGTCGCGCGGTTCCAGACTGTAGCGTCTAGAGTCTAGAACAGCTAGGCCACGCCGCTGGCTAAAAATAAGTAAACATTAGCAGACCCATTGTGTTACCAGTTATCTCAGAGTCGCATTTCTGAGTGTTAATGGTTCCTTTGAGACAAGAGGATAACTGGCAGCCGTAATTCTACTGCAGTGACTATTAGGCACCTACCAGTCTGTAGAAGGAAATACACGAGGATAGCACACTTCTTCCCATGCTATTAAATAATCGCTCGCCAAGAAAGCGGTTTCTAAAAGCAGTTCTTCCTAATCTTGAATACTGTTTACCTCCAATGTGGCACAACTCAATTCCTATTCTGTCGTCAATTTGTTAAATCCCCTCTGTTTTGACCAATAGACAAAACATGCACTGGGTGTCCATTCAGTCCATCTGGACATACAGTGGTTGGAAGAGCGTGCCAAGCCTGAGAAGCAAAATCTTTCTCTCATTATACGAACTATTGTATGTCCACCCCTTAAAGACATACTGTAGTATAAAGAGGAAGCAAGATGGTGCCGTATATATTAGTGTAAACGTTACAACCGTTCGTACTGTGTACTACTGAGTTAGCTCAATACCAAAGCACATTTCGGTCCTTGCTGTTGCGTTAAAATATGATTTCCTCTCTTGTGTAAGCCAGGCCATTTCCCCCCTGCATTTTCATCTCGTTAGTCCTGTCAAATGGCTCTGAGCACCATGGGACTTAACATCTTAGGTCATCAGTTCCCTAGAACTTAGAACTACTTAAACCTAACTAACCTAAGGACATCACACACATCCATGCCCAAGGCAGGATTCGAACCTGCGACCGTAGCGGTTAGTCCTGTCTACTTGTTTAATATTCTTCTGTTATTTTTTCCCCCTTTCCAATGTTATCCCACAAAATACTCCCCCATTTTCGTCGTATAAGGTGGACTTAACCCTATGTGGGAATGGAAAACAGCTCCTATCAATTACTTCGACTGCTGTTTCGTTTACCGGCTTGTGGGGAAGGAGACATTTGTCGGCCACTTCGACAAATCGTCGCATGTTGCATGTCATGTATCTAGGTATTATAGTGCAGAACACTATTTTCGTTGTGCATGAACAGTCATTCCTTTTTGTAGTAATAGGTCATGTTTCGGCCAATTTTTAGCATAAGTAGGTCATATTTCGTCCATATATATATGTCTGTGACAACCCCATACCGCTGCATGTTATTCAAATAGACGGAGAAGTTGTAGGAAGCTTGAAGAGGACTCAGTACAGAAGCCTAGTGTAACATGTTGTAGTGTGCTCCTGGAGTGGTTGGTATCTGTAACAGGTCGGGATAAAGCTGGAGATGGAATTAATCAAGAGGCGAACTGTTTAATTGTTTACCAGTCTGTTTGATAAATATAAATTTTACATAGATATGGTAAAAATTGGCCGAAACATGACCTATATATATATTACCATAATAGGCCATATTTCGGCCAACGCTGCTAAATATATATATAATGCATTTTTAGCAACGTGGGTCGAAATATGGCCTATTATGGTAAAAGCTGGCCGTAACATGACCTATTACTACAAAAAGTAATGACTGTTTCAGCGCAATGAAAATACAGTTTTCTGCACTGTAATACCTGTATACATGCTGTAATGTAAAATGTTGTTAAATTCAAGAAAAAAATATGACTTGTCATTAAAAGCCGGACCCTACTAATTAGTCTCTCGGCAATGCTGAGGTAATCATTCAAAAGGTTTATGCACATGTCAGAGTAGAGCTGTAGGTCTAAGATCCTAAGATTTAATGTCCTGTTTTCAGAACTTCACGAACTTCATCAGGTGAGTCTCAGTTTTCTTGCTGTGGTCAAGTTGTTAATCCCATGTGATTATATATATGCACATGCTTGTCGTGTAAGGCGGCCTGTACACTCTCCACACACTGGAAGCTGAGAAAAACACATTTGCTCTTATTGGAGCTAGAAAGTTATAAACCCCACAATGCTGGTGCTCGTGAGAGATTCTGCTTCTGTGTCAAATTTGGTTCAAATCGATCCAAGCGTTTCGGAGGAGATCCCGGACATACACACGTAGACTCTGCTTCATATATAACAAATTTACAAAATGTAAATTTACAGCTGTAAGGATGGAATGTCCTCATGGTATGAATAATCCCATTAATAAAACGTACCTTGAAAGCAACGTTATGCTTTGATGAAATGCGAAACGTATTTTGTGCACTAAAGCCTGTGAGTGACCTCTCCCCGCATTCGTCCCCACTCCAGTAGCGGAACTGTTATGAACTGAGACTGCATCGTGTAAACTGTATCTGTCACTGCCTGTTTGACACCCGATAACAGTGCCCACTAATGAAATGGTCCACAAGTTGCTCTGCAGCTCGTCAGTTGAAAAGCTGCTGCAATATCAGACGAATGCACACACCACGTCGTAGCACAACGTCAATATATGTAAAACAAGTCCGGCAAGCACCAGTGTTAGCCGAGTTTCTGAGTACATATGGCTATGCAAAATAGATAACGACAAGCGGTTATAGTTCCCGCACTTCACACAGTCAGAGAACAGTGACTAATAAGTATCGGATCTTTGTTTTCTCTATTGTACCACAGCTATCGTAAAATTCAAACTACTCTTAGTTCATTCAGTTTGCTAAACTGTTTCTGAAAAATGGATGCGTTATTTAATAAGAAATGAAATTCATCAATAAATAGATTAGATTAACATGTAATATATAATTAATGTTAGAAAAGCTATGAAGGTAGACAGTACCATAGATAGGCCTACCAAATCAATAAATGAATTTTCGCCTTTTAGCATTTGGATTGCTGGAACCTTCTTTCAACTTTGTTACAAATTACAGGAATTACTGAATAAACAGCAGGCCGGAGTGGCCGTGCGGTTCTAGGCGCTACAGTTTGGAACCGAGCGACCGCTACGGTCGCAGGTTCAAATCCTGCCTCGCGCTTGGATGTGTGTGATGTCCTTAGGTTAGTTAGGTTTAAGTAGTTCTAAGTTCTAGGGGACTGATGACCTCCGATGTTAGGTCCCATAGTGCTCAGTGCCATTTGAACCATTTTAGACGCCGGTACTGGCCATGGTAGAGTCCTACTCCATGAAGCGAAAGCCTTGTTATAATGGCTTGCGTGTATTCACAACAACTTATTTAGTATACACTTTGTGAACAATGTGCAAAATCAGATCTCTACACTCGAACACAAGTTGTGTTCCTTGTTCAGAGCGCTGGAAGAGTGAAGCTGATTGTAACATTTATGGCAAATAAGGGTCCATCAAATTTTATATTGTGCAATATGTATTAAGCCCTGAAATTGGGGAGCTTATCAAGGGGAGGTGTCGTGGTGACGAGTTACAGCGCCAAACGGCGCCTGGAGACAGTATGGACGCTTGTTATTGGCTGAAAGATTATCCGAAAGATTTGAGAGAGGAACTCCGTTATCAGTACTTGCTAGAGTTGATGGCGGGTGTTGCCGAGTGCGGTCCCGCATGGAACATTACTGTTAAAAAGTACTGCACTATCGGAATTCGACGGTGTTTGCCAAAATGAATGGGAGCATATGTGTCGGCTGAAGTCACTTTTACAGCCAATGTAAGGTTCTGTTAATAGTATGAGTGGTATTATTCTAGACTTGGGTCACAGGACGGAATAGTTATGACAAAGTGTTATCAAGCAACACTGGATTCGTGTTTCAGCAATATACGCATGTGACAGATTGTGTGATCATGTGGTGTAATCATTTAGTGGTAGCGATTCCATGGTAAGACTTATAGCACGGAATGAAACGTAATATCCAGTAAGTTACATTTTTTACTGAGAGGTAGCACTTCATTTTACTGTAATCGTAACCGTTTCAGTATCATTTCACAAACGAAGCCCCGGGTGAAAATATCTACTGCAGCGGAAGGAGACATCATCAGCTTTAGAAGACGCCAGGTGTGCCATAGAAACATGCCGAGGTGTACCTGATGTGAGTTTCCAACTGGAGCCCTCGAGTGTACAGTCAGTCTGTGACAACCCCATACCGCTGCATGTTATTCAAATAGACGGAGAAGTTGTAGGAAGCTTGAAGAGGACTCAGTACAGAAGCCTAGTGTAACATGTTGTAGTGTACTCCTGGAGTGGTTGGTATCTGTAACAGGTCGGAATAAAGCTGGACATGGAATTAATCAAGAGGCGAACGTTTAATTATTTACCAGTCTGTTTGATAAATATAAATTTTACATAGATATGGACAACGAGCTTAGATGAGATCCTTGGCAGTTAAGATATTAATATTTTCGCAAATGCTCTTACACTGACGGAAAAAAATGCCCCACCAAAGACTTGTCGAATTCATGCTAAACAGAGTAGCTGCAGAGTTGAATTCGAAAGGTAGAGCAACACACTATTAACCAGGAAGCGCGACAAGCTGTTTGGCGAGCCTCTTTTCATTATTTGTCAGCTTTAATTACGCAAATGGAGGGGAGCTGAATCATCTTGATGGGATATGTATTACCACAGTGACGGTATGTGATGAATTTACTTTCTCTTCTTAGTTTTCTTACAATAATGCTTGGTGCTGGGTACTTTTAGTTACTTTGTAGGCTTTGTTTGGAACTGAGGAGTGCTGTGAACATGAGACTGTCATCACATGAAAGTCACTTGGGCAGACGGACCGCTTGTGGACAAGCCATTGTCCATTTATGATGGTCAATGGGCGCCCAAGATAAAAAGGCTCTCGTTCCAAGAAACAGAACTCTGTCACTGGGTGACAGGCGTTCCGAGCTGATGAAGTGACATACTTCGGGAGATAAACATCTCCAGGTGTTCCTAAAAAACTCGAAAGCATTGTTTACAGACACTGTAGCAGAGTCCCAGTAACAAGCTTTTTTACGTTTTCATGGGACATGTAGTGTGAGACCAGCTGATGACAGAATAAGCGAATTGTGTGTTAATTGTGATGTCATGTGAATGTAACAAACAAAAGAAAGCTTTCTAGAAAACATTGGAATAAGTGTGATTGATTGGTCGATTGGCGTTTTGGTATTTTTGGGCGCGGAAGCTTGTCTATGAAACAGTCATGCCATTGGTCAGCGCTGGCAACGTTTTAGAGGTTTGGTGGACGCTAAGCATTGGCGGGATGGCAGCAGCAACCTTCCTTTCTGAGATGAGGAGACTTGGACAAATTGTCCGCGAAGTGAAAGAGAGGACTCGGTCGAGAGACGTGGAAGCTAGACTGCAGCTATATCCTCAAATCAAGTCGCTACATCTTCTCTATGTTCACATTTCAGAGACGATTATGGTAAGGATCACTTATTGCTCCGGCATATCAGGTAAACTGAGAGCTTTGCAGTTCAATTGCAAGATTACTGCCACTGGCTCATTTATCAGCCTTCCTCAACTCTGTAGGAACTGTGGGTGTTTGGTTCCAGACAAGCTGTTACTGTGATCATCGTAGCCAGGCTACTATGCCGCTTTAAGACTATCAAAACCGAGATTTTAATGCAACTGTGCGTCTTTTAGTAACTTTTCAAATTCAGAGCGTTAGTTAACAATGGACTGAGGTTACAAAACTCATGGGCTAGCGATAGTATAACAGGGCACTGCACTGGCGGAGCTGTCATTTGTATTTAGGTGATCCATGTGAAAATGTTGGCCATATGACGGGAATCAACACACTTTGAACGCCTAATGGTAGATGGAGTTAGGCACAGGGGACATACCATTTCGTAAATACACTCCTGGAAATTGAAATAAGAACACCGTGAATTCATTGTCCCAGGAAGGGGAAACTTTATTGACACATTCCTGGGGTCAGATACATCACATGATCACACTGACAGAACCACAGGCACATAGACACAGGCAACAGAGCATGCACAATGTCGGCAATAGTACAGTGTATATCCACCTTTCGCAGCAATGCAGGCTGCTATTCTTCCATGGAGACGATCGTAGAGATGCTGGATGTAGTCCTGTGGAACGGCTTGCCATGCCATTTCCACCTGGCGCCTCAGTTGGACCAGCGTTCGTGCTGGACGTGCAGACCGCGTGAGACGACGCTTCATCCAGTCCCAAACATGCTGAATGGGGGACAGATCCGGAGATCTTGCTGGCCAGGGTAGTTGACTTACACCTTCTAGAGCACGTTGGGTGGCACGGGATACATGCGGACGTGCATTGTCCTGTTGGAATAGCAAGTTCCCTTGCCGGTCTAGGAAAGGTAGAACGATGGGTTCGATGACGGTTTGGATGTACCGTGCACTATTCAGTGTCCCCTCGACGATCACTAGTGGTGTACGGCCAGTGTAGGAGATCGCTCCCCACACCATGATGCCGGGTGTTGGCCCTGTGTGTCCCGGTCGTATGCAGTCCTGATTGTGGCGCTCACCTGCACGGCGCCAAACACGCATACGACCATCATTGGCACCAAGGCAGAAGCGACTCTCATCGCTGAAGACGACACGTCTCCATTCGTCCCTCCATTCACGCCTGTCGCGACACCACTGGAGGCGGGCTGCACGATGTTGGGGCGTGAGCGGAAGACGGCCTAACGGTGTGCGGGACCGTAGCCCAGCTTCATGGAGACGGTTGCGAATGGTCCTCGCCGATACCCCAGGAGCAACAGTGTCCCTAATTTGCTGGGAAGTGGCGGTGCGGTCCCCTACGGCACTGCGTAGGATCCTACCGTCTTGGCGTGCATCCGTGCGTCGCTGCGGTCCGGTTCCAGGTCGACGGGCACGTGCACCATCCGCCGACCACTGGCGACAACATCGATGTACTGTGGAGACCTCACGCCCCACGTGTTGAGCAATTCGGCGGTACGTCCACCCGGCCTCCCGCATGCCCACTATACGCCCTCGCTCAAAGTCCGTCAACTGCACATACGGTTCACGTCCACGCTGTCGCGGCATGCTACCAGTGTTAAAGACTGCGATGGAGCTCCGTATGCCACGGCAAACTGGCTGACACTGAAGGCGGCGGTGCACAAATGCTGCGCAGCTAGCGCCATTCGACGGCCAACACCGCGGTTCCTGGTGTGTCCGCTGTGCCGAGCGTGTGATCATTGCTTGTACAGCCCTCTCGCAGTGTCCGGAGCAAGTATGGTGGGTCTGACACACCGGTGTCAATGTGTTCTTTTTTCCATTTCCAGGAGTGTACTTAGGAAATTCAATATTCTGCGATCCACATCGTCAAAGAGTGTGCCGAGAATACAACATTTCAGACATTACTTCTCACGAAGGACAAGGCAGCCGTCGACGGCATTCAGTTAGCGCCCGAGAGCAGCGGTGTTGGTGTCCAAGTGTCAGTGCTGACAGACAAGCAACACTGCGTGAAAGAACTGCAGAAATCAATGTGGGACATAGGACGAACGTTTCCGTTAGAGCAGTGCAGCCAAATCTGGTGTCAACAGGCTATCGCAGCAGAGGATCGACGCGAGTGCCTTTGTTAACAACAGGACATCATCTGCTGCGCCTCTCCTTGGCTAGTTACTATATCAGTTGGACCCCAGAACATTGAAAAACCGTGGCCTGGTCAGATGAGTCGTGGTTTCAGTTGGTAGCAGCTGGTGGAAGGGTTAGACTGTGTCACAGACGCCACCAAGCCACGAGCTGGTGGTGGCTCCATAAAGATGTGGGCTGTGTTTACATAGTCCAACTAAATCAATCATTGAATGGAAATCTTTATGTCCCGCTACTTGGAGACGATTTTCAGCCGTTCATGGACTTAATGTTTCGAAATAACAATGGAATTTTTATGGATAACAGTGCGCCACGTTACTGGGCCGGAAATGTTCGCAACTAGTTTAAAGAACATTCTGGAAAATTCGAACGAATGGTTTCGCCACACATATCGTCCGACACGAATCCCATCGAAGATTTATGGGACATAATCGAGACGTCAGTTTGTGCATAAAATTCTGCACCGGCAGCACTTTCGCGATTATGGACGGCCCAATATATCTGCAGGCGAGTTCCAACTGCTTGTTGAGTCCGTGCCACGTCGAGTTGCTCCACTACACCGGGAAAAAGGAGATTCAAGACGATATTAGGAGGTATCCCATGACTTTCGTCGTCTATTGTATATACCGTATAGTAGGGAACATCTCTGTAACGCTTTTGTCATAATAATTGTGTTTTGTGCATTAGTGTGTTTTTTGATAACAAACCAACATGGTTCGCAGTGGAGCTTCTGTAACGTTTGAAAGGTAGGAGACGAGGTACTGGCAGAGGTGAGGCTGTGAGGACGGGCCGTGAGTCGTGCTTGGGTAGCTCAGTTGGGAGAGCACTTGCCCGCGAAAGGCAAAGGTCCCGATTTAGAGCCTCGGTCCGGCACACAGTTTTAATCTGTCAGGAAGTTTCATATCAGCGCACACGCCGCTGCAGAGTGAAAATCTCGTTCTGGAAACATCCTCCAGGCTATGGTAAAGCCATGTCTCCGCAATATCCTTTCTTTCAGGAGTGCTAGTTCTGCAAGGTTCGCAGGACAGCTTCTGTAAAGTTTGGAAGGTAGGAGACAAGGTACTGGTAGGAGTGAAGGTGTGAGGATGAGGCGTGAGTCGAGCTTGGGTAGCTCAGTTAGTAGAGCACTTGCCCGCGAAAGGCAAAGGTCCCGATTTAGAGCCTCGGTCCGGAACACAGTTTTAATCTGCCAAGAAGTTTCTTATCAGCGCACACTCCGCTGCAGAGTGAAAATCTCATTCAATAAACCACAGGGTTATTTCAATCATGAGTTCATTGTCATAACCAGCCCTTTAAATGATAATATAATGTCAAATTCCCCATTTTCAGTTTATTTTCTGAGGCCAGTTAATTAAAGCATAAAAAAAATCTATTGTGTACACTTGATTTAACACTGGGTTTCAAGGCTGTGGGTGATTCTCGATTAATGTGGGATTCAGATGGAGTTCAGATTCATGCCTCACAAGTGGGTTTTGCAAGCAACTGGTCGTAATGTTTTCGTCCATCAGTGTAATTTTCGTGCTGTTGGTGCGTAGCAAGCTGGCGACTCAGACGAGGCCAATTCTCCGTGAGGTGTCATCCGGCAGGTGTTACGAAACGAAGACCGCTCGGCCTGTACGGCGCCTCAGGGAAGACGGAAGCCACGTCAGCCCCCTAGAGCGGAGGGCGATCGGATCGTTACTCAGGATTAAGCGGCTCGCGTCCCCACGGGACGACGCCGGCGGAGATGGGGGCAGTTTCACGGTAGCAGCTGACGTCACCCCAAGACTCGGCCGAGCAACTCCGCGCTGAGCGCAGGAAGCGTCTAAGTGGCAGCTCCGTCAGCTTTCACTGGTGCATCGCTGTCCACTACTTCTGAAACACATGTCAAGTCTCTTTATCCTTATACAGGGTGAAAAGTATTTAAATCGACAAACTCTGGGATGTTCTATGGGACATCAAAACAAATATTTTCCCTAATGTCATTTTTTCCTATGAGGAGTATTTAAACCGGAAGAGGAAGATTTCTCTGGCGGCAAATTAATTAAACCAACAAACAATTTTCCATTTTTTTATGACCTAGAGACAACAAATTAACACAACCCAATTTCAATTACAGTAGATTTTCTTAAATGCCTCCATTGACACGTAAACAAAGGTTGCACCGTCGGATCATGTTCTGTCCTAAATTGTTCCTGCTGCTGCTACTATACGGGCAACCAGATCCTCTTGTGACGCAACAGGAGTTGCGTAAGCAAGGTTGCGCATCTCTCCCCAAGCAAAAAAGTCCAGAGGGGACATATCTGGGAATTGAGCAGGCCATGGTACAGGACCACCTCTGCCAATTCATGTTTCTGGAGACCGTCGATCCATGAATCGACGCACATGACGAATGAAATGTGCCGGCGCCCAGTCATGTTGGAACCACATGCGTTGTCTTGTTGGGAGTGGGACGTCTTCCAGCAATTCTGGCAATGCTCTGGAGAGAAAATTTTAATAGTACCTGCCATTTAATTGCCTAGGTGGCAGATACGGCCCAATTAAACAGTCCCCAACAACACCGACCCACACATTAACGAAGAACCCCACTTGATGAGCGCTAGTAACTGTGGCATGTGGGTTATCCTCACTCCAGACACGCGAATTGTGCATGTTGAAGACTCCATCACGCGCGAACGTTGCTTCATCGATAAACAACACAGAGGATGGAAACGTAGGATGCATTTCACACTGTTCCAGGTACCACTGCGAAAACTGTGCTCTGGGTGGTTAATCAACTGGTTCCAGGTTGTGGACACGCTATAAGTGAAATGGATGTAACAATTGCTCTCTAAGGATTGTTCTTACATTCGTTTGATTCGTCCCCATGTTAAATGCAATTGCACGAGTGCTGATTGAAGGATCCCGCTCCACATGCTGCAAGACAGCTTCCTCAAATTGCAGCGCTCTTACCGTGCGACGGCGTCCCTGTTCACGTAATCTGCTAAATGACCCGGTCTCACGGAGAGGTTGGTTCAAATGGTTCAAATGCCTCTGAGCACTATGGGACTCAACTGCTGAGGTCATTAGTCCCCTAGAACTTAGAACTAGTTAAACCTAACTAACCTAAGGACATCACAAACATCCATGCCCGAAGCAGGATTCGAACCTGCGACCGTAGCGGTCTTGCGGTTCCAGACTGCAGCGCCTTTAACCGCAGAGGTTGGTACACAGCAGCAAAGGTCGTATGATGCGGGATACGGCGATTAGGATATTGTTGCTGATAAACCCGCTGTGCAGCTCGTCCGTTGTGGTGCGCTACGTAGTACGAACCAACCATATCAGTGTATTCACTCCAGGTGTATCGCTCCTTTAGTAAACAGAGACACTGGTGGACAGCAGTTGCCTACAACTGAAGAGCGTAATACGCCCTCTAACAACTGAAGATTGTAATACGGCCTCTAAAATCTGAAGAGCGTAATACGACCTCCACGGGTTTAAATAATCCTCACAGGAAAAATTTACATTAGGGAAAAATATTTGTTTTGATGTCGACTACAACCTCCCAGAGTTTGTCGGTTTAAATACTTTTCACCCTGTATTATAACATGATTAAGGTTTCCGTTTGGGAGCGTTGATGTTGTGTATATGCAACGTGGTGCGACACCGATGCGCGTATATAAGCACCGACATGTAGGCAAGGGATCAATGTGGCATTCGCGTCTTTCGGACGTGAAGTGCGGTCAATGTGAAATGAAAACTCTGGCGTTGTACTACTAAATGCGTCCAAACAGGACGAACGTACTGTTATTCTGTTCTTGGTTCCCGAAGGACAAACACCGGTTGACATCCATTGAAGACCGAAAACCGCTTATAGAGCTGCATGTCTATCAGAAGCTACCTGAGCCGTGCATGGCTCGTGTTCATGCCATTTACTGTTTGTCATCTTCTATTACAGTACTGCCGCCTCATTTTCTTACTCCATTTACTGGCGTCACTAACTTCTTGCCTTACTTGCCCATGAGTGGCAGCAGCAGCGTTCATCGATAAGTTCATTGTTGTACGATCTCTGGAGCGACTGATAGCATTTCCGGGTCGTCGTGTGTCTGGCAATCAGTTGGAGACGGACCAGCAGTGCACTCGGGACGCAGCAGCAGTGAAGTCGGGGTTCGGTTGGTCGTCTCATCGGCCGACGTATATTTGGTCGTTTCACCATTTCTGGGCCTGGGCAGTTGGTCGGTTGGCGTGGAGCAGCAAGGAAATCTCTGTGGCGCGTAGTTTGGCCGGGCCCGATGGCAGCCTCTATGCAGTGTCGGAGTGTGTGGGGCTCTTCCCATTGCTACAAGGTTCGTGGCTCACCGATCCAGTTGAGTTTTGACTTAATCTACCAGCAAGTCATGACTGTTCACATTGTGTCGTTTGGCGTTCGTTGTCGGCTGTTGGGATATTCCCACGAGCAACAACATATGTTTTCAAGTTGGCAAATTTTAGCCACCCTCCGGTGGAGTTTAACTGTACTTGGTTATTTGAATTGAAGTGCACCAGCGGAATCTTCTGCCTTGTTGCCGTCAACGTTCTGGTTACCTGCCCTGGCCATTGACGTAAATTCAGGCAGTGGATTTTCCTCATCGTGATGTCGCTGTCCAGAATGGTGTGTAGTTTGACAGCTCAATGTATAATTGGTTGTGGGCGCCAATACCTTCTACAGTGTTCCATTGAACTCCCTTTTGTGTGCTGGTTGGGTGAAGCGGAGGTTATATTGTCGGTGGGTCCATTGGCTGTCCGTCAGTTGCGTTGTCGTCGGATCGACAATGGTTGGGCCAACTGCCTGTCCCACCTAAGCGAGCATTAGTGTTTGAATTCCAGGCCGATTGTCGGAACTTGGGTGTACTGCTTTTTATTGTTTGTTCTTGTTGTTTGTACTTGTATGGCTTCTAGCCGATTTTTAGATTAAGGTTGTTTTGTCCTTAAGGCATCAGATGGTTCGGGCCTTCAGCCTAATTTAAGAACTGTTTTACATAAAGCCTTTGGCAGTTTTTTAAAAATTAATGTTATTCAGTCTTAAGTGTTGGGCCCTCGGCCGATTTTGAATTTAGGTTGTTTGCTCTTAAAGTGTCAGATTTTTTGGATCTTCAGCCTAATTAAGGTACTGTTTTAAGATAAGGATTTGCCTTTTAAATTTCTGATTTTGGTTGAGCTTTAAGTTATTGGCTTTCAGCTGTTTTTAAATTAAAGTGGTCTTGCCCTTAAGACATGAGATTGTACGCCGCATTCAGCCGCTAATTACTTTCCAAAACTAAAGCAGTTTTTTTTAAATTTTTCCTTGGTTCTTGTGATGTTTGATCAAATAAAAGGTTGTTCGAGTGTAACTGAGAGCCGTTTATTTGGGCCCCTTACCACAACTGAAGCTACCTGTACTGACCTGTGGGTTTAGCAGTGCGTATCACCACCGTTATGGAACTGGGCGATAAGGGATACACTTGTTTCATGATAACTCACGTCCCCATACTCCAAATGTCGTAACGCAGAAATTACCCCCTCTCAAGTAGGAGACACTAGGGCATCTGTCCTATAGTCCTGATCTCTCCCCATGTGACTATCGCGCATTCGGTCCCTTAAAAATGTTCTCGAAGTGTCGACGATTCGTGTCGGACGAGGGTCTGCAGCACGCAGTTATGAACTTTTTTACGCAGAACGACATTGTATTTTACTAAAAGTGTATCTTCAGCTTGGTGCGTCAGGGGGATGACTGTTTCAATGTTCAAGGCAATTTTGCCTGATCATCATTCCAATTCTGGACTTCACGGCCTCCGAACGGAAACTTTTTTATCGCCTCTTTATGCATTGCTCTAAGAAATTAGACACTCCAACTAGATATCACGCTTGATGATTGCTTCCATGTTCAAGGCAATTTTGCCTAATCAGCACTCCGATTCTGGACTTCATGTCTTCCGAACGGAAACTTTTTGATCGCCTCTTGTTACACTGCTCCAAGAAATTAGACACTCCAAGTAGATTCACTCTTACAGGAGGTGGACAATATAATATGAAATGGTCCGAATGGCTCTGAGCACTATGGGACTTAACATCTAAGGCCATCAGTCCCCTAGAACTTAGAACTACTTAAACCTAACTAACCTAAGGGCATCACACAACACCCAGTCATCATGAGGCAGAGAACATCCCTGACCCCGCCGGGAACCGAACCCGGAAACCCGGGCGTGGGAAGCGAGAACGCTACCGCACGACCACGAGCTGCGGACTATAATATGAAAACCGGGCATATACACAATACTTATTGATAGGGATTTGGGCCTCCTTAGCTTTGAGAACAGTCGCGATTCTTCACGTTATCGATCGATCGACTGTCTGAAAAGTTTCCAACTGAATGTTCTCCCATTCTTCTAGCAAAACGTCCACCCACTGCTTAAGCGAGCTTAGGGCTGGAAATGTGTTCCTCACTCTCTGCTCTACAACTCCTTGTAGCGCTTCAAAGATGAGTCCTGGTGATTGTGCTGGCCAGGGAATGTGTTAGATGATATCCTGATGCTCCACACACCACTCCTGAACCTTTCTGACTTTGTGTATGGACGCATTATGAACTTGGCATACGGCGGTGTTTGGCAGTAGTATGCTGGAATTCAATGTAGAGACATTCATTCGCACTGACCCGGGCAGTGAGGGTAACGACAGAACCATCTGAACACCACGATACAGCAGCCCAAATCGTAACGGAACCTCTCCCGTGCTTGACTTTAGAAGGCAGGCAGGCTGGATGGTCGGCCCCTTTTGGCGTTCTCTATGTACACTAAAGAATCAAAGAAATTGGTATAGGCATGCGTATTGAAGTACAGAGATATGTAAACAGGTAGAATATGGCGCTGAGGTCGGAAACGCCTATATAACACAAGAAGTATCTGGCCCAGTTGTCAGATCGATTACTGGTGCTACAATTACAGGTTATCAAAATTAAAGTGAGTTTGAACGTGGTGTTATAGTTGGCGCATGAGTGGGTGGGACACAGCGTCTCCGAGGTAGCAATAAAGTGGGGATTTTCCCGTACGATCATTTCACGAATGTATACCAGGAATCCAGTAAAACATCAAATCTCCGACATCGCTGCTGCCGGAAAAATATCCTGCAAAAACGGGACCAACGACGACTGAAGAAAATCGTTCAACGTGACAGAAGGGCAACCCTTCAGCAAACTGATGCAGATTTCAATGCTGGGCTATCACCAAGTGTCGACGTGCGAACCATTCAACGAAATGTCATCGATATGGGCTTTCGGAGCGGACGATTGTACGATACAAGGTTTTACGCCGTCAACACCGAAATTGGACTCTTGATGACTGGAAACATGTTGCCTGGTTGGACGAGTTTCGTTTCAAATTGCATCGAGTGGATGGATGTATACGAGTATGTAGACAGCCTCATGAATCCATGGATCCTGTATGTCAACAAGGGATTTTTCACGCTGGTTGAGCCTCCGTAATTGTGTGGGGCGTATGCCGTTGGAGTGATATGGGACCCCTCATACGTCTACATACGATTCAGATAGGTGACACGTACGTAAAGATCCTGCCTGATCACCGGCATCCATTCGTGTTCATTGTGCATTCCCACGGACTTGGGCAATTCAACAGGAATATGAGACACCCCACAAGTCCAGAATTGCTACAGAGTGGCTCCAGGAACGGTCTTCTGAGTTAAAACACTTCCGCTGGTCACTCCCCAGACATGAACATTATTGAGCATACCTGGGATGCTTTGCAACGTGCTGTTCGAAAGAGATCCTCAGCACCTCGTGCTCTTACGGATATATGGACAGCCCTGTAGGATTCATGATGTCAATTCCCTTTAGCACTACTTCAGACATTCGTCGAGACCATGCACGTCGTGTTGCGGCACTTCTGCGTGCTTGCGGGGCCATACACGATATTAGGCAGTTGTACCAGTTTTTTTTTTTTCTCTTCCGCGCATAAACCGCGCCGTCTGCAGGTAACAGTGTAAACAATGTAAATGATGATTCACCCACATACTTCCAGTGATCAATGTCCAGGTTTTATTAGCGTAGCACCGTTTCTTTTGAAGCTCTGCGAAGGATTTCACAATTGCAGCCCTTCCATGAATGGTAGGCTTGTGAAGCTCCAAAGGTATGTGCTCTTTTCATCTGCACAATATTCTCAAGTCAGAATTGGTTCCTGCAGTCACTTGGTTGTGATGTTCTGCACGTCCCCCCCTCCCCCCCTCCTAAATAGGTAGCGATTTTTCATCTGAAATATCCGTTTTAGATGTTTTCTATTTTACTCAAAGAGTAGTTAGTGAGACTGTTTAAGTCAGACATGTTTGCTGTGACATCCTACTCAATTGCCCTGCGGGGTAGCCGTATGGTCTACGGCGCCTTGCACTGTTCGTTCGGCTCCCCCGTCGGTGGTTCGAGTCCTCCATTGGGCGTGTGTGTGTGCGTGTGTGTGTGTGTGTGTGTGTGTGTGTGTGTGTGTGTGTGTGTGTGTGTGTGCGTGTTGTCCTTAGCATAAGTTAGTTTAAGTTAGATTCAGTAGTGTAAGCCTAGGGACCGATAACCTCAGCTGTTTGGTCCCATATGACTTACCACAAATTTAAAAATTTAATTCTTATTCAACTGTTACAGAGGAACAACTGATAGATCACGTTTGTTTGGTCATTGCTGGCAAAAGACTGCGTCTTGAAATCGTTCCTGATTTTACATTGGTCCAATACAAGACAAGAAATAGAGTGGAACTTTCCTTTGCAGTTACGTTGTTTCGAGTTTTTTTTTCATTCTTCTAACCTTTTATTTACTTGTGTGGTAGTTGTTGCGTTTGCGGGTGATGAATGAACAGCTTGTTCATTGCTACATTACTAAAAGTAAAACGATTTTAAGAATGGGGGAAGGAGAGCAATCATTCTGAGGAACGCAAGATTATTTTATAATGTGTTTGTTATAATGAAATAAAACCTATATTTGTTTACACCATTTTATCTTAATAATTCACTTCAGCGCAAAATGAGGAACAGTTTTCATAATTATTATTCTAGAAGAAAGAAATAGCCTTCTATGCTCTTAAGTAAATCTGATTTGAGCTCAGAAAAGGATGAACCACAAAGTTTTGAACATGGCTGCTTGGTTCAGTGACAATTTATAAATTTAAATTGAAACAAATGAGCTCTGATGAAGGCACTCTTAGAAGTGTTGAAACCTGGTTAATAAGACTAAAAAATTGTGACCGAGTACTCATTTGCTCGAGTTTTAAGGGTGAATCACCCTGCTACCCAATATTTTGACCACTAATGTAAATAATAATGTAAATGCCTGACGGGCATCTAGGGTTATTTCTATAGGAAGCTACAGAAAACTTGAAAATTATTTCTGTTCCATATCTCCACTTACGTTTAGAATCATATGTCTTATGAAGAGCAAAACATATTATTTTCATCGTTACTAAATGAAATATTTATTCTACTATGTTATTTTTCTACTCGTATAATTGAACACCATCCATTCATACGTATTTTTAAATAGCCTGTAAATTGGGTTTCTCCACGTCATTTGGGTATTTCGTAAATTTACAAACAGAGCCTGTAACTACTTAAATCAATTAGCTAAAGTTCACATCTCTCCCTCCTGCTACTGAAGTAATTTACCCCTCGAGAATGGTAAACATTACGATTGATATTAGATAATCTTAAAGTTCCCCTGAGTGTTTGAAACCCTAACCAGTATGGTACCTGACAGGTGGTCAGCTAGATAAAAACGTCAAAATTGAAGTTGGTTGATACTGTTGGGTTTTGTTTACATATCTGGCCCCAGCAAGAAGATAACGAACTATCCTGGTTGGCAGTATTATCTACACCCATCTTGACTGAAGATGATCGGCCGGAATGGCCGAAGGGTTCTAGGCGCTACAGTCTGGAACCGCACGACCGCTACGGTCGCAGGTTCGAATCCTGCCTCGGACATTCTAAGTTCTAGGCGACTCATGACCTCAGAAGTTAAGTCCCATAGTGCTCAGAGCCATTTGACTGGAGATTCCTAGAAGAAAAATATATTCCTTTTACAAGTGGGGTACGATAGAATCTATACATCTGTAGACATTACCCGAATCACCTCAGTTTTCAACTACTGCTTAACGGAGTACCCTTGCGCTGATGCTTTTTGTCGTCGTTGACATTGTAGAGTATTGTACCAGGGGAAGAAAGGGAGAGGATGTTGTTTGGTGGGTGGTATCCTCTTCCTACAACACAAACTGCACACATTTATTCACAAGAACAAGAAGCTACTTATCTTAAAGCAAATTGTTGTTGTACCAGCTCTTCTGTAGGAGTCCATGTTATCCTCACTTCTGGTGAAGTACAAGTCCCGCTATAAACAGTACACTCTCATACTCATTGAGGTGAACTGACAGACGCCAACTGGAATAGGGACTGAAACTGAGACTGGCTGGGTCTGTATGGCTGCGACTGACTCTGTCTGGAACTGGGCTGGCTGTCTGTGGCTGATTGGCCGTCTGGTATGTGGCAGTGATCTAAATACTAGTACCCGAGAGGGCGTTGGCCGCTAGTTGATTGTGAGTCTTTCTTTGGCCTCTGCCAACAAGAATAGGGACTGAGACTGCGACTGGCTGGGTCTGAGAGGCTGTGACTGACTAGAACTGGGCTGGCTGTCTCTGACTGACTGGTCCCTCTGGTCTGCACAGCGATCTAAATACTGGTGCTCGAGAAGGCGTTGGCGGCAGGTTGCTTGCGAGTCTGTCTTTGGCCTCTCTCCTGATTGGCGCACTTGATTCACCTGTTATCGATCTTCTTGCAACCTCTTTGCCGACCAGTGAGCTGGCGACAGCTTATGCCAGCACAGATGTAGTCCTATTTCATGTGAAAGGACTTACATAATTAACATTCCCCAACAGAATTTTCTTTCTGCAGTGAAGTTTACGCTAACCTGAAATTTCTTGGCAAATCAAAACTATTTATGGGACCAGAACTGGAAACTGTGACCTATGTCTTATGAGAGCAAGTCCTCTATCCTCTGAGCATCGAAGCAAAATTCACAATACGTCCTCATAGCTTTACTCCCACTGGTGCATCATCTCTCAGCATCCAAAATTCACAGTACTAATCTGCCAGGAAGTTTTAACACACAAAAATCCAAATTACATCACCCATTAACTACCAACTTAATACCTAAAAAGATATCAGACTTTTACGTAGATCAATCTCTTTGAATTTTTGTCATTAAATTTCATTAAAATATTCACCTTTTGGGTTTAACAATACACCGCCCTTTCAGAACACAAAACTAGTTTCATTCAGTGTACCTCGTCGAAATTTAATGAATGACCAACATGTAATAAATTAATCTTTTTTATAATTCTAAGGTAAAATTGTGTTGTATCCGTATTACTCTGTGGCCATCGTTGCTAGGATTTTCTGTATTCAGTCTAAAAAAATTGACATACGTATAATGTACTGAATATCATCTTTTTTCACCTGTCGTCCTTCATGCAAGAATGCATTTTCACGTTACCTATGCTGTTATAAATAATAATAACAGTACCCCAGTGCATTTACGTGTTTATTTTATAGTAGTCTCATAGAGAACATGTTACTAAAGATATGTCCAAAATTTATTTCTGTTTCAGTTTTTGTGACGTTGGGAAGCGACTGGTTTTGTGTCGTGTTGTTTTGCGCGCCATTCACAGGCGTCATTGTGTGCAATTTGTGTTCTTCATAAATTGGACCTTGCAGTTTAAATTTCTTGTGGGGAAGGCCGATCAGTGTTTTCTGTATAATACAAGGCATTTCGTCGCATTATACTTATACAAGCTTATTTGCTGCCCAACAGACACCGGCAAGGCCGGCCGGAGTGCCGAGCGGTTCTAGGCGCTACAGTCTGGAACCGCGCTACCCCTACGGTCGCAGGTTCGAATCCTGCCTCGGGCATGGATGTGTGTGCTGTCCTTAGGTTAGTTAAGTTCAAGTAGTTCTAAGTTCTATGGGACTGATGACCTCAGAAGTTAAGTCCCATAGTGCCATTTTTTTTAAGACACCGGCATGGTGATTCAGGGGGGAATGCCAACTTGTGAAAATAAAGCGAAGAAGTCCTGTGAACAGGTGTCCGATTTTAGATCGTTACAGAACTGGAGTGGGTTCAAGGGTTCGAGATTACACACAACCACGAATGAAAATGAATACAGGTGTGAATATTACTTACGGAAATGCTGTATAGGCGCTGCAGTTGACAGAATAATGGTGGGACAGACGACTGATCCATCCTACGAGAGGTGTGGGGGCGCTCTAACAGATACTGCTGGTAACGTCACACTGAGGCAACAGCTGCAACCTTACTCAGTATGCAATCTTGAGTTGGGTTAGTTAGCAGTCTTGAGGCCGTGTGTGTGTGTGTGTGTCGTGCTTGAGTGTTCTTTAACTGAGCAAGTCCATTGTGTCCGTGAATACCAACATGCTGCTTATGTTCACCCATGCAGAATATGCAGAGATGTTGTTTGTGTATGGGTGGTGTAATGGCACTGCCTGTGCATCTGAGACAGGAAGGCAGAGACGCTTCCCTGATCGACAAACCCACTGTGCCAGGGTATTACACAAGGTTTTTCAAACATTACTTGAATCAAGAACACTGCCCAGTGCACACGTAACGTCAGAACGTGACGCCATTCAGTCAGCTGAGGAAAGGGGTGACATTACTACAATGCTACAACCATGTCCCACCACCGGTACGAAATGCATTAGCCGTCACTTCGAAATTCCACAAACACGAGTGTGGCGTACGTTAAATTCTGAGCTCACGAACCCATTCCATATGCAGCCCATGCAATTCCTGCATCAAAGTGACTCAGGAAGCAGACAATAATTTTGTGAGTGGTTGGTTGTACACATTACTATTATGCAGTGCACTTTATTTACAGATAAGGCTACATTTACGGGCAGTGGTATTATGAACACTCGCATTTCTTATACATGGGCGATGGAGACTCCACATGACATTAGGGGAACAAGATTCCAAATTAGGTTCTCAGTGAACGTCTGGTGTGGGAAGATTGATGACCTGGTTATAGAGCCCGTGTTTCTAACAGAAACAGCCGCAGCATACGCTCATTTCCTGACAGAAGACCTTCTTGTAGTTCTAGAAAAGGGGGCATTACAGCAACGACGGTAAATGTAGCTGCAATTTGATGAATCGTGATTCTCCGTACTAGTGAAGTATCTCACTATCTGAAGAACACATTTCCTCAACGGTGGATTGGCCTTGGCGCTCCCGTTAACTAGCCTGCCATATCACCCGACCTAATCACATTAGGCTTCTGATTATGGGACTGATTAAAGGGGAATGTGTACGCTAAGAATATGGATAAAAGTGAAGAACTTGTCTCTGGTATCACCGAAGATCTTTCCAGTATTAAATCCCGCCGAGACGATGTTCAGTGTGCTACGGAACATACCATCCAACGCATGAAAAGTGCATCGAGATGGGTGGAGACTTTTTGAACAACTCTGGTAGGATGGATCAGTCATCTGTCCCACTATTATTCTGTCCACTACAGCGCTTACACAGCATTTCGGTTTGTAATATTAACACTTGTCTTCATCATTATTCATGGATGGGTGTAGTGTTCGATTTTCGACCGTTACGGGACTGGAGCAGATCGGACACGTGTTCATAAGACTTTTCGGTTTTTCGCGTGTAGAAACAATTCACGAATTATGTACATTCCTCCTGAATCACTTTACAGGGTGTTTCACTAAATGTGTTTGCCTCTGTAAGCTACGATGTAACAGGCGACGGAAATATTTATTGCAGGAGGTCACCAAAAAGAAACGTTACACTGTCTGTGGAGCTATGAACATAGTTTATTGTGCTATTATCCAAAGAGTTACAACAAAATATACAATTTTTTAAATGGAACAATTGTTGTTTCTATCATGCATTGGGATCAGTAACACCAGCTGTGTATACATCAATTTAAATTACATTCCTATCACTTTCAGTTTGGAAGCTACAACGCTTCAAAGTTTCGGGGGCAGATATCACACACGCTGCGCATAACGCAATGCGCCTTCTAAATGTGGTGCGGCCGAGTTTTAATGTCGCCAGTGTGACGGACCGAGAAGCTTCCTCGATGCGCTGTTAGACTACCGACTGTCGCCGCACACGGTCCTATACCCGTCAGTCCGAGCCACACAAACAAACGGGGCTCCACATACCACAGTTACTGACATCGATGAAGATGGCATACACGAACAACGAGTACGTTGACATGTTGCTGATGCTCGGTGAGTGCCGACACGTTGCCACTGAAGCAGCCATGGCGTACGCCGTGAGATATCCTAGGCGATGAGCTCCGGCAGCTATTACGTTCTGACGTGCCGAACAACAACTTCGGGAAACAGGCAGCTTGGTGGTGGTGGTGGTGGTGGTGGTGGTGGGTAGTGTTTAACGTCCCATCGACAACGAGGTCATTAGAGACGGAGCGCAAGCTCGGGTTAGGGAAGGATTGGGAAGGAAATCGGCCGTGCCCTTTCAAAGGAACCATCCCAGCATTTGCCTGAAACGATTTAGGGAAATCACGGAAAACCCAATTCAGGATGGCTGGAGACGGGATTGAACCGTCGTCCTCCCGAATGCGAGTCCAGTGTGCTAGGCAGCTTGGTAATGCGCCGCAGTAACAGACGAAGAACTGCAGGAAGTGAGGAGACGGAGGTGTTTCTTTTACCTGCAGTACACCACGATCCTCATAGCAGCTTACGAGCCGTTGATGCAGTCGCTGGTGTCAGTCTCACATCTGTGTGGTGTATAGCACACGGGCACAGGTTTCACCCGTACCTCCTGTTAATGACCCAGGAGCTGCATGGGAACGATTTACGTGCGAGAGCTACATTCTGTGAATGGGCCTTGCGTAATTTCGCGCTGGAGCCTTTACAAGGTGTTATGTTCTATGATGAGTCCACGTTCACAAATTATAGTGCAGTGAATCGCCATAATCGCCATAACGTGCACTACTGGCCGCAGACAATCTTCGGTGAGTACGGCCTGTCGACCGTCAACGTAGGTGGTATATTAATGTATGGTGTGAAATCCTTGGGGATGAAGTCATCGGTCCACACTACTTCCCAGGTACACTGACAGATGAGTTATATTGCTCGTTTATGGCCGACAGTTTGGATGGTCTCCTTGAACATGTGTGTCTACATAAGAGAGTCCATTTGTAAATAGAGCACGATGGTCACCCAGCCCATTCTGCGTGTGCTGTTATGGAAGAACTAAACAACGGGTTTGCAGGAAGATAGTTGGGGTGCCATAGTCCTCATTCATGGACCGCAAGGACGCCCGATTTAACACCATTCGATTTATTTTTGTGGGGATATCTAAAGGGTCGTGTTTATGTCACTGAGCCCACATCCCCAGATGATCTAAAACGGCGCATCGAGGACGCATGTTGCTCCGTGACACCGGCGATGTTACATCCCGTCCGCAGATCCTTTAGACGGCGCATTGCGTTATGCATTCAGGAACATGGACACACATTTGAACATCTCATTTAAATCAACTTCCCACTACCAGAACATCCATCACCCAACACACAGCCATGTATTATGTACAGCGTGTAGTATCTGCCCCTGAAATTTTGAAGGGCTGCAGCTCCCAAACTAAAAAGATAGTAATGTAATTTAAATAGATGTATACACAGCTGGCGTTACTGATTCCAGCGAATGACAGAAACAATTATTGTTCCATTTAAAAAATTGTATCTTTTGTTGTAACTCTTTGGATAATAACACAATAAACTATTTTCATAGCTCCGCAGACAGTGTAACGTTTCTTATGGTGACCTACCGCAATGAATATTTCCGTCGCCTATTACTTCGTAACTTACAGAGGCAAACACAATTAGTGAAACACCTTGTATATACGGAGTATCTTTTTTGAAATATGTAGCTTGAGTCGGCCCACATAAATACTGGTCTTCGTGTCTTTCATCCCACGCCCAGCGTCAACGAGATGCATCGGTTTGTTTCCTGTTAGAAACAAAAAAAATTTAAGGCTAGATTCCACAGAGTGGTCCGAAAATAGTCTAGCGCGATGTTCACTTCATCAGTATTTCTTAACAGGGACTGAAGAAACGGAAGAATAACCAATGCTTCAGCAGCAACGGCACCTCCTTAGCCTGCTCTGACTGCTGCTGTTCATCGTGTTTTACTGCCCTGTTAATACATATCGATAAAACGAATACAATACATCACAAAAACAAAATTGCAAATATCTGCCGAAACACCAGAGAAAATATGCCTGATGACTCTTAGATGAGACACCCCGTGTATGCATATCCTGTAGAATCAGATATGGAGGATCGGGTTCTACAATGTCCTGAAGATACCGCTCCTCCAGATCTGGTGTATGCACAGTCCGCCGTCTCACTGCACATTCGTCTATCTGAAAAGACCCATGATCACAAGCACCCCCAAAAAGGGCGTGAAATGTTGTGTGACACGGTTTGTGTCTTATTTGTGCAAAATGCTGACTTGAAGTCGGTAGCGCGAGTAGTGGCGCAACAATATGTCCTGGTTTCATCTCAATAACATCATTTAAATAACGTTTCTCAACTAGGGCACAGTACACGTTATATTACGAGGGTCACTCCCAAAGAAATGCACACTACTTTTGTAAAAATACAGTTTTCATTCTCCATGTGTGAAAGTTTTACAGTGTGTAGATACATCGTTCCCGCTTGTTTTCAAACTTAGTTCAACCTGTTCCCGTGAGTGGCGCCGTCACAGCATGTCTTCAAGATGGCTGCTACACTTGACGTTCGTCAGAAGGTACGTGCTGTCATAGAATTCCTCCTCTGTGAAAACGAGACAGTGGGAGACATCCACAAGAGTTTGAAAAAGTTGTATGGAGATGCTGCTTTCGATTGCAGTACAGTTAGTCGGTGGGCAAGCAGGTTACGTGATGAAAGCGCGCACGGCAATATTGAGGATTGTCCTCGCAGCAGCAGGCCTCGTATTGCACACACTCCAGACAATGTGCAGAGAGTTAACGAATTGGTGACTGCTGGCAGACGCCTCACAGTGAATGAATTGTTACGCTACGTTGGGATAGGGGAAGGCAGTGTTTGCAGAATACTGAAAGCATTGGCGTTAAAAAAGGTTTGTGCCAGGTGGGTTCCCAGGATGTTGACAGTGGCTCACAAGGAAACAAGAAAAACGGTATGCAGAGAACTTTTGGAACAGTACGAGAATGGTGGAGATGAATTTCTTGGAAGAATTGCGACAGGTGATGAAACATGGCTCCATCATTTTTCACCAGAGACGAAGAGTCAATCAGTGGAGTGGCATCATGCAAATTCACCCAAGGAAAAAAAATTCAAAACCACACCTTCAGCTGGAAAAGTTATGGCTACGGTGTTTTTAGATTCCGAAGGAGTCTTGCTTGTGGACATCATGCCAAGTGGAACCACCATAAATGCTGATGCATATGTGACGACACTGAAGAAACTTCAAGCTCGACTGAGTCGTGTTCGACCACATCGGCAAAAGCAGGAAGTTTTGCTGTTGGATGACAATGCACGGCCACATGTCAGTCAAAAAACCATGGAAGTGATCACAAAACTCGGATGGAAAACACTGAAACACGCGCCATACAGTCCTGACCCGGCTCCATGTGACTATCATATCTTTGGGAAACTGAAAGACTCTCTTCGTGGAACAAGGTTTGAAGATGATGACTCTCTCGTGTACGCTGCCAAACAGTGGCTCCAACAGGTTGGCCCAGAATTTTACCGTACCGGTATACAGGCGCTCGTTCCAAAATGGCGTAAGGCAGTTGAGAGGGATGGAAATTATGTGGAGAAATGAAAATATTGTTCCTAAAGGATTTATCTATACACTGTAAAACTTTCAAACATGTAGAATAAAAGATGGATTAAAAAAAGCGTTCATTTCTTTTGGAGTGACCCCCGTACAAACGGTAGCATAGAATGGCGTGAGCTTTGTCTACAGTATAGGTAACTATAATACAAATTCAAATCCGAATTTATTCGTACACAGATTGTGCGCACTAGGACAACACAAGGAGAGCGACGCACAAGCTGCCTACCGGCGATCCATTCACCGGCGACTCACAGGCGCTGAGGAACGCAAAAGCAAGACAGAAGAGAGCTCACACCTCTTATTGTCCACATAATGAGGCCCATCTGTCGCTTTTGTGTACCGTGCAGAATTGCCTTCTACTTCGCATTCACCTTTTATACCGCCAGACGAGACTCCTGCACAAGTGGAGGTTGCGCGGTACGGAGTGACGAGAGAGAAATGTACTCCGATAGAATACGAGCTCAGTTCTAACTGATGCAATGCAGCGTAATTTTAAAGAGGTACCACGAGAGCACCACAGAGATTGCAACTATGTCATGCAACAATGAATAATTGTATATCAATGACTCGAAAACAGTTTTGCCAACAGCGGGAAAATGCTCCTATCGGAGCATAAGAAATATGAATATATCCCTGTTTAAAAGACCGTTCTCAGCACATATTTAAAAAATTTTCCAAACATACTGGAATGCGAACATATTTGCACTATTGTTAACATGCAACTCACCTCTCCCACCCATAAACTCCCTTACTGTATCTCGCTCACAGTCACCAGTCATCCGCTGTAAGCACCTCATACCCACTCACTCCCATTCACCCATTCACACCACTCCTTCAGCCAACTTATTGTCATTACCGTTTTGTGGCTCTGAAACTCTCACTGTCTCCTGTCTCATAGCCACAGCCTCCTTCGCTCTCTCCTACCACCGCTGCTTCCTCTCGCTGTCACAGTCTCCCTCTTACTCTCTATTATCTCTACAATCTCATTCATTCCTTCCTACTACTGGTGTCTCTTCCTCGCTGCCACCCACAGATACTATCTCTCATTATCACTGGCTCTCACCCACCTCCTCTTTCGCTTTCTCTTTCTTCGTCTCCCAATGACACTGTCCCCTTTCACTCTTTTCCAGCCCTGTTCTGTCACAGTCAACTACTTTCCACCGTCGATGCGTCCCTCTTTTCCTTCCACATTGTCATTGTCTCCTACGCTCTTCCTACACCACAACCAGTGTCTACTATCTTCCACTTTTTATTACTTTTTCGTCTCTATCCCACTGCCACTGTCTCCTCTCTCGGCATAAAAAAGCGGAAATATATTTGCACGCCAACATTTTTGGCAAAACTTTTAAAGCTGGTAAGGAAGGTAGGAGGAGTCAGCTGGTACCTCACTTTTCAGTTAGGTTTTTTTAATAAACAGAAGCATATTTGCGTGTTTCGTGCTCTGACAGGATCATTTTTCCTCTGGAACCTTTTTGCGTGTTACAGCATGGCATGACACTCTTATGAAATGAAATGTATGTGTCAGTAAAATTTTGATTGTTTACTTATGTCAAGCCGATATAACGCAAAACTAATTTTACATCTCAGACAGGATTTTGCGTGCACAAAAATTTTGCATATGCTTGAGTACCACATCATGGAGTTCGCAGGTCTCTTCTGATAATAACGGAGACACTTTACAGCATATTTCTACGTGCTGTATCACTTTACAACGTTATGTCCTCACATCCTATTTTGCGTGCATATTTTACGCGTACATGTGAGGTAACTTTGAACATCTGTATCTCGGAAATGGATAAAGATATAAAGAAAATTTGCAAGGTCTTTCGAGATAGGGGTATTAGGTATATATCGTAAAAGTTTCATCCATTTTCTGTGCATAGCCGTCTTTGAATCCGCTGCTCGGTTTTGATACAGAAAATTGGGAAAAAACTTTTTTGTGGGGTTTTCTCAGGATCCGCCCATCAACTAATGGTGCCTCCATAAGCTTCTTAAGGTCCACAATACACCGCATCAAATGCAAAAAGAGCCAGCAGATTTGCTTCATTTGCGTAAGCTCAAAATGGTTCAAATGGCTCTGAGCACTATGGGACTCAACTGCTGAGGTCATAAGTCCCCTAGAACTCAGAACTACTTAAACCTAACTAACCTAAGGACATCACACACATCCATGCCCGAGGTAGGATTCGAACCTGCGACCATAGCAGTCGCGCGGATCCAGACTGTAGCGCCACAACCGCTCGGCCACCAGCGGCCGGCTTTGCGTAAGCAGTAGGAAGTATATAATATTCATACTTTGACCCTGAGCTGTAGTGTAATTACAGTAAGACGATCCTTCTATTAGGTACGTATACAAATAGTTGAAGTGCTATCCAGAATACTTGATCCTACCATTCTATCACCAACAGAACCAGAGGTATGAGCCAAGGAAGAATCCCTTTTTTATGCGCTACATTTACGTACACGTTATATTCGTAACTATAATGGTTTGCAACAAAGATGTAGGGTTATGTTAAAAAATTACGCAATAATACAATTACTGGTGATTCTCCTTCTATCTTTGTATTGTAGTGACAAAGAAACGCAGTTTATTGATTGTTTTACTTAGAGCATAACAAAACTACTGAGAAATGGGTCCCATATGATAAACAAAAATGTTTTCGAAGTTGTATAAAATTGGAAGTTCGTAGGCTTTCACTCTCGGAGTTAATTTTCAAGAAGATTTAGTGGGTTGTAGAAAGCCTCATGTCGAAAACGATAAATTTTTAGTCACTTGTAATAGTTGTCGTAACAGTGGCATATCATTTTACAAAACCAAGCTTGTTACAACCTAGAAGAACATCGCGGAAATATCTTACTGGTGTGTCAAGTGAATACTATGAGTGGCTATTAACATCACAGCTCCAATGTCATGGATAGCTTCTGTTCCACTTCTTCGAAGCTTCTGTTTTGATAGCTCGGTACGTCCAACTGCTTAAACATTGGACGCAGGCGCATAGAAAGTGGTCTCCGGAATACAGTTTCTGCTTCACAGTTTCTACGAGTACATATGGACTCTTTCAGTGCAACCGAAAGTTAGAAATTTGGGTTACATTGTGTCAGGTGATGCGATGCATTCAATGCTTGTCTTCGAATATGTGAAACATGGATGATATATTACTATTTGAAGGCTCGTGAAATGTTTCCGTAGTCAACGTAGCAGTTAGCTGCTGTATTTCGTATCTAATGTCAGAAATTTGTAATCTGTTTTTGAGCTTATAACCCACTTCTTTAAGTTAAGAATTGGCTGACTAATGAAAATCAATATTTTTTTCTATTTTACTAATTCGTCAAATAGAACAAAATATTACGAAGTTTCCGATGCAACCGGGAGAAGTTTTCTCGTTGCCTCATCAGCTTTCCTTTTTACAGCTGCATTGTTCATATGGCTTGACCCGATGCGCGCTGATAGTCTTAATTTAACCAGACATATTTATAAAACTGATAAGTAAAGATTGTTTACAGTTGTAATTTGTTTGTGCTCTGACTCTACTCGAACTGATGGTTCCGTCTCGGAGTTCTATTGTTGTTTAATGCGGCATGTTTTGCAAGGAATTTTACTTTTAGTAAACTCATATCTTTCTTACAGAAGAAAGGCGTGTCTGCGTCTCTCTCTCTCTCTCTCTCTCTCTCTCTCTCTCTCTCTCTCTCTGTGTGTGTGTGTGTGTGTGTGTGTGTGTGTGTGTGTGTGTGTATGGTATGTTCCGGGATCGATCGAAACCACAACAATGTTTTAAATTGTATCAAGGCCCTATAAATAAGGGCTTACGGTGTGGTCATTACGCATAACAATGGTAGGAAGATTACGGTTCAACGACCCGTCATGGACGTGTTCACTGGAGGGGCAAAACAAGCTCGGATTGGTAAGGAAATATTTTCAAAGCAACCATCCCACCCCTTGCCTCGACAGATTTCGTAAAATAATGAAGTGAATGAATTAAAGTAGCCTACCAGTGAAAGGAACTTCCTGGCAGATTGAACTGTGTGCCAGATCGAGAAACAACATGGAACCTCTCCATTTTGCAGGCCAGATATTATTGTAAAATTCCTGAAGTGAGCACGGCAAGAATTAAGAAATGTTTTGGGTACAAAACTTTGGAACAGAACAACAGAGCTGGTACTAAACAATTTTGGAGGTGAAAGTATCTTACAGTATGCACTGATATCTTTCTAATTAAAATCTCATTAAAATGTAAAAAAACTGTGTTCGAAAATTTTAAATGAATTTTTTTCGGTTCATGTATTTGCGATTTCAAGTAGCCACCTTTGTAAATTGAAGGTGCAGGGGGAGAAAGGAAAAGAAAGGAACTAATGATATCAGCTGCATCGGGATTTAAAGCAATATCAGAGGCAGTGAGTGGAAAAGCGTGCCAGAGTGGGAATCGAACCCAGTATCTCCTGCTTACTAGGCAGTTGCGGTAACCACGTTAAGCACTGCGCCAGCCGGATGCATTGTTCAGCGCCAATGCGCAGAATGTTCATCCGCACTGAAGATTGCGGATTCACTGCCCATCGAGGCGTATCGATTGTATGAAAACATGGTGTCTGTTTCTCCGTTTTTTTTTTTTTTTTTTGTTTGGTTTGGTTTTTGGTTTGTGGGGCACTCAACTGCGCTGTAATCAGCCACCGTAAAAAGTCCCAATTTTTAATATAATCCAATCTAGCCAACGTCACGAATGATGATGATGAAGTGATGAGGAAAACACAAACACCCAGTTCCATACCGGAGCGCGGGGGCGGGGGGGGGGGGGGGGGGGGGAGGGGGGGGGGGCTGATATGGAGTATTTTTAATATTTTGGAGGACGAATGGCGACTTGTAAGTAGCCATACAAAGGTTTCAGTTCCGACCCTGTTAAAATCCTACGTAATACCGACTTCTAAATTATTTTCTTGAAATAACAGCACCTGACTGTACTACATTTTTCCTTTCTCTAAGAGCTACAGGGTGGGGTTGCCGCCCTTTGCCCCATACCGTGGTGTCCTTGATCTTAGATGAATCTACGGACGTAGCATGAACAATGCATTCACTTCGAGTAACTTATAAATATATTTATATGTCTAGATTGGTAATAGCCAAAATGTGTCATAAATATTGTGAATGCTTTCGTATTAATGCCAAGAGCTTTATAGCAGCTAAGTATAATAGCAGAACTACAGTAAGAGCAGGGTGTATAAAAAAAGGTTTTAAAACTTTGCAAACTCTTATTCATTTAATCTACCCGATGACCTAAGAAGTTTGGTCCCATAAGACCTTACCACAAGTTTCCAATTTTTCAGTTTATAGCAAAATATATCAAGATTTTTATCATATACCTAAACAGGTTTAATGTGACCTTCACCGTTTATGTGGCATACAAACCACATCTTAAGTCGATTGCTTGCCGAACTCGCTACGGCACGTCAGATGTTGCTCGTTTAATTGCGAGGTAGATTGTAGCTCTGAGCTGTGACAGAGAAGCGAGTGAGGGTGGAACAAAAAGGTACTCTTGATGATTCCCCAAAACAAGAAGTCAGAAGTTGTCAGATCTAGTGAACATGCGGGCTGTACAATTGCCGCACCTTGGCCTGTTTAATTACGTGGAAAGCGGAGATTTAGGAAACCCTGGACGACTTACCAAACAGTCAAAACATGATCTATTTTCCTTCAAGATTACTCCAAGACTAAGACTGTAAGTCTTACGAACACGTTTGCACGAATTCTCAAAGTTGTGAAGTGCTTTTTGATGCACCCTATTCATGGTAAACGTTTTCAATACACTGCCGGAAATGAAAAATACGATTTGCATTTGGTGGGCCGGCCGGGGTGACCGAGCGGTTCTAGGCGCTACAGTCTGGAACTGCGCGACCTCTACGGTCGCAGGTTCGAATCCTGCCTCGGGCATGGACGTGTGTGATGTCCTTAGGTTATTTAGGTTTATTTAGTTCTAAGTTCTAGGGACTGATGACTTTAGACGTTAAGTCCGATAGTGCTCAGAGCCATTTGAACCATTGGTGGCCGAACTTCCCCGGTGGGGCCTCCCGGCCAGCGATGCCATATGCTCATTTCTATTTTTTTACCCGGTGAAGCGACGTCGAATTTGATCCGATGACAGGATACGGCGCCTGGGTGATAGTAGATGTACTGATAATGGTTTCAGTGTCGTCCGCCAAAAGATAGCGTAGTGACACAGATACCAGAGCGCCGTCTGACTCCCTTTAAAGGGAATGTTGACAGGCAGAACGCTCATTGTGGTGCAAACGGGTGAAGCAAGCAGGCAGCCATGCCACAGAGACGCACTCGTGCTTCCTACATCCAACTGAATGAATTTGAAAGGGGTCCAATTTTGGCCTTCCGAGTAGTAGAATGGTTCTTTCGGAAATTTACCACACAAGGTGGAGCTGCTGCGTCAGTTGTGCAACGATGCTGGTATCAGAAGTCACGTGAACATTCTCACACGCGTAGGTGAGGTTCTGTACGTCCACGCAGCACGGATGCCCTCCAGAATCGTCGCATCGTAAGGGCAGCAGTGTCAAATCGTACAGTTACCACAGCACAAACAGAAGTGCTCGTGAGCCCAGACTCGTCAATACGAACTGTTCTGAACTGGTTATTAGCAATGGGACGACGGGCACATCTACCTCTAGCACGAATTCCACTCATGCCACAGTATGGGCGTGCACGGCTCGACCTGTGACGTCAGAAGATCACTCGGAAGATGAAATGGCGCCTCGTGGTCTTCAGTTATGAAAGCAGATTATGCCTGCACGCAAGTGAGGCCCGTTTGCTTGTACTACATAGACCTCGTCAGCACTGACTCGTCGAGTGCATTCGTCCAAAGCACACTGGCCCCCACTCTCATTCAGCTTTGCTGTTTCTCGGGGTAGGGGGGGGGGGGGGGCACGCTAATCAGCTCTCGGTCCGTGCAAAATGTTGTTTGATACGTGGTTACAGCAGGAAGGTGACTTTACTCTTTCGACTCGTCAACCAACACTGTTAGAGAACTACGTGAAAAGGTCGAGCAGGTGCGGCATAAGGTGTTTCAGGACAGTATTCGCAATAGAGTCAGCGGCTGTATTGTCGCCCGTGGAGGTACACCACGCGGTAATATGGATGTTTCAGCATCCGTAGGTACCTAGTACGTCAGGACCATTTGCGCTATTGATCTGTAAATGTAATTATTTCCTGTACTCCACATGAACTGTTGCAACAAGAAATCTTGAGTGAACTCGAAACTCTAAAATAGTGTACTAATTTTTTTTTGGTAGTATATTTTCTAGGCAACCATCTTATCCTTTGCCTTGACAGATTTCACAAAACAGCGAAGTGGATGGTCGAGGGGGGGGGGGGGAGGCTTGAACCACCATTCTCTTGGCGGTAAACTGAGATCGTTTGATGTGCTAGCTTAAGAGTCTAGGGTTGAATGAAACTTCCTGCCAAATTAAAACTGCTTGCTGAACCGAAAGTCGAACTCGGGACTTCTGCTTTTCATGAGCAAGGGAATATTTTTATAAGACTTCATGAACTGCTTACGGCAAAAATTAATAAATATTTTTGACTAAAAACGTTCCAAAACAGGACGAGAAGTGGAGAGCAGAGCTGTTACTATAGAATTGTGGTGGCGAAAGTGTCTAACAATATCCATTGAGGTGTTTCTAATTTATGTCTCATTAAAATCTTAAAAATATTCTATTCGAATGTTTTAAATGAATTTTTCTCAGTTTGTATATTTGTTATTTCGAATACCCAACTTAGTGTTGGTATTTTTGCGGTATTCTTCAGTATCTTGGGCGAACCTATGGTTGTAGCGTTAACAAACGTGTATGTTCACCTCGAATAACTTATTAATATACTTATATATCTACAGTTGTATGGAATGTGTCATTAAAATGTGAATCCTTTCGTATTAATGCTAAATGCCTTACAGCGGATCAATGTGACAACAAATCCACAGTAAATATAGGGTGCATCAAGAAGGGCTTTACAACTTTGAAAAATCATTAAGATTTATTCTTGTAACCTGGAAAAATGGTTTTGGTATCATTTTATAGCAAAATACAGCAACTTTTTTTACCAGAAACCTAAACAGGTTGAACGTTTCTTCCATGGGTTTTGCGTCACACATCCAATCTGAAGTCGATTTCTTGCCAAGCAAGCTTCAGCGTGCCAGACGTAATTTGTTCTTTTACGAGATGGATTCTAGCTCTGAGATATGACAGAGAAGCAGATAAGGGTAGAAAAGCACGGTACCATTGATTGCCCAAAATAAAAAGTAAAGAGGTGTCAGGTCAAGTAAACGTGCGGTCCATGCAGCTGTCCCACATTCGCTTACATTGAAAGCGGAATTTTAGGAAATCGTGGACATCTTACCAAACAGTCAAAAGTTGATCTATTTTCCTTCAAGATGACAACCAAGACAATGTCTAAGTCGTAGGGAAGAGTTTGTACGATTTTTCAGAGCTGTAAAGTCGTTCCATCTGAGATTCCTTCCTCATGTCAATATCTTTTGAAGAGGTCATTTTAGCTCGAATTTTTAACTTTCTGGACTTTATACTGTTATGTCTGTATACAGTTCCAATAGTAAACTGCCCTTTAAATATTAGTACAAATGAGTTTATTATCTTAGATTAAATTTCACATTAATATACTACTAAGGGGAATAAGCCATTTGTTAATAATTCGATTTTGAAATTTCGTGATATGAACTATGCAGTCATGTTGCACCAATATTCTTGACAGTTTACCTCTCCCCTATTTCTGAAAAGGTACGATGTTTATTCATTAAGATAATCTAAAATGATAGCTCTACTTGAGAGCAACCCGAAATACTGTTAGTAATATTCTATTCAAAGTAATTGGGTTACAATCAACTAAAATATAATTTATATTATTTTTACTTCATATTCTTTGAAATTACTCATGGGGCTATCTAAACTTTTCCGAATTTTATACCAGAACTTATAGTGCAATTTGTGGCCCATTATTTGATAAATGTAACGAAAATTATCTAATGACTTTTAACTGTTATTTTGTAAATCTCAAATTCGATAATGTGTTCTATTGTTTTGGTTTGTATACAAGGAAGTGGCGCATGAATCACGAGGTCAGTCTGTATTATTGTTTTTCGAAAGCTGTTTGTATGAGAGCCTTTCGGAGGGTGCCAGACGGCCAGTGTATATTCCACCTACGTACTTGGTAATCAGTCACAATATATGACAAGAAAAGTATTAGACTGTGGGCTTTATTTAGAAATTAGTAACACAGCCACGCAAGACCTAGGACTTTCTGAAGTAACAATCCCATGGAATATCAAAGTTGAGTATCTCATCACATGGAGCAGCTAGGTTATTGCGTGAACTCTCATTAACTGTGACTGAAGTGTTCTAGTTTTACTCGTCTTCCTGCTTATGAGTGGTGGAGGCCCAAATTATTGAGTTGCTCCGATGGTATGATTGAGAATTCAATGTTACCACTTTCCAAATATAGTCAGAACTTGAGATTCTGTATAATTTCTCACTCAGCGTCAGTGGTAATTGAATTGTTTCCCTCGTCTCACTATTAAGGGTGGCATTTTAACATCCGTATCCAATGATGCCTAACAGGTGAGCGTCACACGGAGGTCGGTCGGTACCGCTGTGTCCTGTTCAAAAAAATGATCAAATGTGTGTGAAATCTTATGGGACTTAACTGCTAAGGTCATCAGTCCCTAAGCTTACACACTACTTAAGCTAAATTATCCTAACGACAAACACCACACACCCATGCCCGAGGGAGGACTCGAACCTCTGCCGGGACCAGCCGCACAGTCCATGACTGCAGCGCCTTAGATCGCTCGGCTGTGTCCTGTTCGGACGAAAAACGGAGTAAACTCCTTCCTGGTATATATATGGCAAAAATTTTAAACATGTAATTGTAATAGTATTTCTAATAGTCCCTGAGATAGTTTGGTCAAAAACATGTGAAATTTATCACTGCCAGGAAAGGAACACATTTGTTAGCTTCAGTTATTTACCCCCACACCCTCATTAAGTACTAGGATAAATTAATACGTAAAAGAAGATAATCTACTGCTTCCGCAAGGAGAGATTGCAGCGAGTAGTGGAAAAATGAGACGTCATTTGCGAGCCCCCCGTTGGCCATCGCTCAGAGCGCTTTTTGCTGGACCACTACCTGTCCCTCCCGCTATTGTCTCGGCTCAGACGATTTCTCTCTGGCCAGCGCCGCGCCAGCAGAACGGCACAGCAGAGAGAGAGAGACACACAGACGTATAAATCGGACGACGCCCCCACAGCTGGTCTCTAATTGTTGGTCTGCCGCGAGCATTAATCACGCGGCCCGCTGCTCCGGCCGCTATTGTGGTCGGCTGCCGTTTGCTCCGCTGGCCGGAACGATACCGCCGGACGCGAAAGGTTGTTTTAATGTCCGCACGTGCCCGCCGCGGCCATTTTTCATCGCGCTGCCCGCCGCCGCCAGAGACGCGTCCGCGTTGCAAAAGCGAGAAGGAAAGGATCGATTGATCGATCGACCCAGAGAGGCGACAGGCGGGTGTCGGCGGCAACAAGCAGAAGCCGCCAACGTCGTGTGCGGCCACGTTGCGAAGGCGTACTTTGCAGCTACGGAGGACGTCCTAGCGTGGCAAGCTGCCAAACTGCCCCCTTACTTTCCTTCCGCGTCGTCTGCGAGTTTTTTTATACATGCCCTGGAACTAAACGATACAGGGCATCATTTCTGCACGAAGATTCGTAGCCCGTGGTGGGCTGAGCTTATGGATACCGGACGTCATTTCCAAATCGCGACATAATGGTGATGCCATATGTGTCAATTTATTTATTTATTTACACGTCAAGTTTCATAGGGCCCAACTGAGGAGCAAATCTCCAAGGTCATGGAACGTGTCAGCACATGAAATTAGAACATAAAAGTAATAACAGATAAAAATAAATGTTCATGAACCTGAAAAATGTCAGTCCATTAAGTTTAAGTAAATGCTATCAACAATACAAGAAGAATCAGCTTAATTTTTCAAGGAACTCCTCAACAGAATAGAAGGAGTGACCCATGAGGAAGCTCTTCAGTTTAGATTTATAAAGCGCGTGGATTACTGCTAAGATTTTGAATTCGAGTGGCAGCTTACTGAAAATGGATGCAGCAGTATACTGAACACCTTTTTGCACAAGAGTTAAGGAAGTCCGATCCAAATGCAGGTTTGATTTCTGCCGAGTATTAACCGAGTGAAAGCTGCTTATTCTTGGGAATAAACTAATATTGGTAACAAGGAACGACAATAATAAATATACGTATTGAGAGGCCATCGTCAAAATACCCAGACTCGTGAACAGAGGTCGACAAGAGGTTCGTGTCTTCACACCACTTATTGCCCGAACCGCTCGTTTCTGTGCCAAATATATCCTTGTAGAATGGGAAGAGTTGCCCCAAAATATAATACCATACGATATAAGCGAATGAAAATAAGCAAAGCAGACTAATTTTCGTGTCGAAGTATCACTCACTTCTGATACCGTTAGAATTGTAAAAATGGCAGTATTAAGTCTGAATAAGATCCTGAACGTGGGTTTTCCACGACAGCTTACTATCTGTCTGAACATCTAGAAATTAGAACTCTTCAGTTTCACTAATCAAATGCCCGTTCTGTGAAATTAAAGCGTCAGGTTTTGTTGAATTGTGTGTCAGAAACTGTAAAAACTGAGTCCCTCTGTGATTTAACATTATTTTCTACAAGCCATGAACTAAGGGCATGTACTGCATTATTTGAAACCGAGCCAATGTTGCACACAACATCCTTTACTACCAAGCTAGTGTCCTCAGCAAACAGAAATATTTTAGAGTTATCCGTAATACTAGAGGCCATACCATTTATATAAATAAGGAACAGGAGTGAAACTTCCTGGCAGATTAAAACTGTGTGCCCGACCGAGACTCGAACTCGGGACCTTTGCTGGCAGAAGTAAAGCTGTGAGTACCGGGCGTGAGTCGTGCTTCGGTAGTTGAGTTGGTAGAGCACTTGCCCGCGGAAGGCAAAGTTCTCGATTTAGAGTCTCGGTCGGGCACACAGTTTCAATCTGCCAGGAAGTTTCATATCAGCGCACACTCCGCTGCAGAGTGAAAATCTCATTCAAGGAACAGGAGTGGCCCCAACACTGATCCCTGGGGCAGCCCCCACTTCACAGTACCCGACTCATTCCACATCACAGCCGTTATCAACATTGTGAATAATGACCTTTTTGCTGCCTTTATTTTGCTTCTGTATTGTAGGTACTGTAATAGTGTTGCAACGCACAAGGGCTGGGTGGGACGGGGAAGGGGGGGGGGGGGGAGGGTAGCAAACTTACCGTGGGGGCTTGGAGTTATCGTGTTACAAGACGAAGTTTGTCTTCTGCTGTGGCTTCATTAAAAATAGCGGCTTTCAGCCTAGTCAGTGACATCTTGTTCTTTTATATTTAAATTTAAAGGGGAGGGGGTATAAAGGAAAGGAAAATGGAGGGATTACTGCAGGACCAGGATTCAAACCTAGGATTCCTGCTTACTAGGTAGCTACCCCAACCACAACGCCACCCGGGCCATAGGTTATCGCAACTGCGCGGAGTATCTCGGCGCGCCTCACTACCGATCCACATCGTCACCGAGCGCCGCCTATTCGACTCCCTGTCCATTTTCTCCATGCCCTCTACTCTGAGATCTCTGCAGGAGGTCGCACGTATTTGTGCATCCGCACTGAAGAAGATAGAGCCATTGTCCACCTAGGCCAATCAGTTATACGAATACGTGGTGCCTGTTCTTTCGGACGTTTTCAAAAGAACAGAGACAATGCATTCATATAACTGATTCGCCTAGAGGGACAGTGGATCCATCTTCTTCAGTACAAATGCACCAGTACATCAGACCTCCATCGTGAATCTAGAGTAGCGATCATGGGGGAAATGGACGGTGACTGGGGGTAATTGACGTTCCGTGGGAATGTGGCACGCCGAGATAGTCCGCGCAGTTGCGATAACACGTGTGCCGGGTGGTGCAGTGGTTGGCGTACCTACCTAGCAAGACGGTGATCCCAGGTTCAAATCCTAGTCCAGCTCACATTTTCACTTGTCACCGCTGATTGCGCATAATGTTCTGATGCTTCCAGAATGAGATTTTCACTCTGCAGCGGAGTGTGCGCTGATATGAAACTTCTAGGCAGATTAAAACTGTGTGCCGGACCGAGACTCGAACTCGGGACCTTTGCCTTTCGCAGGCAAGTGCTCTACCGACGGAGCTACACAGTTTTAATCCGCCATAAAGTTTCATACCAGCGCATACTCCGCTGCGGAGTGAAAATCTCATTCTGGAAACATCCCCCAGGCCTTGGCTAAGTCATGTCTCCGCAATATCCTTTCTTGCAGGAGTACTAGTTCTGCAAGGTTCGAAGGAGAGCTTCTGTGAAGTCTGGAAGTATGAGACGAGGTACTGGCAGATCTGGAGCTGTGAGGGCGGGTCGTGAGTCGTGCTTGGGTAGCTCAGTCAATACAGCACTTGCTCGCACCCCTAAGGCAAAGTCCTGAGCTCGAGTCTCGCTCTGGCACACAGTTTTAATCTGCCAGGAAGTTTCAAATGTTCTCATGTAGTTGACATCAGCAAATCCCTTTCTTTTCCTTTCTCCCTCTCCCCCCTCCACCTTCAGTTTACACATAAAATGTATCACAGTTGCAAATTCCATGTGGTGTATGTTATTTCGAAAGTATCCATAGAATAGACAATATGCGTTCATATAAATAACGAACTGACAGTTGCCTTAAACTCCAAGACATACGAGGGCCTGTTCCAGAAGACTGTGCACATGACTGTTCTGCAGATTTCCGAGTCTTGAACGCTTTCTTTGTTAGAAGATTTGCATGTTACCACACCATGGACTGTCTTTGGGATTCTGGTTAGCTGTAAGAACACTACGTCTCATCTTAGGTGACGACAGCATTCAGAAAACTTCTGTCTCATACTACTCATGCAAGTCCCGATAAATTTCCAATCTACGATTTTTCTGGTTTTGTGTAAGCATCAACGAGGCCCACCTCGCACAACCTTTTCCACAACAGAGGCTGCGTAACAACTTGTTTACGGTATTACATTTATCATTCATCATCAGCTGATCATCAAAGGTGAGATGATAGATAAGCTGTTCGTCCTGAAGGATAGTCGCTGAACAGAGTCGATCAGGACGTGTCTTCAAGCGCACATCCTTTCCGCTACTTCTGAAATGCAGCGCCCAACGCCGTGTCTCACTAACATGTATTGCATCATCTCCATACACTTCAGCAGCAGTCGATCGGTTTCAATGGACATAATTTGTTCAGCAGCAAGGAATCTGACGCATTCCTCTTTTATAGACACCTCGGTGTGAGATGCCACTCTGTACCGCTTCCCCGATGCTGCTGTCTGCCTAAGAACAACAAAAGCAACAGGACATTAGCAAAAAGGCCAAAATTTCGTACAGCACCGACAAACAATCTAGCAACTCCTCGCCCGCACGTATTTTTACATTGTGCCTGTTCCCAAAGTGGACTGCATTCCTTTTGGATGTAATGTTTATCTTATTCAGTACACTCTGTTATATGAACACGTTAGCTGCTTGTCATCCTCAGAATAATCGACAAGTAGTTTCCGACGAGTTCAGCATGCTTTGTAAAACAGCACTAAAATGTTGTAGGTCACGGATTCGGCTTCAACAGCTGCCACGTAAATTGTATGAGAAGAGGAATGTCGAAGAAAATAGTATGATGTAAATTCTTCAACAATATACATCCGAAAATCTGATGTACAATGAAACTAAAACTAGAAAATCCACTTTTGGAACTGCAGATATTGAGGAAGTGGAAAGTGATAAAGGAGAGGAGGAAAATAAGAATAGGAAAACCAGTTCAGCCACTACCTTAGTGGAAAAGAGAAAGAAGGGAAGGATTAGTTGCATGAGATTTGATTATTCAAGCCTGACAAATTCGAAGTGTTCTTCCTCTTAACTAAGACTTATTGTCCCAATAACTTTTATAATTCTTAGAATACTACTACATTCATTTTCTTTTTCGTTTCAATAAAACTTTTGCAAGTCACGAAAGAATTTAGCTGCCAGTGGGCGTTAATTTATAATATGGGGCATGATGAAAATTTGTGCCGGACCGTAAACAGAGCTCAGGTCTCTTGCTTACTAGGCAGAAGCACTCACCACTATGCCATATATAATTAAGGCGATGACGGCCAATGATCTCCTCAGTGAAGCTGCACACCAAGCGCAAACTCTTACGACTTCTGGGAGATGGCGATTAGGCTAATGACCAGAGGCACTATATAAGTAGTGTGTAGTACAAGTTGAGAATTTAGGTCTAATGGGAAGCGTGGAAGGGTAGTCTGTGCAATTGAGGTGACCATTGTGTCTGGATGGCGTAGTGCCTAGTAAGCAGAAAACCTAGGTTCGAATCCTAGTCTGGCACAAATTTTCAATTTACCCCATTGATATGAATTAATATCCACTGGTAGTTAACGTCCTTAATACTTTTGTGTCTTGATTTGTAGTAGCTGCAGGATCAAAATGGTGTCTGTCCTTTCGGATATGTCTGAAAGAACAGGCACAACATTTATAACTTTTCCAATTCTTAAAATTTGTAATGTTTCTTAATAACACCTTACCTTAATAAATAAGAGTAAAGAGACTATCAAGAATATTATGCAATTTACAGTGCAATGAAAAGTTTTGATTATGTTACTTTGCGTTCTGCCTTACGGTAGGTCTTATCATGGGGAAGCCTCGTCAGAGAGGTCCACCGCGTGAGCGTCATTGGAAGAGCTTCCAGTGGTGGTTTCCCGTTGTCTTCCACTGATGATGATGAAATGATGATGAGGGCCGCGCGGGATTAGCCGAGCGGTCTAAGGCGCTGCAGTCATGGACTGAGTGGCTGGTCGCGGCGGAGGTTCGAGTCCTCCCTCGGGCATGGGTGTGTGTGTGTTTGTCCTTAGGATAATTTAGGTTCAAATGGCTCTGAGGACTATGGGACTTAACATCCTAGGTCGTCAGTCCCCTAGAACTTAGAACTACGTAAACCTAACTAACCTAGAGACATCACACACATCCATGCCCGAGGCAGGATTCGAACCTGCGACCGTAGCAGTCCCGCAGTTCCGGACTGCAGCGCCTAGAACAGCTCGGCCACCACGGCCGGCGTATAATTTAGGGTAAGTAGTGTGTAAGCTTAGGTACTGATGACCTTAGCAGTTAAGTCCCATAAGATTTCACACACATTTGAACATTTTTTTTTTTTTTGGTAATGAGGACAATACAAGACCCAGTCCCTGAGCAGAGAATATCTCCGACCCAGCCGGGAATCGAACCCGGGCCCCTTGGCGTGACAGACCGCTGAGCTGACCACTCAGCTATCGGGGCGGACTTATTACGTTAGTTAACTGAAATAAAGTAATATTTAATTTTTACCCATGTGTTGTCATGTCTTGTTAACAGCCTGATATTTTTCCATGACACACTGCTCGCAGAGATGTACATACATAAAAATGATTCAGGAGTTTATTGCTTTTAGGGATGTCAATCAATATATGAATAATTTTTTATTGTATAAAATTGGCTTGTGGTCTCTAGAAGATAATCTGACTCTAACACTCAAAGTCAACAAAAAACAATAGGAGTAATTTGTTTCGTAATTTCGTAATGACTCTCATAGATATTACGAAAGACACTAACTTCTGCCTCAGTCCCTGAAATGCATCTTCGCTAGTTTTCGCTGTCGTTGCGCCATCCAGTACTCAAAAGCTGTTAAGGTGTGCATTACTTGAGGAGCGGGCCGCGAGGTGACTTGTGAAACACCCCGCCGCTGTGTGTGTGTGTGTGTGGGGGGGGGGGCCGCTGAGGCTCTCACGGTGCCATTAGAAGCCCCTCGCCGGCACTCTGCCAAGGCCGCGGCCCCACACGAGACAAGGCGCGCCTCCCCTCTGTGCACGCCACACTGCAGGAGCCGCCTGCGAGCACTCGCTAGGCAGCGCCGCAACACGTCATCTGCATCACAATATGCCCCCGTCTTCCACCAACTCTCCTATGCCTACGGCTAAGGGAACATACTAACACTATCATTCCTGGTACTGCCTCTTTGCACAGGGATTTCGCTGAACAAATTAGTTGAGTTAGTTTCGTTTCGTTGTGTTCCCCGGCCTCGTGAATACTTGTAAAGCGAAGAACCATCTTTTCCTCTGCCTAAACTGCTATAGTCTTGGGTAAGCATGTCTGCTAATTTGTTACAGGTAGCTAGTTCCGGGTTTCTGGCACTTTTCAAGTGGTACGGCCCCAGTTTTCTTCTCAAACCACAACAATGAGTGATATATAGGTCAGTATTATGACCTATTAGTATTATATTAGTAGACCATTCCCCACAGCTTCATCTATGTATGTTCTTGACAGGTATATTGAACACACGTGCGTCACCCCTCTCTGTATCTGCCTCTTTCTCTATCTGTCTAGCCATCTCATCCTCCCATCACTATTTCCTCCTCCCCACTCTCTCTGTTTCTTCATCGTCTCCTCCCATCCCTCTCCAACCATTTCCTCCTACCATTAGACCATATCTTCCTTGCCTCAAATAGCTCTGAGCACTGTGGGACAACATCTGATGTCATCAGACCCCTAGAACTTAGAACTATTTAAACCTAACTAACCTAAGGACATCACACACATCCATGCCCGAGGCAGGATTCTAACCTGTGACCGTAGCTGTCGCGCGGTTCCGGACTGAAGCGCCTAGAACCACTCGACCACCGCGGCCGGCTCCTTGCCTCACCCTCTGATATATCATGATCCCCTCTCTCTTTCCATTTCTCCATCCCCTCCTCTTTTTTTATCTGTATGCTACTTTCCTATCCCTTCCACCTGCCTCATACTTTTCCTCTCCCCCTCCTCTCTTTGTCCATCTCTTCCCCTCCCCCATTCTGTCCATCCCCTCCTCTATACTTCTCAACCTGTCCCTAGCCATGATCATCAGCACATGTAGTCCCCAGAATACAGTTCAATGAAGTAGCCCTACACTTTTCCCACAACGCATCTGTTGTACAGGGCAAGCTACCTATCAGGGGACTGAAAATCATTTATTTGGTTCTGATGCACATGACAGTATGCAAAGCATGTCCATAGAACACAACATGCTTGTCATGCACTGTAGCCTAATTGTAGGGGCTCATAAAGCCATTTCTCACTATAAGCCAGGAGTTGGAAAAACATGATCATCAGCACATGTAGCCTCTGGAATATAGTTAAATGAAGTAGGCCAATACCTCTCCCACAACACGTCTATTGTACAGGGCAAGCTACCTACCAGGGGACTAAGAATCATTTATTTGGCCCTGAAGCACATGACATCATCCAAAGCTGGCCGATAGAACAGAACATGCTTGTCATGCACCGTAGTCTACTTGTCGGGGCTCATAAAGCCATTTCTCGCTATAAGCCAGGTGTTGAAAAAACACGTTTTTGGCGGTATCTCCGCTCCTATTGGAGACAAGAAGTTGTAAACAGCACTGTGCTACTACACTCGAGGCCTGTTGTTCCTGTGTCTAATTTGGTTGAAATCGGTTCAGGGATTTGGGAGGAGATACACCCATACACTCTGTTTATGACATATTATCAATTAATAAAGTAATAACCCAATCAGTTGCTGAAATTTATTTATTTTTAGACTGACATTAAGTTGACGTTAGTGTTTTCGATGTCCATAGCTGTTTTTGTTCTGGCGGAACCACAAGCGCCAGAACGAAGGTGAAGAATGCAAGAGAAGAGAAGGCAGTGAAACGACGTCGGCCAATGGTGCGCTGATTAGGACCGCACCACCTCAGGAGCGACCTCTACAAGATGAGAATATAAGCGCCGCTCCTGCCAACCTCTGCCGCTCAGTATTTGGGCAGTATACGGACAGGCCTAGCAGGGAACGCTACGATAGCAGTTATTAGTGATCCACAAATTGTGTGTCAAATTTGCATAACATTGTATATAGCGAAGGACTCCGATTTATGTTGCATGTCGCCTATCGCTTGTGACACCGTTGTAGTATTCTCAATATTCTTATTTGTAATAAAAACTATTAATGTGATTTTGACTGAGTTGTTGTGTAGCATTACGAGAATGCAGCATCCTTTAGGCACGCTATACGAGACGAGTGGGCAAGACTCCACAGTTTTAATCCTAGTAGTTCTGATGGATATTTTATTTACATTGCCTGTATTTGACTTGGCCACCTCAGCTTGTGATGGATGTAACACGTTTTACGTGATGTAATCCAAGTAATTCGTTTTTCTGAAGAACGGTATTGAAACATGGGTCAGATCTATAAATACACTCCGGCAACTGACTGGCTGTCTTATTTCATGAACTGGAACCTTACTCGCAGGTGCTGGTAACAGTCATGTTGCAGGATGTGACCATGGACTATATTAGCCTCATAAGATTTCTGGACACCGGAAATCTGCTCTGTAGGAGTCAGCACGGGTTCCGAAAACAACGAATTTGTAAAAACCGAGCTCGCTCTGTTCGTTCAAGAGATCCAGAAAGCACTACACGATGGTTATAATTGAACGTTCGCTACCTGAGAAGGCTTCATGAAAAATGAGTGATCGTAGAACGTTGAAGCTTCGTGGCAAAGTTTGTAAGGAGTTGACGATGAGAAATAACGAATAAACGATTGAAAGAAACACATTATAATTCTCACATGAAAGGGTAACATTTGTTAATTGTGAACCATGTGCCAGCCGAAGTGGCCGTGCGGTTAAAGGCGCTGCAGTCTGGAGCCGCAAGACCGCTACGGTCGCAGGTTCGGATCCTGCCTCGGGCATGGATGTTTGTGATGTCCTTAGGTTAGTTAGGTTTAACTAGTTCTAAGTTCTAGGGGACTAATGACCTCAGCAGTTGAGTCCCATAGTGCTCAGAGCCATTTGAACCATTTTGTGAACCATGTTTACATTCCAGGTTACGAAAGTCAGGCGGCAAAAGTTGGTGATTAATATGAAGTTTGTACATACACTATTCCACAGTTGTTCGCAGCACTTTTCGAACGATGGAGCATGTAAGATTCAGTTGTCGCGAGACAGTTCCCGCACTGCTTAAGATCGCACACTGCGTCCAGCATTCTCAGCCATGACAACGGTGGCTTCGTGAACAATGTGTGGCGCAATTGCCCGTCGGACTCTTCCAGGAGTAATTCCCAAACCGCCAGTTAATTCGAATTTCCGAATCATGTTCTTCAACCACGGTGCGGTAAGAGGATACCGGACCCCTCCGTATTCTTTCAATATGTCGATATTCGCCAACGTCAGCAGCACTTTGTTGTTGTTTTGACAAATTTTACAAGCAAGGTCCTGATCACTTTGTCCAGCCCCAAGCTGATAGTCTGCAGCGGTAATACACACTAATATTTGTCTTTCAATACCACGTCGCCTTACCACTAATGGCAAGTCGCGACGCTAACACTCCTAACAACCCAAATCTCGCAGCGCACACTATGAACACGACCCTTTTAAAGCTGGGTACCCATACAGTAAACAGTATTCCGTCTACACTGGCTCAAGACCGAAACTGTAATTATAAACGTCCTGTTTACAGCCGTCCAGGCAGATGACGAGTTCCTTGACTTCCGGAGGTCGTTCAGCACCGTTCCACACTGCCACAACAATCAAATTACGAGCATACGGAATATCAGACCAATGTGTAACTGAACTGAAGAGTTTTAGCTGACAGAAGTCTTCAGACACTCCAAGAATGTGTTATAGGACCGTTACGTTTCACAATATATACAAATTACAGAGTAGATAAAGCTGCAAGTTCTACGAGGCTTTTCGTGGATGATACCGTTGCACACAGAGAAGCCGCAACACTAGAAAAATTGTAGCGAATTTGAGGGAGAACTCCAAATGATTTACGATTGTTGCAGGAACTGGCATTTGACCCTCAAAATAAGCACGTGATATATTGCGAGTGCACAGACAGAAACAAATCACTGGAACCAGTTACTATTACAATACATCTATGATAATACGAGGGTACTCCCAAAAGTAAGGTCTCCTATTTTTTTATAAGTACATAGACCTCTTTATTTCTGCAATGGTTTACATCAGTTTACAGCTTGAACATTTAGCTATTTTTCGACATAATCACCGTTTCTGTCGACGCATTTTTGTAGACGCTGTGGCAGTTTTTGTATGCCCATGTCATACCAGCTCGCCGCCATGCTGTTCAGAAAGTTATGAACCTCTTCTTTCACCTGATAGTCAGAGCTGAATCGCTGGGACCACAGTTAACACTGACAGGTACTGTGAGACTCTGAAAAAAACTCAAACGGTCAATTCAGAACCGGAGAAGAGGAATGTTGAGCAAGGACGTACACATTCTCCATGACAACGCTCACCTACACATCGCTCGGCAAACCGTTGCTCTCCTGAAACGGTTTCAGTGGAACATAATCAGCCACCCACCCTATAGTCCTGACTTGGCGCCCAGTGATTATCACCTGTTCCCTAGGTTAAAAGAACATTTAGCCGGAAGGCAATTCAGCTCCGACGACGAGGTGAAAGAAGAGGTTCATAACTTTCTGAACAGCATGGTGACGAGATGGTATGACATGGGCATACAAAAACTGCCACAGTGCCTACAAAAATGCATCGACAGAAATGGTGATTATGTCGAAAAATAGCTAAATGTTCAAGCTGTACACTGATGTAAACCACTGTAGAAATAAACAGGTCTATGTACGTATAAAAAATAGGAGACCTTACTTTTGGGATTACCCTCGTAGCCATCTGAAGTGGAACGACTACATAAAATTAATCGCGGATAGAGCAGATGCCAGTCAGATTCAGTGGAAAACACCTCAGGAAATGTGATCCTACAGAACACTCGCTGGACCAATACTTGAATACTGCTCGCCAATACGGCATCCTTTTAAGAAGAAATTGACGAAGGAAATGAAGGCCATTTAAAAAAAAGCACGATTCGTTCAAGTTTATTTACTAAGAGCGAAAACTTCAAGGAGATATTCAGTCTACTCTAGTAGTAGACGCTAAAAGAGAGGCGTTCTGCATCACGAGACCATACGTTGCTAAAACAACGATCTATTTTATTTCTTCCTCCTACGTGCATCTCTTGAAAACTCTATCAAGATAAAATTAGAAAGAGTCGCCCTACATGGAGGCTTACCGGCACTCGTTCTTCCTGCAAACCGTATGCGACTGCAACACGAAAAAGGGCAGTGACAGTGTTACACAATGTACCCTTTGCCAGACACGGTAAGGTGGAGTATATATCTGGACGTAGATGTAGTCAATGGCGTTGCCAAACAGCGAAATTGCTGAAAGTAAGCAAGGTTCCAGGTCCCCATGGCATCCATGTTAACTTCTGTACAGAAATTGCGGCTGAGATAGTTTCCATTTTAATTTAAAGAAAAGAGAACTTACCCAGTAATTTGAGAAAGAACAACTCACATCTTTCCATCGTTGAATACTAGGACGCTTTACGTCCGCAAACGTGATAAAACGTCTCTAACAGGATGACATCCTCCATTCCAACCATTATGGATTCCGAAAATATGGATCATGGGAGACTCCAGTTTTTCTCACACGACACCTTGACAGCCATGGATCAAGGTCAGGCTTTTGAGTTGGTACCACACCAACATTGATGAAGAAAAGTACGTTTATACGGGGTACCAAACAAAATTTTAGAATGGGATAAGGATTTCTTGATAAGAAGGATGCATCAGCATGTCGTCTCCGATCGTGAGTCATCGATAGATGTACGGGTAACTTCAGGAGTGTTCCAGGTACTCGTGTCGCCATGGTTGTTGTTCGTGTTGTGTATTAATGAACCGACAGACAATAGTAAAAGCAACATCGAAATAGGTATATTAATGATATTTGGTTCGTATTGTTAGCCTATCAACAGATTGTAATAATATGTAGAAATTGTATTCTTTGTGCAAATGTACACTTTTAAAATGGGACAATGCCTATTGGCATTAACAAATCTGAAGTAGGGTAAATTAGAATGTCAGTAGTGTTTGTTAAAGGATTCTAGTGCGAGTCTATACGAGATATTGTAATTTAAAAAGTTCCCACACTGACTTTTCTTTGTGCCATTCAGCCAGCGTAGTTACTAGATATGATCGTATGTTTGCGTACAGTATGCTGCAACTTGCTAGTTAGTTTGTGTGTGACAGACCAAGCAGTAGGTAGTGAGTGGACGATATGATTTACTAATGCAGAAAAAGCGGACATGCTCATGGCATATGGAAAATGTAGGAAGAATACAGTTCGTTTTTGAACGGTGTAGGCGGCAAGATATCTCAACAGACGTCTACCATCTCAGCAATTTTTTTATTAGCCTGTTCAAGCAGTTACGTGAAAATGGTAGAGTAACACACATATAACTTAACAGAAGGAAAGAAATTAATGTTCTTGCTGCTGTTGCAGTTGATCTGCACGTTACGCCCAAATCGCACCAGGAAGTGGCACGGCTTGGGATAGTGTCCTCGCAGTCTCCATCAACATAGGTCTCATCCCTGTCACATCTCTCTCCATAAAGAGCTTCAAAGAAAATGGTTCAAAAGGCTCCGAGCACTACGGCACTTAACTTCTAAGGTCATCAGTCGCCTAGAACTTAGAACTACTTAAACCTAACCAACCTAAGTACATCACACACATCCATGCCCGAGGCAGGATTCGAACCTGCGACCGTAGCGGTCGCGCGGTTCCAGACTGTTGCGTATAGAACTTCTCGACCACTCCGGCCTGCCCAAGAGCTGCAGAGAAACGTTTAAGATAATCGTGTTAACTTCTGTACATGTGCATTAAGACAAGATTCTCCACATGTATTACGTATCTTGTGTAGTGATGAAGCCACATTCACGGAACATGGGCAGGTAAACAGCCCAAGCATGCGCTATTGCTCTATTGACAATTTCCGTTGGCTTCATCATGTGCAACATCATCGTCCATGGAGAGAAAGCTATGGTGTGGGATAGTGAACCATCAGCTCATAGGCCCGTTTTTCATAGACAGAATACTGAAAGTGCAAAAGTCTCGCAGCCTCCTCACAGATGCTAGAAGACGTTCCTTTTAGAACCTATGGTACCACCATGATGATTGTCCAGCCCATAGTGCACGAAGTACTACAGCGTGTCTTAACGAGTTGTTTTCAGATCGTTGAATTGGACGCAGAGGACCTGTACCTTGGCCACTGAAGTACTAGCACGCGTGCAGGAGTTGTTCTACACCAGACTGGAAGCCGTGTGTTGCTGCTACCGGTGGTCCTTTTGGACACAACCCGTGATGGTCAACTGTTTCGATACTCGTCAGAATCCATACAACTAGCTTATGCACTTGCGTTATTCTTTAGAGTGTGCTACCACTGGTATTGTGCAAGTGTCGGTATGGAAACTTTTGAAAATACGATATTTCGTAAATGACTCGCACTAGAATCCTGCAACCAGCAGCACTGACATTTTAATTTACCCTGCTTTTGGTTTGTTAATGTCAATACGTATTTTACGTTTTAAGGAGTTTATGTTTGCACAAAAAATGCTCTTTCCAATTATTATTACTATCTGTTAATTGGCTAACAACACGAACCCATAACTACCAGTCCATTCTGTGAAAACCGCGCATCAATATACTTTCAATTTCCGTCTGATATGTAGATATCGTATTTTTACGATTTTATTCCTCAATGTAACTTACTGTCTCCGTTTTTCATGTTTGTTTCTTGTTTGATCTTAATATTATACATGTGGATACCGGACGAATGCGTCAGTATTATCATCGTATTCCGATAGTACATCGATGGTTTTGATTAATATATGTACTCAGATTCTCGTGCGTAAGACTACAGCAATTATTTGACTCTGGACATGTTCATTTTTGTAGTGGGACTGCATGGTATTGGTTAATGACATTCCATGCCCACTTATTTGTCGTGCAAAAGTCGTTTGTTGAATAATGTCAAATTCTACGAAGTCTAGTGAGACCATCGTACCTAACAGTTAACAAGTAGCTAATGTATTTAACAACCATTTCTTAAGTGTAGGGTAAAAAATTGGTGAGAATAGTTCAAAAGAAAAAGCCAGGCAGTACATAGAAGAGTCAGTTTTGAAAAAATTTAGTCAGATTAAGTTTCACCTAACAACATCTTGTGAAATAAGTAAAATTATTAAATCTTTGAAAAATAAATGTTCTGTTGGAGTAGATGAGATCTCTAATAAGATATTAAACAATGTGGAACAATTACAGCTGAAGTTCTGAGTAACATATGTAATGCATCATTAACTCAAGGTATTTTCCCTCACAGGTTTAAATATGCTTTTGTCAGGCCTCTCTACAAAAAGGGGGACACCACAGATGTCAATAATTTTCGGCCAGTATCCTTGCTTACAGCTTTTTCAGACATCTTCGAGAAAGTAATGGACTTAAGAGTGGTTAGCCATCTCAACAGTAATGGGATACTTAGTAAATCACAGTTCGGATTTCAAAAATGCTGTTCCACTGAAACAGCAATATACAATTTCACTGTCCACATAATAGAGTCTTTAAATAGCAAAATTTCACCAATAGGACTTTTCTGTGGCTTGTCCAAAGAATTTGATTGTGTGAACCATCAAACTGAGTTACAGAAATTACAATTCTATGGTATAAATGGAACAGCATATGAGTGGTTTAAGTCACACCTACAGAACGGGAAACAGAAAGTCTCTTTATATGAATCAAGTGATTTAAATAAGCTTGCTGCTTCATCTAACTGGGGTGAAATTACATTAGGTGTTCCATAGGGTTCAATAATGGGGCCCCTTCTGTTCTTGATATATGTGAACGAGCTCACTTCTTATCTGAAACAAGAAGCTGAACTGAAATTGTTTGCTGATGATACAAGCATTATTATTAATCCAGTAAAAGAAACTCCAATTCAAAATGATACAAATAACGTCTTTGGAAAAGTCATTAATTGATTTTCTGCAAATTGGCTTGCTTTAAACTTTGAAAGAACACAGTACATTTAATTTTCTGTTGCAAAAAGTACAATTCCCTCAATAAATAGAACACATCAACAGAAGTCAGTAGACAGGGTAGAGCATACTAAATTTTTGGCTGTATGTATAGATGAGATTCTTAATTGCAAAATTCACGTTTTGGATCTTCTAAAGCGACTACGTTCAGCATCTCTTGCAATCAGAATAATTGCCAATATTGAGGATATAGAAATTAGTAAGATAACATACTTTGCATAATTTCACTCTCTGATGTCATACAGAATAATATTTTGGGATAACTCAATTCTTCGACAAAAATTTTTCACTGCTCAAAAGAAAGTGTTTAGAATAAAACGTGGTGTTCATAGTCGCACATCTTGTATGCATCTTCTTAAAAGTTTGGGAATTCTTACAAAGGCCTCACAGTAAATTTACCCACCAATGAAATTTGTTCTCAACAACATGGACCAGTTTAAAAACAACAATGGCATTCATCATTATAATACCAGAAAAAAGAAAGATTTAGGCTACTCTTTACTCAACTTACATTTTAGCACAGAAAGCGGTTATATGTGCTACTATAAAATTTTTTGACAAATTACCAGATGAAATAAAATGTCTGACAGACAGCAGTAATAGCTTCAAAAATAAATTGAAATCATATCTCCTTGACAACTCCTTCTATGCCATAGATGAATTCTTGAATAGGAATAAATAAGTCTCTGAATATAATATATTCATTTTGTACCAATTAAGGGAATGGGATAAATAACAGAAATATTAGCCTTTAACATTATACTGTAATATATACAGGAGGGTCCATTGATCGTGACCGAGGCAAATATCTCACGAAATAAGAGTCAAACGAAAAAGCTACAAAGAACGAAACTTGTCTAGGTTGAAGGAGGAAACCATATGGCGCTACGGTTGGTCAGCTAGATGGCGCTGCCATAGGTCAAACGGATATCAACTGCTTTCTTTAAAATAGGAAACCCCATTTTTATTACATATTCGTGTAGTACGTAAAGAAATATGAATGTTTTAGTTGGACCACTTTTTTCGCTTTGTGATAGATGGCGCTGTAATTGTCACAAACATATGGCTCACAATTTTAGACGAACAGTTGGTAACAGGTAGGTTTTTTAAATTAAAATTCAGAACGTAGGTACGTTTGAACATTTTATTTCGGTTGTTCCAGTGTGATACATGTAACTTTGTGAACTTATCATTTCTAAGAACGCATGCTGTTACAGCGTGATTACGTGTAAATACCACATTAATGCAATAAATACTCAAACTAATGTCCGTCAACCTCAATGCATTTAGCAATACGTGTAACGACATTCCTCTCAACAGCGAATAGTTCGCCTTCCGTAATGTTTGCACATGCATTGAGAAAGCGTAGGCGCATGTTGTCAGGCGTTGTCGGCGGATCACGATAGCAAATATCCTTCAACTTTCCCTACAGAAAGAAATCCGAGGACATCAGATCCGGTGAACGTGCGGGCCATGGTATACTGCTTTAACGACCAATCCACCTGTCATGAAATATGCTATTCAATACCGCTTCAACCACATGCGAGGTATGTGCCGGACATCTATGATGTTGGATGTACATCGCCTTTCTATCATGCAGTGAAACAACTTGTATTAACATTGGTCGAACATAACTTGCCGGTCGAAGTGGCCGTGCGGTTCTAGGCACTACAGTCAGGAGCCGGGCGACTGTTATGGTCGCAGGTTCGAATCCTGCCACAGGCATGGATTTGTGTGATGTCCTTAGGATAGTTAGGTTTAATTAGTTCTAAGTTCTAGGCGACTGATGACCTCAGAAGTTAAGTCGCATAGTGCTCAGAGCCATTTGAACCATTTGAACATTACGTAGAAAATCAGCATACATTGCACCAATTAGATTGCCATCGATAAAATGGGGGCCAATTATCCTTCCTCCTGTGGTGTCACCGCCAGACACCACACTTGCTAGGTGGTAGCCTTTAAATGGCCGCGGTCTGTTAGTATACGGCGGACCCGCGTGTCGCCACTATCAGTGATTGCAGACCGAGCGCAGCCACACGGCAGGTCTAGTCTAGAGACTCCCTAGCACTCGCCCAAGTTGTACAGCCGACTTTGCTAGCGATGGTTCACTGCCTACATACACTCTCATTTTCCGAGACGACAGTTTAGCATAGCCTTCAGCTACCTCATTTTCTACGACCTAGCAAGGTGCCCTATTCTACAAGAACGTATTCTGAATAGATAATATTGTGAATCATGTACCGTCAAGAGCGACGTTCATAATTAATGGATTAAAGTATCAAGTATAAAGTATCAAACTAATTACGTCCGCTTTCTGAATTCTAATTCCTTGTCATGTTCCAGACCTCACGTCAGTATAGTCCTTCCCTCCTCACGCCAGCCTGCGTGAGCTTAAACGCGTGCATTTCGGCCTCCTCTAGTAACATGGTGTTGGCTCTTCTACCAACACCTCCCATAACATCGCACCATACATTAACCTCCCAAGGTCGCTGATGTTCCACTTGCCGCAGCCATCGTGGATTTTCTGTTGTCCAATAGTGCATATTATGCCGGTTTACGTTACCGCTGTTGGTGAATGACGCTTCGTCGCTAAATAGAACGTGTGGAAAAAATCTGTCATCGTCCCGTAATTTCTCTTGTGCCCAGTGGCAGAACTGTACACGACGTTCAAAGTTGTCGCCATGCAATTCCCGGTGCATAGAAATGTGGTACGGGTGCAATCGATGTTGATGTAGCATTCTCAACACCGACGTTTTTGAGATTCCCGATTCTCGCGCAATTTTGTGCTACTGATGTGCAGATTAGCCGCGACAGCAGCTAAAACACCTACTTCGGCATCATAATTTTCTGCAGGTCGTGGTTGACGTTTCACATGTGGCTGAACATTTCCTGTTTCCTTAAATAACGTAACTATCTGGAGAATGGTCCGGACACTTGGATGATGTCGACCAGGATATCGAGCAGCATACAAAGCACACGCCCGTTGGGCATATTTTGATCACAATAGCCATACATCAACACGATATCGACCTTTTCCGCAATTGGTAAACTGTCCATTTTAACACGGGTAATGTATCACGAAGCAAATACCGTTCGCACTGGCGGAATGTTACGTGATACCACGTACTTACACGTTTGTGACTATTACAGCGGCCGGTCGGAGTGGCCGAGCAGTTCTAGGCGCTACAGTCTGGAACCGCACGACCGCTACGGTCGCAGGTTCGAATCCTGCCTCGGGCATGGATGTGTGTGATGTCCTTAGGTTAGCGCGCGACCGCTACGGTCGTAGGTTCGAATCCTGCCTCGGGCATGGATGTGTGTGATGTCCTTAGGTTAGTTAGGTTTAAGTAGTTCTAAGTCCTAGGGGACTGATGACCTCAGAAGGTAAGTACCATAGTGCTCAGAGCCATTTGAACCATTTGAACTATTACAGCGCCATCTATCACAAAGCGAAAAAAGTTGTCCAACTAAAACATTCCTATTTCTTTACGTACTATACGAATATGTAATAAAAAAATGGGGGTTCCTATTTTAAAAAAAACGCAGTTGATATGCGATTGACCTATGGCAGCGCCATCTAGCGGGCCAACCATATCGCCATCTGGTTTCCCCCTTCAAGTAAGACGAGTTTCGTTCTTTGTAGTTTTTTCGTTTGATGCTAACTTATTTCGCGAGATATTTGGCCTGGTCTCTATCAATGGACCACCCTGTGTATATATATATAGTGCACTTGCCACGTTCCACATCATAATGGCTACTGTACCATGCTATTCATCAATGGAACACTCAACTATCTAACTAACTAACTTGTGTTAACATAATTGCTTTCTCCCGAAATTTCCTTTCTTTTCCTTCGCCATGTGTTCAAATTGCTAGCAGCCTTCAGCAGGGGACGCTATGCTCCCATGAGACGTTTACCTGTGCCATTCCTATAAAATGTTTCGTTCATTGGTAGCGCTGTTGGCTTTTAATAGTAAGTCATTTACAGCCGTAAAACGTGAGTTGTCGTGGCGACAAGCAGCAACGTAATATTACAAAAACAAACAGTGTAAGTGATGGTTAGCGTGTTTCTGATACTCCGCGTAATGGAGGATGCACAATACTTGTAAGCAGAAAAAAATGCTATCTCTAACATTAGCGTGTAAAAAACAATCCAAGATTTATTTATCCGATTTTCCGACTGTAGTATAGCATCAAAAAGAGAGCTACAGTCCAAGAGAGGCAGAAAATCACACATGCAACCATCACAGAAAATATTTATGTAAACAAATGCAGTTGAAAATCAGAATAAATTCTGGGAACGCGTTGTGCTAAGCACGAAAAAGAAAAAGAAGAGTAACTGGTGCAGTTTTTCATTATTTAAGTCGTATTGACTCTTTGCTTCGTAGGTATGTCTGTCTTCTTTATCGTGTGCAGACTTGGCAGGAAGTTGTAGTGAATGGTAGTCAAGTCGTGTTGTGATGCTGTAGAAAGCATTACAACATGTGGAAAGTTTTAGAAGAGAAACGTTTAAAAGTTCAGATACTATACTTCATTGCGTAATCTGATAATTGCCAGATTTTCGCAATCCTGTCGTCATTTAATTTTTTGTGAACTAGGACAGCCTGCCTCCCCCCATGAACCATGGACCTTTCCGTTGGTAGGGAGGCTTGCGTGCCTCAGCGATACAGATAGCCGTACCGTAGGTGCAACCACAACGGAGGGGTATCTGTTGAGAGGCCAGACAAACTTGTGGTTCCTGAAGAGGGGCAGCAGCCTTTTCAGTAGTTGCAAGGGCGACAGTCTGGATGATTGACTGATCTGGCCTTGTAACAATAACCAAGACGGCCTTGCTGTGCTGGTACTGCGAACGGCTGAAAGCAAGGGGAAACTACGGCCGTAATTTTTCCCTAGGGCATGCAGCTTTACTGTATGATTAAATGATGATGGCGTCCTCTTGGGTAAAATATTCCGGAGGTAAAATAGTCCCCCATTCGGATCTCCGGGCGGGGACTACTCAAGAGGATGTCGTTATCAGGAGAAAGAAAACTGGTGTTCTACGGATCGGAGCGTGGAATGTCAGATCACTTAATCGGTCAGGTAGGTTAGAAAATGTAAAAAGGGAAATGGATAGGTCAAAGTTAGATATAGTGGGAATTAGTGAAGTTCGGTGGCAGGAGGAACAAGACTTCTGGTCAGGTGACTACAGTGTTATAAACACAAAATCAAATAGGGGTAATGCAGGAGTAGGTTTAATAATGAATAGGAAAATAGGAATGCGGGTAAGCTAATACAAACAGCATAGTGAAAGCATTATTGTGGCCAAGATAGATACGAAGCCCACACCTACTACAGTAGTACAAGTTTATATGCCAACTAGCTCTGCAGATGACGAAGAAATTGATGAAATGTATGATGAGATAAAAGAAATTATTCAGAAAGTGAAGGGTGACGAAAATTTAATAGTCACGGCTGACTGGAATTCGAGAGTAGGAAGAGGGAGAGAAGGAAACGTAGTGGGTGAATATGGATTGGGGGAGAGAAATAAAAGAGGAAGCCGTCTGGCAGAATTTTGCACAGAGCACAACTTAATGATAGCTAACACTTCGTTTAAGAATCATGAAAGAAGGTTGTATACATGGAAGAACCTGGAGATACTAAAAGGTATCAGATAGATTATATACTGGTAAGACAGAGATTTGGGAACCAGGTTTTAAATTGTAAGACATATCCAGGAGCAGATGTGAACTCTGATCACAATTTATTGGTTATGACCTGTAGATTAAAACTGAAGAAACTGCAAAAAGGTGGGAACTTAAGGAGATGGGACCTGGATAAACTGAAAGAACCAGAGGTTGTACAGAGTTTCAGGGAGAGCATAAGCGAACAATTGACAGGAATGGGGGAAAGAAATACAGTAGAAGAAGAATGGGTAGCTTTGAGGGATGAAGTAGTGAAGGCAGCAGAGGATCAAGTAGGTAAAAAGACGAGGGCTAGTAGAAATCCTTGGGAAACAGAAGAAATATTGAATTTAATTGATGAAAGGAGAAAATATAAAAATGCAGTAAATGCAGCAGGCAAAAAGGAATACAAACGTCTATAAAATGAGATCGACAGGAAGTGCAAAATGGCTAAGCAGGGATGGCTAGAGGACAAATGTAAGGATGTAGAGGCTTATCTCACTAGGGGTAAGATAGATACTGCCTACAGGAAAATTAAAGAGACCTTTGGACATAAGAGAACCACTTGTATTAACATCAAGAGCTCAGATGGAAACCCAGTTCTAAGCAAAGAAGGGAAAGCAGAAAGGTGGAAGGAGTATATAGAGGGTCTATACAAGGGCGATGTACTTGAGGACAATATTATGGAAATGGAAAGGGATGTAGATGAAAAAGAAATGGGAGATACAATACTGCGTGAAGAGTTTGACAGAGCACTGAAAGACCTGAGTCGAAATAAGGCCCCCGGAGTAGACAACATTCCATTGGAACTACTGACGGCCTTGGGAGAGCTAGTCCTGACAAAACTCTACCATCTGGTGAGCAAGATGTATGAAACAGGCGAAATACCCTCAGACTTCAAGAAGAATATAATAATTCCAATCCCAAAGAAAGCAGGTGTTGACAGATGTGAAAATTACCGAACAGTCAGTTTAATAAGCCACAGCTGCAAAACACTAACACGAATTCTTTACAGACGAATGGAAAAACTAGTAGATGCCGACCTCGGGAAGATCAGTTTGGATTCCGTAGAAATACTGGAACCAGTGAGGCAATACTGACCTTACGACTTATCTTAGAAGAAAGATTAAGGAAAGGCAAACCTACGTTTCTAGCGTTTGTAGACTTAGAGAAAGCTTTTGACAATGTTGACTGGAATACTCTCTTTCAGATTCTGAAGGTGGCAGGGGTAAAATAGAGCGAGCGAAAGGCTATTTACAATTTGTACAGAAACCTGATGGCAGTTATAAGAGTCGAGGGACATGAAAGGGAAGCAGTTGTTGGGAAGGGAGTAAGACAGGGTTGTAGCCTCTCCCCGATGTTATTCAATCTGTATATTGAGCAAGCAGTAAAGGAAACAAAAGAAAAATTTGGAGTAGGTATTAAAATCCATGGAGAAGAAATAAAACCTTTGAGGTTCGCCGATGACATTGTAATTCTGTCAGAGACAGCAAAGGACTTGGAAGAGCAGTTGAACGGAATGGATAGCGTCTTGAAAGGAGGATATAAGATGAACATCAGCAAAAGCAAAACGAGGATAATGGAATGTAGTCGAATTAAGTCGGGTGATGCTGAGGGAATTAGATTAGGAAATGAGACACTTAAAGTAGTAAAGGAGTTTTGCTATTTGGGGAGCAAAATAACTGATGATGGTCGAAGTAGAGAGGATATAAAATGTAGACTGGCAATGGCAAGGAAAGCGTTTCTGAAGAAGAGAAATTTGTTAACATCGAGTATAGATTTAAGTGTCAGGAAGTCATTTCTGAAAGTATTTGTATGGAGTGTAGCCATGTATGGAAGTGAAACATGGACCATAAATAGTTTGGACAAGAAGAGAATAGAAGCTTTCGAAATGTGGTGCTACAGAAGAATGCTGAAGATTAGATGGGTAGATCACATAACTAATGAGGAAATATTGAACAGGATTGGGGAGAAGAGAAGTTTGTGGCACAACTTGACGAGAAGAAGGGATCAGTTGGTAGGACATGTTCTGAGGCATCAAGGGATCACCAATTTAGTATTGGAGGGCAGCGTGGAGGGTAAAAATCGTAGAGGGAGACCAAGAGATGAATACACTAAGCAGATTCAGAAGGATGTAGGCTGCAGTAGGTACTGGGAGATGAAGAAGATTGCACAGGATAGAGTAGCATGGAGAGCTGCATCAAACCAGTCTCATGACTGAAGACCACAACAACAACAGGACAGTCTGCGAGGCTATCGTGCCCTAAAGAAGGCAAAAAACAATCAGCGAAGTAAAAACAATATTTTTGTATGCGGATATGCCCTTCGATGCAGCTCACTTCAGAATAATGACACATTCAATCTAAGGACAAATCGTTGAATATGTAGCATGGAGGAAGCATTTTACAGTTTGGTTTTAGGTATTAAATTCGTAAGGTCAGTTAAGTTCTGAGAATGAGGTTTCTTGTGATAAAACACAGTAGTCAGTTGCATGAAACAATTGACTCTTCTTTTTACTTGTGTCAAGTATTTTATCATACCTGCATAAGTTGAGTTGGTCCGGTACATAAATGACTGATCCATGAGACAAGTATAACTCAGTAAAATTGCTACAGGACCGGAAGTAGCTAATCGCGATAAACTAATTAACCTAACGGAGGAACTATGGCGGTATAAAACAATTTTTTCATCCACTGAAAAATGGGTTGAGGTATTTTTGTGTGCATTTCATTTGAACTCCGTAAGTCACCATACGGCGAATGGTACATGACACGATAACAACACTCAATAAGGAAATTACAAGACCTTTCCTAAACCTATCCCAGAAGTTTTTCAAAAAAAGGAAATTTTAATGAAGTGATCCGGCATACAACAATGATAAAAACGTGTTACGAACAACAGGATATACGGAGATACAAATGGTTCAAATGGCTCTGAGCACTATGCGACTTAACTTCTGAGGTCATCAGTCGCCTAGAACTTAGAACTAAGTAAACCTAACTAACCTAAGGACATCACACACATCCATGCTCGAGGCAGGATTCGAACCTGCGACCGTAGCGGTCGCTTGGCTCCAGACTGCAGCGCCTAGAACCGCACGGCCACTCCGGCCGGCAAGGAGATACATTTTACCAAAAAAGTAAGAAAACGGGTGATGCAGTTGTACGAGGGCGAAAAGTTAATAAGGGTAAGATTGCGGCAGAAAATCAATTAAAACAGATAACACATTTGGGAACCGATACCGTATAGTGGTGAAAGGTATCTGTTTGATTCCTTTCATGTTAATTTCTTAAATCTGTTGTCATTTACGGCATAAATTCCTCTTCTAAATTTACTGTGGTCTTTGACTATCTGGGAGGAGACTGAGCAGTGAAACGTGTTACTTTTACACATAAACAAGAACGATCTGTCACACTAGTACACTTTAAAACACAATTTATATGTAACTCATGTCACACAGTCTCATACGGAACCTACATCCGCTTTCTTTTATATACTGTATATGATAAGATACTGTCATCCCCCTTCCCTTCTGTGTGAGAGGATGAATGAGCAAATGCATTTCTAGTTGCATGCTTGATGGTAGCAGACAAGCCTGTCTGCTAGAGAACAGTAGGACCAACGTCAGAACAGGTAGCTACGCTTTCTAAAAGCAGAGAGGTTTCTATTCTTAGTATGGTCCTGTCCATCCCTTGTCATGTTGGTACAGGAAGCTGCCTCTCTGGTCACTTCCGTTTGTATTTGTGAGGCACCCCTCAGGAGGGACCCACGGCAGTCTGTCCGCGGCGAGCGTCTGAAGTGGTAAGATCTCCGGCTAAGCGCATGTCTGCTAAGTCCGTAGGACAATGGATTTCTTAAGTTCATCCTAACTGAAAATTTAATCACCTTTATTTCAGGTTTAGCTCTAAAATATCTAATGTTATCTTAAATTGCAACGCAGTGTAATTCGAGTGTGAAGTTCAGAATATCTTCCGGTAGTTACTTTGGCACTACTTTGTGAGTAAAGTGGAACCACGTGTTGATCAGTAACTCTAACTAAGATCATCAATCTTAAATGCGAATGTGCGTGAGATTATAACGCCTCGTCTTGATAATATTTTTCAATATAGCAACTTTTCTTTATGTTCAACCCACGTGGGATGTACTTTGTGAGACCAGTACCACGTGCTTATACAATTGTTTGACCCATCAGGTTAATAGTAAGACGATAGCAACCAGTTCAAGGTTTTTCTTTTGTAAATTGCGTTTCGATGTAATTTATTTTAATTATCAAAAGTATTGTTGAGTTGCACCCTTTGTGTAAACCAAGTTGACCACGTGAAGCATGTGGTATAAGAATCAAAGTAGCCCTCAGCTATTCTTTTCGGGAAGATTTCACAGAGAGTTAGTATGAATTTAGTATACCAGTGTGTGGTAATTTCATGATGGACAGGATTGCGCTACGAACGTAACTTCTTTGGGTGAAAATTGAATCGGTTGGTTGTGGTTAATTTCCTCTTGGATATGTTTCAACGTTCTTCGTGTGTTATTTTATGAATGCAGTGTTGTATGTAGTCTCCGAATCTTGGCTCCCTATTTGATGTGTTCCGTAAGATTACAAACTCACATTTTCACAATCCTAAATAAGGCACCAGTTTAGTTATGAATCAAGTTAAATATGCTCAAATTTCGATGATCAATGTTAAAATAAATGTCCGAATATAAACTGATTTATTTCTTTTTATTTAAAGCGTCGTTTTATATATATATATATCACCGGTTATTGTAAGATGAGTACTAAAAGATTATAATTAATGTTAGTCTGGTTGGGAATTTGGTAAACTAGACTGGATACCTGGTGAAACAGTTGCGCAGTAATGCAAGGTTAACTTCCCCAGATAGCTCACGGCTTTTAACCCGCTTTTATTATCTTGAATATCAGCACCGCTTTCAGAATAAATTAATGCAACAACATTACCTTAACAACATTACAGTGGTTGTGATTATTGTTTAGATAAAAGAGAAGAATTACTTGGGCCAACCGCTGCAATTCTATCTTCTCCAACAAAAGACGTGAGAACTTTTCAGTAGAGAAGTTTGAGCCATAAGAACTGCTAGCCATCAATTTTCTCGTCGCCAGAACTATTTCGCTCGATCTGGAGCTCTTTCACGTTTGACCGCCCACAGTTTCGGCTATACATCGTGGATACACATTTCGTCCGCAGTCACATAAAGCTTTCTGTTGGTCTTTCCAATAGGCTCCAACTTTTCCAGACGGAACAATGAAATGATCACAATGGAACGTCTTTAGTGTGTAGCCTTCATATCTACACCCTTTCTCTGGGTATTAAGCGCCCGTTCAAATGTGATGTTAGCCATCTACATAGTATCAGGAATTTCACAGGGATCGTCTTCCATCAAGATGCTATGAACATTATTGGAAAATTTTTCACAAGATACTTCAACCTACATCCAAACTGTGACATATTCGAAATGTTCATATGACCGTTTTGCTGCCTCCATAGCGCTGGAAATTGAGGAAGTCAGCTGTTAAATATTTTGTAATGGAGAACAAAGAATATGGTATTACCACTTCTCTTCCATTCAGCCGTGTGTACAGTTTTAATTATGCTGCCTGACTAAAACAGGGAATCATCCAAAAGGGAAGTAAGAATGTAAAATGAAACTTTACGAATTGATCGGCTATGTTATGGTACTGCAGTGATTACAAAATCTAATCAAATTTTAAATGCGAACATTTTTAGGTTAGGCTTTACCGTGACTGTTACTGACATCAAATGAAACAACAAGTTTACTGTTACCAGTCACCGTTTTATTTTTTCCACGACGCGTTTCGATGATGGAGGTTTAAACCTTCGAAACGCGTCGTGGAAAAAATAAAACGGTGACTGCTAACAGTAAACTTGTTCTTTCATTTGATGCTAATCAAATTTAAAAAGCACTTTACAGTATGATCACAATCATCAGTATGTCAATGCACCCCCTCTGTCCCACACCCACTTATTGATTAGAATGGGAAAAATGTCATAAGGTTGTTACATTCTCTACTGATGCAACTTGATCCACAACTGTTGTATCTGGTCTTCGATATCCTGGGTACCTGCGCAGGGTCGGAGTTGATGTCCAAGCTATCCCACACATGTACAGGGCTATTACAAATGATTGAAGCGATTTCATAAATTCACTGTAGCTCCATTCATTGACATATGGTCACAGCACACTACAGATACGTAGAAAAACTCATAAAGTTTTGTTCGGCTGAAGCCGCACTTCAGGTTTCTGCCGCCAGAGCGCTCGAGAGCGCAGTGAGACAAAATGGCGACAGGAGTCGAGAAAGCGTATGTCGTGCTTGAAATGCACTCACATCAGTCAGTCATAACAGTGCAACGACACTTCAGGACGAATTTCAACAAAGATCCACCAACTGCTAACTCCATTCGGCGATGGTATGCGCAGTTTAAAGCTTCTGGATGCCTCTGTAAGGGGAAATCAACGGGGCGGCCTGCAGTGAGCGAAGAAACGGTTGAACGCGTGCGGGCAAGTTTCACGCGTAGCCCGCGGAAGTCGACGAATAAAGCAAGCAGGGAGCTAAACGTACCACAGCCGACGGTTTGAAAAATCTTACGGAAGAGGATAAAGCAGAAGCCTTACCGTTTGCAATTGCTACAAGCCCTGACACCCGATGGCAATGTCAAACGCTTTGAATTTTCGGCGCGGTTGCAACAGCTCATGGAAGATGATGCGTTCAGTGCGAAACTTGTTTTCAGTGATGAAGCAACATTTTTTCTTAATGGTGAAGTGAACAGACACAATGTGCGAATCTGGGCGGTAGAGAATCCTCACGCATTCGTGCAGCAAATTCGCAATTCACCAAAGTTAACGTGTTTTGTGCAATCTCACGGTTTAAAGTTTACGGCCCCTTTTTCTTCTGCGAAAGAAACGTTACAGGACACGTGTATCTGGACATGCTGGAAAATTGGCTCATGCCGCAACTAGAGACCGACAGCACCGACTTCATCTTTCAACAGGATGGTGCTCCACCGCACTTCCATCATGATGTTCAGCATTTCTTAAACAGGGGATTGGAAAACCGATGGATCGGTTGTGGTGGAGATCATGATCAGCAATTCATGTCATGGCCTCCACGCTCTCCCGACTTAACCCCATGCGATTTCCTTCTGTGGGGTTATGTGAAAGATTCAGTGTTTAAACCTCCTCTACCAAGAAACGTGCCAGAACTGCGAGCTCGCATCAACGATGCTTTCGAACTTATTGATGGGGACGTGCTGCGCCGAGTGTGGGAGGAACTTGATTATCGGCTTGATGTCTGCCGAATCACTAAAGGGGCACATATCGAACATTTGTGAATGCGTAAAAAAACTTTTTGAGTTTTTGTATGTGTGTGCAAAGCATTGTGAAAATATCTCAAATAATAAAGTTATTGTAGAGCTGTGAAATCGCTTCAATCATTTGTAATAACCCTGTACTATCTGCGACAGATCTGGGAATCTTGCTGGCCACTGGAGCACCTCTAAATCACGCAGACAGTTCGTACAGACAAGTGCTGTTCACGACTGCGCTTATCCTCTTGAAAAACGACAGCACAATACTGTCGTATGAGAAGTAACATGTCATTTTAGGACACATTTCCCTACCAACTGAAAAGCGGTAGTGATGGAATTATGGTATGGGTTAGGGATGTATGGCTATCTCTCGTGTTGAATAAGATGTTTTTGACGAAGGTAACGTGGGTAGATATCAGTATTTAAAAATTCTAAATCTAAAACTACAAAAAAGTGTTGCTAGGTTTAGGCACTGTTTGCCACTTGCAACAATACACTCACTCAAAGAGTACAATGGAAATTGTTTGTCTCTGGTTCTCGTACCATACTCCCCATGTTCTCACGTTCGAGCATGAGAGCGCAGAGATATTAATCACGCTGAACATTTTTAGAGTACACTTGAAAGAGAGGAGGAAAACATGAAATACGAAGTAATACTGCTCTGAAACAATGTCTATGCCCTGAATGGCAAAATATTACTTCAGATTCTATCAAAACAGATTAAGTCCATGATGAAAAGTTTAAGACAAGTGACACATACAGAAGGAACGACTAAAGAGTTCTAACATTGTTATTATATATATGGACATTGGAATTTTCTTTGCTTGTACCATTATGTTTTTCCGCACTCAGTGACGCCAACCGGTATAGAACATTTAATTACTTTTGCAGCAGTCTGTCCTAGTTAATCAATTTATGGATATGGATTACGAAGGAAACCCCTTACTGTTAGTGTACCAAAAAAAACATCTCAGGTTGTGATCTTTCGTTCTAAAAAATACAATTATTCTACATGAATAACAATTTATGAATACGTTATTCCGTAACTATACGTAAACAAATATGTACGGAAACCTCAGAGCGCGAGATCGACTCGCACTTCTACGGTTTTAATGTAAGATGATGAGAGAATTTCAGTGACACTGTGGCGACCTGTATTTCATTATTTGCTGTGCAGTGCAGCGTTTTTTTATTTACTGCTTGATACGAGAAGTTGGAGGGGATGGTTAGGAGGACTGATGATAAAATATCGATATATCCATACATAAACGTTTTTCCTGACGGTATCGATATTTTTTGCTCGTCATACAACAATATATCGGTATACCGAAGTCGAAATGGAATATCAAGAGCCGATATTTTTATTTCGTATCATATTTTTCGCAGTTTTCGGTGAATATTTGAAATTGTTCATTGTTTTTAGTAAAACATAATTTTATTTACACTGTGTGAAGGAGTCTCACTACTTTATGAGATTTCAAGATGTCCACTCTTTCTCTTTGACTGTGTGAAGCAAGTATAGGTGGCACAAAGAAGAATTCCAATTGCACTGCGGGGTGGCAGTGTAAATGGAATAACAAGATGTAAGACGTCATGGTCTCCTGACCTTCTTTGCTTACATATTCCGCCATCACAATCATATTCCGCACATCAAGACGCTTCATTCGAACCTGAACTCGATAAAATAAAGTAAATGTTGTATGAATTCATGTTAAAATACTCGAGGCTGGTGTACACACATACATTCGAGAAACGACAGCCACAGGAGCTTTTAGTTCAAAGAGAGGCAGACCGCACACCGGGAGGCTGGTCCCTTCAGAGGACGAGCCAACCTCGGCCACCCGTGGAGCAGACAGCATGTGCCCAAGGGGGAACAACCCCGAGTTCGGCTTAAAAACAAATTCTGCTACATTGTGTGGGAGCGTCCAACCAATGCATTATTTACACATAGCATGCAGTTTCAGAGATTTTCACAGGGAGACAGCAAGCGCCAAACGCCGATACTACATATTGCCGGATTGGTCACCTTAAACGAAACGTCATTCTCCTGTTGTAGAAGAGCAATGCTGATTGGCAGACGATATTTCTGACGCCTTGAGCTGAAGGAGTAATGGAAGAGACCAAAAGATATACCCCTTCACGTCTGGCATGGAGAGGCACCATTCTGTTGTCGCTCTTGGAGCGAGGAACAAGTCTCTCCTCAGTACTTCACTGGGAGAGCACCTCGGTTGAGAGCGAATCGAAGTGCGACTCTGTATATAGTCCTTGCGATTAAGCGTTGTTCACTGTGTTGGCCAACACACTTATTGTGCGGTGTGAACAGACAGAGTTATAGTTAAAAGCTTGCGAGGGAATTTTTCAGTGGCATCGCGGTGGACTGGTTATCTGACCAGTATACCATGCCAATAGTTAGACTAGGGGCGAATAGCAATCCTTGACTTCATCAAGGGGTAGGGAGAGTTTGATTGGCGAAGGTCAATCCAGATAGAACGAGAGTTACTCCATTTGTCAGCAGCGAGCGGCGCAGACAGCAGTCATTGCAACTTACAGTATTGTGCGCTACAGCTCTTGCGAGCCCCATATTTCCTCCACAACAGTACACTTCACTGCATTTCACACGCAACAACCTTGACCGTACCTAGCAACATTCTAAAGGATAATTATTCAAGTTGAGTAGGCGCGTCTCTCAGCCATTCTGCCAAGTCAATAACAATCTTAAACTTTGTATAGAAATTTCATTAGCGAATCCTATCCTTGAGAGGTAACTTCACATACCGAAAATAACCAGGATATAACTTGTTCAATTCATAACTAAAAGTGCCATTGTGATTTCTCAGAATTTTTGCAAAATAAATAATAATTTTCGTTAGTTTCATGTTTTTCTTATACTAAGTAGCACTACTCCAGTACCCAAGTATCCCACTAGTTACGTAAGAAATTTTGTGAAATTTTGTGTTATTTCCTTACAGCGGACGACTCCAGAAGATATTTATTGCTGAAAGTTTTTCAGGCATTTCTCTTTAGAACGTTAGGAGCGTCTGTCTGACTTCTGTAGTAGTGTGGCGGTGGAAATTGCATCTTACAGGAGCCACAGGGTAAAGGTTACATCTCAAATTAATCCGTTGCGCAGAATAACAGAAGAGCAGATCAACCCCACGCACCACAGAAAGATTTCAGATGTGAAGAAATATCACACCAGTTCTTTAAAAAAAAGTAACGCAACTTGTGAGCTATTTCTTCACATCTACATTCTTCAAAAATAGTTACTGAAAATGATGAACGGAAATCTAAGTACTAGATTTGTCTTTGTGGTGGGTGGAGACATGTGAGGGTAAATGCTGACGTAATCCTCACTCGGCGCTACCAACCGAAACTGCAACATTGAACTTCAGCACGCAGTTCTGGCACTGCAACTGCTGGGTTCTTGCGTTTGCAGAAATGGAAAAACAGTGAAGTAGACATGAAGTGTTCCGGACTAATCCGATGTGTAACAAAACAGAACGACGGACCGTCGGACACCTTTTATTGTGCCACCTACATGTAGTTACCCTTGTTAGCAAAGTGGTTATCGCCAAGCGAGAACGTGCATCCTTTTCTCCTTTTCCTTTCAATTCTTGCTCTAAGGGGGATGAGCAGGCTGCTAGCTTGTTGATGTGCAAAATATCTAATAATAAATCAATACTTAAATATACAGCTCTAAAACTGGCAGCGTGTTTACAATGTCAAGTCGATATTTTTATATGCCGATGCGACGATATTTTTTCCGTCAAGACGTCAATACCTATTTTCTATAGATAGCGGGACGATAGTGATATTTTTTAAAATATCGATTTGTCAGATTATCAGTATTTTTAAAAATATCAAGTCCTGATAGTTACTCTTAGAATTAACGCTGAGAACTGTGATTACGTAGGATTTCCCGGCGTAATAAGTCTTGAAAGTCTCTTCGGGTTTGCTGCCGGATCCTAAAATCAACTTGACTCGATATTTCGGCGATCCAACTGGTCGCCTTCTTCAGGAAAATGCTGCTTCTGCTGATGAGTCCCTCTGAGAACTGACGCCAAGTTGCAATCGACGTCCTACACAGCCCACCGTTTAGTACACAGCGCATGCGCCGCCCATCACGGTTTCTGCCTTCCAAAACAGGGAGGTGGCGCCGCCCTTAGTGAAACACTGCTGGCAACGATATATCGCAATCAAGGCCGCACCGAAGAACGTTCAGTTTTGATGCCAGATGATACAGGATTCCACGTCTTGCTAAGAGGAAACCCATTGTCTCTGTTGATTAATTTATCAGCCAACCTAATTTCGGTCGCCTCTTTATAGACACTGTTCCAAAAACCGGAACTGTTGGCAAGAACCACAGTTTCATCAAATTTCATACTGTGTCCCTAATTTAGGCAGTGTTCTGCTACCGCCGATTTTTCCGGCTGTTGTAGCCTCGTATGACGGCGATGTTCCCCACACCTGTCATGCACTGTGCGAATCGAACAGCCAATGTAAGTTTTTCCACATTGACACGGAATTTTGTACACACCGGGTTTCCTAAGCCCCAAATCATCTTTCACAGAGCCGAGGAGAGCCCTAATCTTAGAAGATGGACGGAACACACTCTTAATGTTAAAATTCCTTAAAATTCGTCCAACCTTAAACGATAAGCCTCCAGAATAAGGAAGAAAGGCCACTGCCTAAATGAGGGACACAGTATGAAATTTGATGAAACTGTGGTTCTTACCAACAGTTCCGGTTTTTGGAACAGTGTCTATAAAGAGGCGATTGAAATTAGGTTGGCTGATAATTTAATCAACAGAGACAATGGGTTTCCTCTTAGCAAGACGTGGAATCCTGTATTATTTGGCATCAAAACTGAACGTTCTTCGGTGCGGCCTTGATTGCGATATATCGTTGCCAGCAGTGTTCTACTAAGGGCGGCGTCACCTTCCTGTTTTGGAAGGCAGAAACCGTGATGGGCGGCGCATGCGCTGTGTACTAAACGGTGGGCTGTGTAGGACGTCGACTGCAACCTGGCGTCAGTTCTCAGAGGGACTCATCAGCAGAAGCAGCAATTTCCTGAAGATGGCGACCAGTTGGATCTCCGAAATATCGAGTCAAGTTGATTTTAGGATCCGGCAGCAAACCCGAAGAGACTTTCAAAACGCTGAGAACTGTCTGCATTAACACGCGCCCGGAGCCACGAGACTTTATTTTCAAGGATATCAACTCGCTGTTAGATCGAAAATTTTAGGGTGCTAATATGACTGTTTTAGTGGCGAAATGACAATATTTGGAGATTATTATGTGAGGCCCCTATTACGGTCAGTTCACCGGAGGTTAGCAAAACTGCTACTATTACAGAGCTAAAAAGTTCAGGAACTGAAGATTGAAATTCCGTCAGAGCAACCCAGTCATTCAGCAAAATAGCAGAATTACCGCAAGTTTCATAATCCTTAAAATTCCGAAGCAGCCAAGAACCAACGTAAAGAATAGTATTCGTAACCAGCAGTAAAAATAGCTGGCGCAAGTGAATAGCGACTCTTCACCAGCAAGTGTAACAAAGCCCTTCCTTCACGAATAAGCCGAGAAGAAACGATACTGCGAGCGTAACAGTCGCTACACAGGCTCCCTGGGATGACGCTTAGGAGCGAAGCGGCCCCTTTAACAAGCGGGCAGCAGGGTGGAATGCTGAGAAGGCCGTTCGCAGACGAGGGCAAGAATGGCCGACCGCGGCATTCCGCGCTCATGAAACGAACAGAGGAGAGACGGGTCGGCGGCTGCTGCGTCGGTCGTTGCGACTGAACGATTTATTACAGCCAGCGCCTCTGCTAACGCTCACTGCCGACATGAATGCAAGCCGCGGCCGGCGCTACATGCACCAGTCCCGTCCTTGCTGTTTCAGGCTACTCTGTTTACTGGCCCTTGAAGCTAGTCTTTTCACTTCCATTTCACAACTTCTGCACTTCACGTCCATGTGTGCATATACAGGGTGTTACAAAAAGGTACGGCCAAACATTCAGGAAACATTCCGCACACACAAATAAAAAAAAGATGTTATGTGGACATGTGTCCGGAAACGCTTAATTTCCATGTTAGAGCTCATTTTAGTTTCGTCAGTGTGTACTGTACTTCCTCGATTCACCGCCAGTTGGCCCAATTGAAGGAAGGTAATGTTGACTTCGGTGCTTGTGTTGACATGCGACTCATTGCTCTACAGTACTAGCATTAAGCACATCAGTACGTAGCATCAACAGGTTAGTGTTCATCACGAAAGTGGTTTTGCAGTCAGTGCACTGTTTACAAATGCGGAGTTGGCAGATGCCCATTTGATGTATGGATTAGCACGGGGCAATAGGCGTGGCGCGATACGTTTGTATCGAGACAGATTTCCAGAACGAAGGTGTCCCGTCAGGAAGACGTTCGAAGCAATTGATCGACGTCTTATGGAGCACGGAACATTCCAGCCTATGACTCGCGACTGGGGAAGACCAAGAACGACGAGGACACCTGCAATGGACGAGGCAATTCTTCGTGCAGTTGACGATAACCCTAATGTCAGCGTCAGAGAAGTTGCTGCTGTACAAGGTAACGTTGACCACGTCACTCTACGGAGAGTGCTACGGGAGAACCAGTTGTTCCCGTACCATGTACAGCGTGTGCAGGCACTATCAGCAGCTGATTGGCCTCCACGGGTACACTTCTGCGAATGGTTCATCCAACAATGTGTCAATCGTCATTTCAGTGTAAAGGTTCTCTTTACGGATGAGGTTTCATTCCAACGTGATCAAATTGTATTTTGACAATCTACATGTGTGGGCTGAAGAGAATCCGCACACAATTGTGCAATCACGTCATCAACACAGATTTTCTGTGAACGTTTGGGCAGGCATTGTTGGTGATGTCTTGATTGGGCCCCATGTTCTTCCACCTACGCTCAATGGAGCACGTTATCATGATTTCATACGGGATACTCTACCTGCGCTGCTAGAACATGTGCCTTTACAAGTACGACACAGCATGTGGTTCATGCACGATGGAGCTCCTGCACATTTCAGCCGAAGTGTTTCGTAGTTTCTCAACAACAGATTCGGTGACCGATGGATTGGTAGAGGCGGACCAATTCCATGGCCTCCACGCTCTCCTCACCTCAACCCTCTTGACTTTCATTTATGGGGGCATTTGAAAGCTCTTGTCTACGCAGCCCCGGGAACAAATGTAGAGACTCTTCGTGCTCGTATTGTGGACGGCTGTGATACAATACGCCATTCTCCAGGGCTGCATCAGCGCATCAGGGATTCCATGCGACGGAGGGTGGATGCATTTATCCTCGCCAACGGAGGACATTTTGAACATTTCCTGTAACAAAGTGTTTGAAGTCTCGCTGGTACGTTCTGTTGCTGTGTGTTTCCATTCCATGATTAATGTGATTTGAAGAGATGTTTTATGTCATCATCAGCAAATCTTCTGTCCTATTCATCACCTTCTGAATGTTGTAGTTCTTCTCATTTCCGTGCATACTAAGAAAATTGGAGAGGAATTTCACCGTATGCATGACACCTTTGTAGTTTTGTTTTCACGCAGAAGAGACTAGGAAGAAATATAGATTTGCAATTGCTGTCAATCTGTATATGTGAGTCAAACATTCATGAATTTTACAACCAGGTATACAGAACACATCAGCGCACTGTAAAGCAATAGCTCACACTCAGCATTTGCATATCATCTAATAGCCCAGAATAACCATCCAACGAACATTAAACCGACTTAAAAACTCCACAAGACTAATAAAATCCTATACCAAAAATTAACAAGAGAAGAAAACTATCACATCTAGAAATCAATAGCTCAAAGTAGGAGTGTACTAAACACTGTGCAGTAAAACCGTCTGTGGTGCAATAGAAGAACTATGCAAATAAAACCCTCTAAAATCAAATTCCCTTCACCCCAGACTGCACACTATTCACTCTACAAGTACGTGCCTATCCACAGCCTCCTCACTCTCCCCTCCCCCTCCCCCCATCTCTCCACCTCCCCCTCTTTTCACTTGTGTCCCTCCTTGTCTTGGAAATACACACACACACACACACACACACACACACACACACACACACACACACACACACACAGATATATATATATATACATAAACGAACTAACCATCACAAACGTCAACAAAACCTTAAATTTACGCCGGCCGCTGTGGCTGAACGGTTCTAGGCGCTTCAGTCCGAAACCGCGCCGCTGCTACGGTTGCAGGTTCGAATCCTGCTGCGGGCATAGATGTGTGTGATGTCCTTAGGTTAGTTAGGTTTAATTAATTCTAAGTCTAGGGAACTGATGACCTCAGATGTTAAGTCCCACAGCGCTTAGAGCCATTTGAAACATTTTAAATCTGCTCGGTACATTCTAAACAAACAAGCTACGAAACAAATCAACATCTCACAGCCTCAGCAACAAGTAATGACGACTAAAACTCTGTGCTTGGCGAACAAATCGTAGAAAGTGCAAGTGCATCGACAAAAGAACAAGAAGTAGGCGCGTTACCTCGACACAGACAAAGCAAAAACACCACAACGTCAAAAACTGTAAGCAAAACGCTAATTAACACCCCAGCTAGTGATTTCCTGTCGGGCGTGGATAATAAACAGAACGTTTTGCTGTTTGCAGTCGACAAACTGTAGATTGCGTAGTAGACCTTGAGCTACTGGCATAAACATCTAATAGCTTCATGTGAAGTATTCAAACAAATACATACATCCACTTTATTTCCAAATGTACTACAAAACTACACCTTTTTGACACATAGTAAATAAACAACAGAGAATGCTTCAACTCAGTGATACACGTCTCAACTCTGTACTGTATGCAAACGTACATCTACATCTACATGACTACTCTGCAATTCACATTTAAGTGCTTGGCAGAGGGTTCATCGAACCACAATCATACTATATCTCTACCATTCCACTCCCGAACAGCGCGCGGGAAAAACGAACACCTAAACCTTTCTGTTCGAGCTCTGATTTCTCTTATTTTATTTTGATGATCATTCCTACCTATGTAGGTTCGGCTCAACAAAATATTTTCGCATTCGGAAGAGAAAGTTGGTGACTGAAATTTCGTAAATAGATCTCGCCGCGACGAAAAACATCTTTGCTTTAATGACTTCCATCCCAATTCGCGTATCATATCTGCCACACTCTCTCCCCTATTACGTGATAATACAAAACGAGCTGCCCTTTTTTGCACCCTTTCGATGTCCTCCGTCAATCCCACCTGGTAAGGATCCCACACCGCGCAGCAATATTCTAACAGAGGACGAACGAGTGTAGTGTAAGCTGTCTCTTTAGTGGACTTGTTGCATCTTCTAAGTGTTCTGCCAATGAAACGCAACCTTGGGCTCGCCTTCCCCACAATATTATCTATGTGGTCTTTCCAACTGAAGTTGTTCATAATTTTTACACCCAGGTACTTAGTTGAATTGACAGCCTTGAGAATTGTACTATTTATTGAGTAATCGAATTCCAACGGATTTCTTTTGGAACTCATGTGGATCACCTCACACTTTTCGTTATTTAGCGTCAACTGCCACCTGCCACACCATACAGAAATCTTTTACAAATCGCGTTGCAACTGATACTGGTCTTTGGATGACCTTACTAGATGGTAAATTACAGTATCATCTGCGAACAACCTAAGAGAACTGCTCAGATTGTCACCCAGGACATTTATATAGATCAGGAACAGCAGACGTCCCAGGACGCTTCCCTGGGGAACACCTGATATCACTTCAGTTTTACTCGATGATTTGCCGTCTATTACTACGAACTGCGACCTTCCTGATAGGAAATCACGAATCCAGTCGCACAACTGAGACGATACCCCATAGGCCCGCAGCTTGATTAGAAGTCGCTTGCGAGGAACGGTGTCAATAGCTTTCCGGAAATCTAGAAATACGGAATCAACTTGAGATCCCCTGTCGATAGCGGCCATTACTTCGTGCGAATAAAGAGCTAGCTGCGTTGCACAAGAACGATGTTTTCTGAAACCATGCTGATTACATATCAATAGATCGTTCCCTTCGAGGTGATTCATAATGTTTGAATATAGTATATGCTCCAAAACCCTACTGCAAACCGACGTCAATGATATAGGTCTGTAGTTCGATGGATTACTCCTACTACCCTTCTTAAACACTGGTGCGACCTGCGCAATTTTCCAATCTGTAGGTACAGATCTATCGGTGAGCGAGCGGTTGTATATGATTGCTAAGTAGGGAGCTATTGTATCAGCGTAACCTGAAGACTTGCCCCTATCAAGCGATTAGAGTTGCTTCGCAACCCCTAAGGTATCTACTTCTAAGAAACTCATGCTGGCAGCTGTTCGTGTTTCAAATTCTGGAATATTCCATTCGTCTTCCCTGGTGAAAGAATTTCGGAAAACTGCGTTCAATAACTTCGCTTTAGCGGCACAGTCGTCGGTAACTACCATCGGCACTGCGCAGCGAAGGTATTGACTGCGTCTTGCCGCTTGTGTCCTTTACATATGACCAGAATTTCTTCGGATTTTCTACCAAATTTCGAGACAATGTTTCGTTGTGGAACCTATTAAAGGCATCTCGCATTGAAGTCCGTGCCAAATTTCGCGCGTCTGTAAAGTTTAGCCAATCTTCGGGATTTCGCGTTCCTCCGAACTTCACATGCTTTCTCCGTTACATCGCTTATTTTACAAATGTGTTTTTAGCATAAGTTTTTTTAAAGGTTAACATATGACAACAGTTTTGCAGAATAAAAATCAGTAGAACAAAAAACAGCCTAAGTGTTATTCAACCCTTAAAAATAGATAAAACCATTGAAGATAGCTCAAGAAGCACTGAAACACATTTGGATCAAAACAAAGTTACAAACGTGTCTCGCATAAGGCTGAATTCCTCCCCGCTTCTGTTCTATTATATCCATGTAAAGAGAGAGGGGAAAATCTTTGTCTATATATCTCTGAAAGTGCTTCAGTCTCTCTTGTACTACTCATGCTATCTACACGAGAAATAGAAGGTGGGAAAAATAAAACTGGCCTGCAAATACACTACTCGGGAGAATTAAAGGGTCATTTTTTGGACGGCATTCTTTTCCCCCCTTGCGACACTGAAATTTGAAATTTGGTTGAAAGCGCCTGTAACCTTCCTCAGTGATAATGAAGTGTATTCGCTGTTGCGGATATGGACAACCAACAGCTGTACAACAGAACTATGACAATGAAAATTTTTGCCAGACTGGGACTCGAATTTGGATATCCGACTTTTGGAGGGCGATATCCCTACCAGCAGGCTGACTGAGCACACTTCAAGGGCTGATCCAAACTTCCATTCGTTGTCAGCCATATGTCTACAACCTGCACTCATACATCCATTATGTATACTCCATAGTGTATACGTCGAAAGAAACATTGCATCGTACTTCTGAAAAATATAGTCACTGCAATATGGTATTCCTCAGCAATGGTGCAAAAGGGTGACACCCTGTGGCGCCACTATCTGGCTCAGCGACACTTCAAACAGCAGTGTGTCAAAACATGTACAAAGAAGGTCAGAGCTCAGAGGTTCATGTGAGGTGTAAGGTAAGTTAATGAGGTGATACTGGCACCAAATTTCATCACAATTAAGCCTAACGCCACCTTGGACACATCACACAGTAAACAAATGACACACACCATCACACATATCTCGCCCCTTCTCCTGGTTCCTCTGCAATGGAGGTCAGAACCCTTCAGCCGGCTGACGCTATGCTGCTGTAGTGGCTGCTTGTGGGAATGCAGAACCCGAGGCGTGTCAGAGGGGTTACCTGCCTGCAGGCGCCTGGGAATCTATCAAGAGTGGACTCTGTGCAGGTATATTTTTGAAATGCTTAACGAACGTGCACGGGGGCAACGAGGGAATTCCCGAACTCGTGGGGTCTTAGAGGGACTCGTTTCCATTTTATTCACGCGCTTGTCAATGTTACATGTAGTGTGATCACGTCAAAGGAGGGCACAAAACAGGAAGGCTGAAAGAGCATAAACACCATGCACTTCTTTGGATCGTGTTAAAACATTGTTGAACGGTTCTGAATGGCTCCTAGCGGTTGCACCGCACATATCGGAACAAAAATAGCAATCACGCTGCACTCCAAAGTGGTCAGATACGTTCAGCAGGGTTGCAGCCCACAATATCGTTAGAATAGGATTCAATCGTTCAGAGGCCGTCAGCAGTAACAGAGGTTGTCAAGGAAGTCTTTCTCTTGCACATCGCACAGCAAACTGCCTTTTCGACAACGAAATGTGTATAAATGAACGCTCCAAATGATGGTCTCAGTGATGCCTCTTACGACAATTCCTGAGGCCGTGTTGTGTATACTCTCCTGGTACATGTTTTCTTTTTAGAGAGGATATAAAATGTAGACTGGCAATGGCAAAGAAAGCGTTTCTGAAGAAGAGAAATTTGATAACATCGAGTTTTGATTTAAGTGTCAGGAAGCCGTTTCTGAAAGTATTTGTATGGAGTGTAGGCATGTATAGAAGTGAAACGTGGACGATAAATAGTTTAGACAAGAAGAGAATAGAAGCTTTCGAAATGTGGTGCTACAGAAGAATGCTGAAGATAAGGTGGGTAGATCACGTAACTAATGAGGAGGTATTTAATAGGATTGGGGAGAAGAGAAGTTTGTGGCACAACTTGACTAGAAGAAGGGATCGGTTGGTAGGACGTGTTTGGAGGCATCAAGGGATCACAAATTTAGCATTGGAGGGCAGCGTGGAGGGTAAAAATCGTAGAGGGAGACCAAGAGATGAATACACTAAGCAGATTCAGAAGGATGTAGGTTGCAGTAGGTACTGGGAGATGAAGAAGCTTGCACAGGATAGAGTAGCATGGAGAGCTGCATCAAACCAGTCTCAGGACTGAAGACCACAACAACAACAACAACAACAACACACATTTTCTTTGCCTACCCATAAGGATACTGTGGGATTTCAGTTCTACATGTTTCGGTTTGGATTTCCTTCGCAGAGGAAAGAGAATGTGCGACATGTGGATAAGAGGAGTGGGGGCAGGGTGTGGGAGGCGACTTTTTCATCCTGTGGCACATCCACCGTGGCAGAGTGCAAAATTTTTCTGAAAGTTGGGGCCAATGTGACATCATTGACCGACTTTTCACGGAACATGAAATTTTGAGCTCTGGCATTTACTTCACACGTGTAGACACCTTGCCGTTTGAAGCATCGCCATGTCCGATGGTACCGCTGCAGAGCGCCACGTTTTTTCACCATTACAGAGGAAATGATAATTAATTGAAACCCTCAGATGTCGACAGGTCTTGTTGATATACCTCGATGGGGACAGCTGAAAATGTGTGCCCCGACCGAGACTCGAACCCAGGATCTCCTGCTTACATTGCAGATGCTCTATGCATTTTTTTCCCAATGTCAGACTTACAGCCTTTGCTGACATACATGTTGTTGTACTACCGCATAAATAGTGTCTACAATGCCCAAATGTTGACAAATAGTGGCTAATTAGAAAATTAAGTAATTAAGGAAATGAATAAAACTGAAAATGTCCAAATGAAAGACATGAAGACATTGCGGATAGTACAAATACAAAAGAAACATGCTCCTGTAGCAATGAAATGAAATTCGTGTCGGGGGCGACACCTGCTCACGACCCGACGTTCGATAGAGCAAGAGAGCCATCTATCGACTCGTTCTCCAGACGTTGGTGTAAGACTGGGGCGTCTTCTTGAAATTAACTAAGGGTCCGTAAGTGTGATCGATGTCTATCGCGGCTTCTTCGTCTATCTCTCAGCCGTCACACCCCATCTGGTCGGCGGGTCGATAAATGTAAGTCGCAAGTAATTAGCGAAGTCTTGCCCATATTTCTTATGCTGTTGCAGCTTCGTGTGTCCATCCAGGAGAAAATGCCAAAAATCCATTTTGTCCTTCTCCGATTCATTATAGACGTAGCTCACCACCATTGCCCGTACCCATGTCACTGCATTGGTTTTTTGGACCGGAAAATAAGATCCTTGGGAGAAAAAGTGTGTGTGATGAAACAGTGTGAGGGGCGGAGCGTAACAGGAACGCCAATATCTGTTGTGCCGCCACACTGGAGCCGTCCCACTACATGCTAAACGATGTTCATCAGCGGCCACAGTTGCGCAGCCTAAACATAGTGGAGTGTCCGCCAAATGAATCGCGTGCCGCCGTTGATTCGTTGCGAACTTCTTATTTACCACAACATACCATGTTGAGCGTACCAACGTTGGGAGGTAAACGTTCCGTATAATGTGCCATATCTGTCGCCAGTTCTTGCCATCTGAGCCACCGAGGACACATACGGATAGCGCGACTGCAGGGACTTATTCCTTTCACGCATCCCGTGAGTTTAATTATCATTTATTCTAGAGAAGCTGCCCGTTCATCAATGGTATCTGTTCTTTTGAGAACAGTTACTATCTTCATATTACAGAGGAAGGTTGTAGGTTCCCTCGAACCAGATTTCAAACTTCTGCCGCGCAATGAGGGAAAATGGCGAGGTTTCAAGAAAGTGACTCTTTGGTTCATTTGCTTAGTGTATTTTCCAGGGCAGCATTATTTTTCCCACCCTCTATATCTCGCGTAGGGAGCATGAGAATAACATAAGAGAGACTGGGGCACGTACAGAGGCATATAGACATTATTTTTTTCCTCGCACACTACGTGGATGCAATAGAATAGAAAACTGCTAATGATGACACGAAATAGCATTCTCCACGCAGTATACACTGGTAGCTTGCGAGAAGAACAGTTCTTCTGTCGGCCGGTGTAGCCGAGCGGTTCTAGGCGCTTCAGTCTGGAACCACGCGACCGCTACGGTCGCAGGTTCGAATCCTGCCTCGGTCATGGACGTGTGTGATGTCCTTAGGTTGGTTAGGTTTAAGTAGTTCTAAGTTCTAGGGGACTGATGGCCTCAGATGTTAAGTCCTATAGTGCTCAGAGCCATTTGAATCATTTTTGAACACTTCTTCTAAAGCTACATCTGTACTCTGCACACTGTATGTGACATAAGTGTCATGTATGCCATCTCTCCAATCGTACCGCTTACTAGACTCCCTCATCTCGCGTAGGGAGTCCGAGGAGAATGATAGGTTCAACGTCTGTGTTCTCCCTGTTATTGGTCTAATATGCCGTACCAGCCTTTACTGAAGAAACATATAGGAGTGTTACACTTTCGACTCGGGTACAGCAGCAAGTCTTCGATTCCTACTGCTATGCCTACTTGATGAAGACTTCGACCGCTAGAAGAGTACTCTATAATTAGTCGTATTAGCGTCTTGTACGTGATTGCCTTCACAGATACACTGCACTTTCCTGGAATTATTCCAACAAGTCTAAGTCTTGCACTCACTTTTACTAATACTGACTTTACGAGAATAGCAAGTTTCTTCGTGTATCTTAATATTGTCTCCAAACATTTCAACTATGTAAAATTCCCCTCTCACTAATCATTCAATCGGATAATATTAATTTTATTTCTTATAGACATTATTTTGCGTTTATCCAAACCTGAGGAGAGCTGCCATCCATTATACAAAGTGAAAATTTATTTTCTGGATTCCCTTTCAATTGTCCAACGACGATGCTTTCCTATACAACTGCATAAAAATGAAATACTGAGATATCGATAATGGATTTCTCCCATAAATTGTGTATTTATGCTTCTTTGAGGCACGTCAATTGCTAATTTTGTTTCTGTTGAACATTCACAATCCATTGTAACATACTATGTTCTATTAATAAAGCGTTAAGCGCCGGCCGCGGTGGTCTCGCGGTTCTAGGCGCGCAGTCCGGAACCGCGCGACTGCTACGGTCGCAGGTTCGAATCCTGCCTCGGGCATGGATGTGTGTGATGTCCTTAGGTTACTTAGGTTTAACTAGTTCTAAGTTCTAGGGGACTGATGACCTATGATGTTAAGTCCCATAGTGCTCAGAGCCATTTGAACCATTTTTCGATAAAGCATTAATCAATCCAATCATATATCTGTGAAGATACGCCATATGTATCTATAGTGGTTAGCAACCGACGACGTGATGCGCATTTTGGAAACCTGGGGAGAGGAAATGTACGAGTTTTCCTGTATCTACTGTTTGTAAGATGTTGCTTATGAGTAACTAGTTCTGTGCCCGCTGTTTCGCTCGTGTAGAGTGTATGGTCAGCACAGCCTTTTTTTTCCTTAATGGAATTTTTAAGTTGTTCACAAATTGCAACACCTTCTAAACTATTCACGCTAATTAAGGCTTTAGAAGCATGGTAGTTGGAGTCCGAGATTTTCCTTAATTCTGCCTTCTGATTCCTTGTGGTGATACCTCCATATAAACTTTCATCCCCTAACACATTTTTTTAATTTCTAGCCAAGAAGCGATGGACCAGTTTTCACACTGTTAGCTTCAAAAATATTTTAATATATCTGACTCATTTAAGGGGTGAATTTTCAAAAACACTGAAATCCGTATTTTTTTTCATTTCTACCGAGAAGCCAAATACGATTTTTCTTAGGGCTAGCGTCCGCAGCTCGTGGTCCGCGGTCGCGTTCTCGCTTCCCGAGCACGGGGTCCCGGATTCGATTCCCGGCGGGGTCAGGGATTTTCACCTGCCTCGAAATGACTGGGTGTTTGCGTTGTCCTCATCATTTCATCATTATTCATGCACGTGGCAAGACTGGACTCAGAAAAGGTTGGGAATTTGTACGGGCGCTGATAACCGCGCAGTTGAGCGCCCCACAATCCAAATATCATCATCATCATCATCTTAGGGATAGGTTAAATAATGCTTTTATAATGACATATTTTCATACAACGTTTCATCCCCTATTTGACCCCTTACGGGGTGAATTCACTGAGACATTTATTTTTAACCAATGTAATAGATGTAGCTTTAAAAACGCTTTAGCAGTTCCTTAATAACGATTTATTTTTTAAAAATCTTTCACTCACTATTCCACATCCACAAGGGTTAAATTTCTAAGAATTCTGAGCCAAGCAGATCTTTTATTTCTTTCAATAGCGAAATATTTCAATCCCCTTAGAGACTGAATTTCGAAAAATACCTTCCTAAACGGTGCCTACAGTATAAGATCAATACCCTCTCCAAACTTTAAGTTTCTATCCTTAGCGCTTTGGGCTGGGCGATGTTGAGACAGCCAGTTCAGAATGTTCAAATGTGTGTGAAATCTTATGGGACTTAACTGCTAAGGTCATCAGTCCCTAAGCTTACATACTACTTAACCTAAATTATCCTAAGGACAAACACAAACACCCATGCCCGAGGGAGGACTCGAACCTCCGCCGGGACCAGACAGCCAGTTTATCAGGACAATTCCTCTTGTATATAGAGGAGGAGGAGGAGGAGGAGGAGGAGGAGGAGGAGATGCCCGCGTCTGATTCACCTTTAAGTTTTTATTTATACTATAGTTGAACTGTTGTCAAGATTTATACTGAGTGAGCATAGTGTACTGTCGCTTTCGAGTCTTGCGGGAACTCGAGGGACTACATGCTGGTTAGTAGCTAACTGAGGCACGCAGGGGTATTCCGACCAATTGCTATTTTGCCTCTCTTCCAATGATGCAAGACGTCGAGTCCACTGTAGTTCCGCTACTAGGTGACGATGTGACGTTTCTGCACCATGATTTTGGTCGCTACAGTACCCAAGCCGCCACCAATAATGAAGAAAATTTATACAACAGACACTTCAGGTGAACAGCATCCCTTAATATGCACGCTTAATGGAGTGCTGATTTTGTAAGAGAGAGAGAGAGAAGAGACGAATTTACTAGCGTAACAGTCGCTATATGGGCGCTCCAGAGTGTATACCTTTGTTCTACACTTTCACGATGTATACTGCCGGTACTCTTCCCTGAAATGACGGAAACAGTCATGTTGCAAGTCTGCGTCGTCTAACGGCAGTATAAACCAATAACATGTTCTCGCGTTACCGGCTGCGTAACTTGAGACGTATTACACAAGATTAGTGTGGTACCTCTTTGGAGCTACTAATTTTTGGCCGTTGTGCTTATAAAGTTCGATTTCTGTCGATTCAACTACATGCGTCAGCCATTTCGCCCATGTTCATGTGCGGCTAGAGTACCGTTTTCTCCGTGACTGACGAGGGGCACACGCGAAGTGCCATATCTCGATTTCTCACAAACTTCGCGTAGTGGAAGAGGAGTCAAAACAAGTGAACACAGGTCTCGGCTTATCCGAAAATACTCGACGCTTACGAGAAAAACGACGGTCAAAGTTTTCGACGCATCTTCAAGGTACTTTCTGTGGCTTTCACCGATTGATATCCTCAGAAGAAATGGTGGCTCAATGGCTCTGTAGTAAAAAACTGAGAGGAAGGATCAACAAACGAACTTGAACGAATGTCATGTGACGCCCGCAACGACCAAACAAAAAGATAAAAAAAAAAGTTACCGTCGTGGATTCTTAATTTTTCACCCCGTGTTCGAAACCTGACTATCACTTTTATTTTTCCTTTTTCACTTATATTGCCATGTCTGTAGAAGACTGCTACACGAATGTTTTGCAGTATATACTGATATAACGTTATTATTATTCGTCTACCTGTTGCATGTCAGATGACTGGATTTTAAAAAAAATGAGAAAATTATTTTACATTGTTTTCGGTGAAATTCCTGTAATGTATCTTGATTCATAGTCAACTACAACGCCAGTTTCTGGAAAGGTAATGCGTTATGCGTCGCTGCCGCGAAATTATTGCCAACGCGTGAAATTTATCCAGTGTTAACTTCGTTTCTTTCCGGAGTGAGATTCGTACGAATAAAAGACTCTGTGGCAAACGTGGCGTTCGGAAATCTATGTTTCAAATGTTTCTACGACCGGTATCATCCAGAGGAATCCAAGTAACCTTCCTGAAGAATAAACAAATGGATAAAATATATCAATAGATGTAAGAATTGATATGAGAATGAAATAACATAATTTGAAAATTTAAAAAGATTTTTAAGCCCTCAGTGTACCATACACACACATATTATATAATAAATGTGTGACACTTTTTGTGAAATCCAGTTGGAATTTTAAAATTAATATAACGCCATTGTATTCCCTAATTTGGTAAGAAACCTTCTTGCTGTAACCTTCTGTCGGCATGGGTAGCTAAAGGAATCAACAAGAGTAAAAAAAAAAAAGTTGAAAATAATAATCGGGTTTCGATCAAGAGGGCGCAAAATTAAGAGGTGATAATGTTGTCGCTATGGTTTAATTTTGTGAATGAGAAAAGTGAGCACGTCTGTTCACAAAATTCAACAGGGCGTTTATCGCCCCTTTTTTTCTTATATAACATTCATGTTTTGTAATACAAATATCATACGACAGTAATCCATGCAATAAACCCAACGAAATAACAGAAAAGCTAAGTACATGTAACTGAACAACGACAATTTATTTTTGTTTTTGGTCTATCAAACCGATAATATTATCAATATTCAGCTCTCTGACTCTGAAGTTGATTAGGCTCTTGTAATGTCATGAGTGTCATCCTTTGTGTACGTGACTAATGTTAGTGAATTAATAATCTATTTTTTTAAATATGTGTCGTGGTACTGATTTAAACTTACTCTCCTCGTCAGTACAATAATGTTCTGAATAAATATATATGTCATAAACGATACCGATTCGTAATTTTAACGATGTCATTGTTAAGCACCATTTTGCTCCATTTTATTTTCTTAGTATTTATAAAATAGAACCTGCAACGTTTTGTAAAAGAAGTCCGATCGCCTCTCGGATTAAATTCATTTCCATCGATTTTCATTTTGTAATCACTTGAGTACGCAATTTCATAACTATTCGATACCAGACACATGATGAGCCTAGCCAAGAATATGAATATTCATTAAAAGGAATTTAAAGTAAATAAAGGCCTTATCAAAATAATTAAAAGCATGTACAAGCCACTGAACACCGGCTTGTAGCAAAAGCAGAGGGGGACATACATTTTGTCTAGTGTTGGCTAACAACCTCGACGTGAATTTCAATTATAAAAGGATGGAAACTACATCGTTTATAGGATACGAGCCGAACAATAGAAAAGCTACCAAATGACACGATTTTTATGTGAAAGGTATTAAACCTTTGTCACGGTCGCCAATCTATTTTTTGGCTCGTATCCAATGACGCTAACCTTTGACACACAGTCTGAGGATATCGCACAGTAAAAGGCATATACACTATGTGATAAAAAGTATTCGGACACCACAAAAAACATACGTTTTCCATATTAGGTGTATTGTGCTGCCACCAACCGCCAGGTACTCCGTACCAACGACCTCAGCAACCTTTAGACATCGTGAGAGAGCAGAATGGGGCGTTCCGTGGCTCACGGACTTCGAACGTGTCAGATGATTGGGTGTCACTTGTGCCATACGTCTGTACGCGAGATTTCCGCACTCCTAAACATCCCTAGGTTCACTGTTTCCGATGTGATAGTGAAGGGGAATCGTGAAGGGACACGTACAGCACAAAAGCGTACAGGCCGACCTCGTCTGTGAAGTGAGAGACACCGCCGTCAGCTAAAGGGGGGTCGTAATGTGTAATAGGCAGGCATCTATCCAGACCATCACAGAGGAATTCCAAATTGCATCAGGATCCAATGCAAGTACTATGACAGTTAGGCGGGAGGTGAGAAAACTCGGATTTCATGGCTCAGCGGCTGCTCATAAGCCACATATCACGCCGGTAAATGCAAGCGACGCCTCACTTGGTGTAAGGAGCGTAAACATTGGACGACTGAACAGTGGAAAAACGTTGTGTGAAGCGACGAGTCACGGCACACAATTTGGCGATCCGATGGGAGGGTGTACGTATGGCTAATGCCCGGTGAACGTCCCCTGCCAGCGTGTGTAGTACCAACAGTAAAATTCTGATGTGGTGGTGTTATGGTGTGGTTGTGTTTTGAATGTAGGGGCCTTGCATCCCTTGTTGTTTTGTATGGCACTATCACAGCACAGACCTACATTGATGTTTTAAGCACCTCCTTGCTTCCAACTGTTGATGAACAATTCGGCGATAGCGACTGCCTCTTTCGACACGATCGAGCAGCTGTTCATAATGCACTGCCTCTGGCGGACTGGTTACACGACAATAACACCCCTGTAATGGACTGGCCTGCATAGAGTCCTGACCTGAATCCTATAGAACACCTTTGGGATGTTTTGGAACGCCGACTTCGTGGAAGACCTCACCAACCGACATCGATACCTCTCCTCCCCAAGAAATCTTCCAGCACCAGATTGAACGAATGCCTGCGAGAGTGGAAGCTGTCATAAAGGCTAAGGGTGGCCAAACACCATATTGAATTCCAGCATTACCGATGAAGGGCGCCACGAACTTGTCAGTCATTTTCAGCCAGGTGTCCGGATATTTTTGATAAAAATACCTCAGAAATTTTGACCACCGTTTTTTTCAGAAGTGCCGGCCGCTGTGGCCGAGCGGTTGTAGGTGCTTCAGTCTGGGACCACGCGACCGCTACGGTCGCAGGTTCTAATCCTGCCTCGGGCATGGATGTGTGTGACGTCCTTAGGTTAGTTAGGTTTAAGTAGTTCTAAGTTCTAGGGGACTGATGACCCCATAGTGCTAAGAGCCATTTGAACCATTTTTTTTGTCAGAAGTATCTACGGATAAGCCAAGACAGGTGTTCGCTTAATTTAACTACTCCTCCACTGAGAGAAGTTCCTGGGAAATCGGGTGACGGCATTTTCCGTGTTCTCCTCGCAAGTTAGAAACGTAGCAGTAGATTCAGAGACTCGCCAGGTGCCAGAGATTATTCGCGGTAATAAAGAAATGTGGTGCGAACGTGGCTACCACACTGGGAGCCGTACCCGAGAAGACGTAGCGCCCCGCAGCCTTAGTGACAGAACAATCCCCCACAATTACAAAGGTCTGTTATCGCCGGGTCGTTACGGCGGTGCGAGCAATGCCCGCAAACTGCGCAGCCCGGGACTCGTTCTCGTCGCGGAAAAGTCTTATTTACCTTAGGTGTGGGAGGGGGGAGCGGCGATCTCGGTGGGAGACGTGGGCAGTAATCAGCGGCCGGCACGCACGGCGTGTTCCCGTACCGCCGACGTCTTCCAATTCCGCGCCTTCCCGCGAGGCGCTGCCCGAGGAGATGGGCTCGTTACGGCCAGATAGACGCAGCTGGCCGCCTTCCGGCCCATTAACAAAACTACCGTCGCTCTCCCGGGGCGTGCTAAAGTTCCTTCCGCCCTATGAGAGAGGCGACCCGGCGTATTGCGGCCTCGGTACACGTATCACCTTTTCCAGCCGGCCGTGAACGGGCCGGCGACAAAATACGCTGTTGTCGCCGTCCCTATGTTCCGCCAGTGCTAAACGTTGCACAATTAAAACAAGAAGCATTTACCTCTTGTTATACAACTCCTGACAAAGAAAAAGAAAAAAAAAACCGTGAAGCTCCCATGAAACAAACGGTCCAGTCACGTTAATGTGACCACCGCAAAGGTTCGACTTCCACTTGAAATAACCACTCACAGATGGCAAAAAAATAAAAAAAAGAGGTTCAAATGGCTCTGAGCACTATGGAACTTAACATCTGAGGTCATCAGTCTCCTAGAACTTAGAACTACTTAAACCTAACTAACCTAAGGACGTTACACACATCCATGCCCGAGGCAGGATTCGAACCTGCGACAGTAGCGGTCACGCGGTTGCAGACTGAAGCGCCCTAGAACCACAGATGGCAGGTGGCAGCTCTATCACTGGAAGGTGTGTGAAGAGTGTCGGGAGGTCTCGGAAACAGTGCAGCCGTTGTCGTAATGCGAAAACGGAGCGATTTATCTAGCGTCCAAGGGACATGATTATTGGCTTTCGGGGCAAGGATGGAAGCATTTCCGAAAAGGGTAACTTTCTATACTGATAGAGTGCCATGTTGTTGTGGTCTTCAGTCCAGAGGCCGGCCGGAATGGCCGAGCGGTTCTAGACGCTACAGTCCAGAACCGCGCGACCGCTACGGTCGCAGGTTCGAATCCTGCCTCGGGCATGGATGTGTGTGATGTCCTTAGGTTAGTTAGGTTTAAGTAATTCTAAGTTCTAGGGACTGATGACCACAGCAGTTAAGTCCCATAGTGGTCAGAAGCATTTGAACCATTTTTCAGTCCCGAGACTGGTTTGATGCAGCTCTACATGCTACTCTATCCTGCGCAAGCTTCTTCATATCCCAGTACTTGCTGCAACCTACATCCTTCTGAATCTGCTTAGTGTGTTGATCTCTTGGTCTCCCTCTACGATATTTATCCTCCACGCTGTCCTCCAGTACTAGAGTCGGGATTCCTTGATGCCTCAGAATATGTCCTAGCGACCGATCCCTATTTCTAGTCAAGTTTCGCCAAAAATTTCTCTTCTCTCCAATTATATTCAATACCTCCTCATTAGTTATGTGGTCTACCCATCTAATCTCCAGCATTCTTCTATAGCACCACATTTCGAAAGCTTCTATTCTCTTCTTGTCCAAACTATTTATCGTCCACGTTTCACTTCCATACATGGCTACACTCCATACAAATACTTTCAGGAACGACGTCATAGCACTTAAATCTATACTCGATGTTAACAAATTTCTCTTCTACAGAAACGCTTTCCTTGCCATTACCAGTCTACATATTATATCCTCTCTACTTCGACCGTCATCAGTTATTTTGCTCCCCAAATAGCAAAACTCGTTTACTCCTTTAAGCGTCTCATTTCCTAATCTAATTCCCTCAGCATCACCCGATTTAATTCGACTACATTCCGTTATCCTCGATTTGCTTTTGTTGGTGTTCATCTTAAATCCTCCATTCCATTCCCTTCAGCTGCTCTTCCAGGTCTTATGCTATTTCTGACAGAATTACGATGTCATCGGCGAACCTCAAAGTTTTTATTTCTTCTCCTTGGATTTTAATGCCTACTCCGAACTTTTGTTTTGTTTCCTTTACTGATTGCTCAATATACAGATTGAATAACGTCGGGGATAGGCTACAACCCTGTCTCACTCCTTTCCCAACCACTGCTTGCCTTTCATGCCTCTCGACTCTTATAACTGCCATCTGTTTTCTGTACAAATTGTAAATAGTCTTTCGCTCCCTGTATTTTACTCCCGCCACCTCCAGAATTTGAAAGCGAGTATTCCAGTCAACAATTTCAAAAGCTTTCTCTAAGTCTACAAATGTTAGAAACCTAGGTGTGCCTTTTTTTAATCTATTTTCTCGTAGGGTCAGTATTGCCTCACGTGTTCCAACATTTCTAAGGAACCCAAACTGACCTTCCCAGCTGTCGCCGAGGCAAAAGCCCTGTACTAAGGGCGATAGAATATAGTGGTGACCGACGGCTGCAGATATGTATACTGGTGAATAGACGTTCAACTGCTGGGCAGTTCACTGCCCACATGAACGAAGGAGCTACCAGCGTTTCCTCAACGGGTTTTCGGCGAACGTTCCTGCATAAGTCCTTCGCATCAGGCACCTGCTTCATGTACCAATACTGATTGCTGTTCATCGGTGATTGAGGATGGAATTTCCATGCTAATACAGCAATTGGACATCCACTGACTGGTGACAGGTAATCTTTTCACATGAATCACGTTTTATGCTCCATCGGACAGATGGCAGTTGGCGTTTGTGGCGTGAAACCTGTAGAAGCAAAATCCCTGCATGCGTTTTGACCTGTGGAATGTTTTTGTGGCATTTCCTGGGTGATGTCTTTATGATGGAAGGCACAAAGGATGAACCCAAGTATGCATCTAGCCTGGCGACCATATCCACCACTACGTGCAGTTTGTGTTTCCTCAGCCCGACGGTATGCACCAGCAGGGCAATGCAGTGTGTCACACAACTCGCAGTATGTTGTTGGAGGAGCACCAGGGTGAGTTTACCTTACTCCCTACGTCACCAAACTCCCCGTATTAAAGGGCAATAGAGAATCTGTTGGACCATCTCGTTTAGACTGTTCATGCTATCGATATTCAGCCGAGAAACCTAGCACAGCTGGCCACTAAACTGGTGTCGGCATGGTTTAACGTCCCTGTCGGTGCCTTTCAGAATCTCATCCTACATGTCTCAGAGTGGTTTTCGTTGAAAAAGGTGGCTGTTCAGCCTTTTGACAGGTGGTCAGATTAATGTGACTGGACGCTGTGTGATAGATTGTCAATGCAATTTCGTACACGTAACACATTGTAGGCAAATATTTAAATGATTTAGAGTTCCAGTTCTATTTGACAGATCAAACGAAATCGGAGTGCATTAGTGTTGTATTTAGGGTTGTTAACACGCCTCACAGAACCATCCTGGCAGATTAAAACTGGCTCCCGGATCGAGACTTGGAACCTTCAGAGGTTCCATGCCCTGTTTTGCATGTCGCCTCTAATTTTCATCAATTTTATTAATGTTCTATGTCACTGCACGGTGGTAACAGACCGAATAAGGTTATTGTAATGAGAGTATTTGTACTTTACACTTGATTGCTACGCATGTTGGGTTACTTCCCTGTGTGGCCTGTGCGAGGCGAGCATCGGAGGACTCGGCATACTGCATTTCCGGTTGAGGGCTGCACTTCCCCGAATTCTGAGGGGTTCGTACAATGGGCTTAAACACCTGGCGGAACGAATGACGTCGGTCGAGTTTCACCTATTGTATGCAGGGCGAAACGACTTGCGAGACGTCTGAGTGTCGCTGCAGTTTATGTGTTTACCATTCTGGCGCGTCAGGAACGAAGATTCCTGGCACTGACTGACTGCATTGTCCTCTTGATTCTAAGAATACTTGTGGACCGTGCCCTGCTGGGTGCAACTGTCTGGCGCCAGATGGCCGGTCGTATACGAAGGTTGCTTTCGTAACTGGTCAAACGGCAAGTTGAGTGCCCTGAGCTGAATAGAAGAGGCATCATTGGTCAACTTAAACTGAGGCTAGTTGACGTTATAATGCCCTGCTCGAAATTGGAGGGAACGGTCGCTATTGGCGCGAATGATGTTCTGAGATAGTGTGGGGGTAGTCTAGGAGAGTAGGGAGTTGAGCTATGTTGGCTTCGCTCTTGCGTTGCGCGGACGCAGGGGATTCGGGGATCTGATCTACGTCGGAGTCGGACGGTCTTGCGACTTGGTCGCACTTTTTTCGGCAGAACACAGAAGTCTCGGACAGCCTTCGAGGCCAGGAGTTGAAACAGAGTTGCTGCACATCAGAGGTCGGCGCCTACATCATCAGAAAGCTGCCTACCGACGACCTGCTACAAATTTCAGGATTGGTAAAGTATTCTGGGGCTCCGGCATCGTAGGACCTATCAATTTTATACTAAAGTCCTCAGGAGCACTCGCGCTCGCTTGCCCCAAGTACACCTTGATTGTTTCTCCATGTGATATCATTTGACCTCTCACGACTAACTGCGATATTGATATATATAGTCGGGACATTAATATTTGATTCATTAGGACTTCCAGCCATTATTGTCAATCTATTGCATCAGAGAGAGTAGGAGCCCCTTGTTCTCGAGCCAACATTTATTCTCACAATAGTTCAGTATACACTATCCTTTAACCTACTGTTTGTGTCGATAATCATGTGAATTTATGTTCTGATGTATAATAAATCTTATTGTAATATTTAATCCGCATTTCATTTCGTAGATATATGGAGAATCCCATTTCCTATTGTTTATTATGATAAAGTTCTTTTTTCTGAGTAGATTACGATTATTATTAAATTATTGTGAGTATGCGCTCCTTATTTTACCAACTAGCAGGGCCCATTGTCATTTCCTTCCATTACCGTTGTGCGCATAGTTAATTAGGTGGTAGATAAGTAGGGGGTGTATCGTTCTCATGCATGTATCGTTCTCATGCAAAATTCGTCTGTATTAAAGAAGTAAAAACTCTTCTTCATCGTGGCGCCTCGCAACCTTTGCCTTGAAATAGGATGGTACAGAAGAATACTGAAGATTACGTGGGTATATAGAAAAGCTTATGAATAGGCACTGAATCGATATGCGTACAAAATAGGGTTGACTATAATAAGGGATCAGTTGATAGGAAATATCCTGAGGCATCGAGACGAAGTTAGTTTAGTAACTAAGGGGATACAAACCGTAGAAAGTGGGCAAGGCTTGAATACGCTAAGGTGCTACGAATAGGTCTAGGTTGCAGTAGTTATACAGAGATGAAGGCACTGTTTACAATAAGAAGTTATACATCAGATCTTACTCTAGAGATTTCCTTTTCTTCTGGTCTTTTTTGTATCAATGTCATGTACACCGATGAGCCAAACTGTGGTGACCACCTGCTTAAAAGCGTGTTGGTCCACTTCTGGAACACAGTTCAACAGTGATTCTGCGTGCCATTGATTCGACAAGTTTCCAGAAGATTATGACACCAGATGCCTTCGCACAGGTCACACTCTTCCCGTAATTTACGGGCGGTTGGTTTGTGGACCCGGAGCTGGCGCCCGATAGCGCCGTAGTTGGGTTTCATCGGATTCAGATAAGCTGAATTTGATGGACAAAATATCAATTTGAGTTTGCTGCGCTGCTACTCAAGCCATCGCAGTACGATTCTGGCGCTGTGACATCGACAATTATGCTGCTGTAGGATTCCATCTCTGTCGAGTTAGACATCAAGCACAATGGGTTGCAGGTGGTCCCTAACAAAGTCCACATGATCCACAGCTGTCACGGTGCCTTCAGTTACAACCGCAGGTCTCATGGGAGCCAACGTGAATGTTCCCCATAACATAATACTGCTCCCACCGGCCTACGTCCTTGGCGAGCTATGTTTCGAGCAGTCGTTTTCCTGGATTACGGTAATCTGGTGTAACAATAAACGGGATTCATACGACCAGGCAGCCCAATTCCACTGATTCCAGTGATCTCGATGATCCAGGGCCAACTGTAATCATAATTGACGACGTTGTTGGGTCAATACGGAAACACGAAAGGGTCCGCTACTGCGGGACACCATGTTGAACACCGTGTGCTGGACAGTGTGCTCCGAAACACTCGGTGCCTGCGCCAGCACTGTACTCTGACACTCTGACGTCAGGCCTGCCACACGTTGCTGCCTATCCTGTTTTGGAGACCGGGCAACCCTCCGACCCATATGTTATATGATGAGGTATGGACGTCCGACTTCTTATCGCCTACTCGTGTTTTCAGCATTTTTCAAGCACTTTCCATGGATGATCACGACAGTAGCATTCGACCAACCGACTATCTTCGCCGTTTCCGAGATGCTCGCTCCCAGGCACTGGGCCACAACAATCCGCCTTTTGTCAAAGTCGCTTAAGTCGGCAGATTTCAGCATCTGCGCCGCTTATCTTCTCCAGAATAATTCCCTATTTGTCCCTTCTCCCGCTGATATAGTTCCATCACCGCGTCACGTGCCCTCGGTGACAGCAATTAGCATACAACCTCGCGGTGGGCAGTGGTCGTAATGTCTTCGCTCATCAGTGTATGTGGTGTCTTTTCTTTCGTACATGAGCGGAAAAACAGACACCATCTTGATTCTGCAGGCACAATGTATGAAGACACAAAGGAATTAATGATGATTGGCTTTGAGCACTATGGAACTTAACATCTGAGGTCATCAACCCCCTAGAACTTAGAACTACTTAAACCTAACTAACCTAAGGCCATTACACACATCCATGCCCGAGGCAGGATTCGAACGTGCGAACGAAGGGGTAGCGCGATTCAAGACTGAAGCGACTAGAACAGCTCGGCCACTCCGGCCGGCGGAATTAATGATATTAGCTACAAATGGGCATTGATTTTAATCAATAGGGAACGTCGACAAGTTGTGCCTGACAGATTCGAATGCAGTTCTCTTGCTTACTAGGCAGACGCGCTGACCACTTGTAACGTCGCGAGTTAATGCGCTATAACATTCGTTGCTATACAGCCTGCAACATTGCAGTCTGAGGCTGTGAAGGAAACGGCACGTTGTGTACTATAAATGAGTCTCCTGCTGCCACTGCAGCATGAGAATGGCTCCTGTGTCACTTCGAGTGACTGTATATTCACACCACCTATGAACCTAAATAAATGATAATATTATTCAATAATTTTCAAAATCGGTACACTACATTTTGTTATTCAGGAGAAGATTGTATAAAACTTTCAACATTGTAAGTATTATAGTTAAAAGTTACTAAAGAGGTCAAAAACCGACACTTAGGGAACTAAATTCAGTTAGGAAATACAATAGTTTATCTTCTGGTATAAATGGAAAACATAAACAGAACTATTAGTGTGCAGAATTAATTGAAATTTTCATATTATAACTTTAATTATTTTTAGTTTTCGTAATATAAAAATCAGACAAAGTTATTATTTGTGTCTAATATGGTTGTGGGAGTAAATGTGAGTAAATGAGAGTGTGTATGTTGCAGTATGTACTGTCTTAACTAACTTGCAAGAATTACACAAGCCTGTCGTGGGAAAATGATCCTAATGGATTTACTCGCTTTGCTGATGACGTATGCCTAGCTGTGATTGCTATTGTAACAGAGTAGCCAGAAAGTCAGCTGGAGTAACATCTGTATCTAAAGAATATTTGCAGAATTACTGCCTTTTCGTTTATTAAACGTTACTTTAATATTTGCATGTCAGAATGACGTAAACGCATCTGTATATAAGGATTGGTGCAGACCAGTTTTGGCGTGAGTGTGATCATGAGCGAGTATTCTGACTGGCAGGGCGTTTGGTCAGCCAATGAGAATTGAGACAGTTCCCACTCGTTACCTGATAGTTATACTGGGAGTGAGGCTGCAAGAAGGGAGTCACTCGCCAGCTTCTGTCGCGGAAGGACATGTTAAATGTGATGTTACTCATTATGTGTATAATGAAGGAATATAGAGTTTGTCGCGTTTAATACATTTCGTGACTGACGTTGTTGTAGTTACGGATAGTTTTGTGTCTGGAAGTTCTGGTGTTATTATTCACATGTGAAAATTTGGCCTTCACAGTATCCGCGTGGCATGTTTCACTATTCAACCACTGAACATTTTTGGCGAGCAGTTTCTTTTTTAGAAATCCACAAGAAGGACCGAATGTAATAACTCAAATTAGTGGTGAAATTAATGACTGTGAAAACGTTGTTTAATTCTGCTGTGCGTGTGAAATGCATGTATGAATCACGAACCGGAGGGTAATAGTCAATAGTTTAAATGTGGACTGAACGGAACCATTTCTTGGGCTATAAGGACAAAATAGAGATCTTTGTGTGGAAATTTCGGACATTATTTTCCAGAAGACAATCCATTTTCTTACTGCCCGATAAAATTGAATGACAGATATTCTACAGAACTTTATTTCATTATTAGAGTTGCGCGGCCTCAGTAATTGTAGATATTAGACGGAGTTTTTATCAACGCTGCTTTTACATCATCTTGTAAGTATCTATGTTGCCGAATGAAGGGGCATAGAGCAGAAGCCGTTCTGAGGTAGGTGAATTTTAATTTGTAGCCTACAGAGAAAAAGTCAGCTCTGCCACACACTGCGCCGTGTGGACACAGTGGTCATCGCAACTGCACGGACTACCGTAGCACGCCTCCCGTAAAATGCAAATTTTCAACTTATACTCACGCTACTGATGTAGTGCCCCTTGAGCATTATCCTCAATACACGTGGCATTTTGCCGATTCCTGTAAGCGTTAGAGTGTATCCGCACTGAAGTGATCACTGGCCGTCCTCGCCTTAATTATGTATGTTGTGTCAGTTCTTCGGGACATTTTGATCCCGGAGCCCCATCGACGTAAATCATTGCCCACTGCCAGCTAACGCCATTAATTCCTTTGTGTCTTGTAACTTTGTTATAAATGATCTTGAATTGCCTTTTCCGTGACAATGTTTTAGACTTCACAACGAAAGTTATTCTTTTAAAAACGCAGTGTTCGATTGAGAATGCGTTCGTTACACGATCACTAGAGAAGAAGCTATGCCGATAAATGGACAGAAATAAAACGATTTCGTAAGCAAGGAAATTAGTAGTTACAGAAGTGAGCTATCATATTACGTGGTTTTATTGATGCAAGTAAGGCTAAGAAATTGGTTGGATGTTTCGTTGTGTCGCATAGATGCATCTGGATGCTGTCGTCGTATACCGCCTTGCGCCTAGGTCAATGTAGCGTTGACATATATACGACTCGGCTAACCTTTAACCTTTCTAGAAGATAAACGGCCTTCCTAAGACTGGATAGCGAGTTAGCTCAAGCCACGGGGCGATGGGAAGATATTGGAACAACAAAATTTCTTTATCCCTGTGAGGAAATTCCCTCTCTTAAGCATAGAGATGAACCAATTTCGCATGCCGTTAATGAAATGTACTTGCCACAGAAAACATTCTATTCTATTCTACAATTCAATACATGATATTCGAGAGAACAGGGAGTCTGTAAGGCCAATAAAAAGGTGTCTTTAAACGATAACAATGGCTCTGAGCACTATAGGACTTAACATCTGAGGTCATCAGTCCCCTAAAACTTAGAACTACTTAAACCTAACTAACCTAAGGACATCACACACATCCATGTCCGAGGCAGGATTCGAACCTGCGACCGTAGCGGTCACGCGGTTCCAGACTGAAGTGCCTAGATCCGCTCGGCCACACCGGCCGGCAAACGATAACAAACGGATGTGATTACAGAACAGTGAATGAAACACAAAAGCAGGTTTAGTGTTTAAGATACAATCGAAGGCGAGGTCGCATGGGGCAAGACTGAGGAAGGAAATCTGACATGTCCTTTAAAGAGGAATCACACCGGAATTCGTCTTAAGTCAATAAGGGAAACTACGGAAAATTTACGTCTGGATGAGCGAACGGGGATTTGAACTCAGTTATTTCAGAATGTATTAATGAAATCTCAGCTGTTCAGCCCAAACGAAAACTTTATTTATTAATTTAACCTGATATGATTAGAGCCATATTGTCCTCTCTTACATCTGACCTAGGTTTCACACGAACAGTAGTTTTTTGCTGTGTAGTCACTTAAGAAATAACAACTTTAATACGAAAAATAGTATTAATATGATAAGAGTGTCTATAATAATAATGAGAGTAAGTAACTTCGACCATGAACTAATAACGTTAATACACTACTGGACATTAAAATTGCTACACCACGAAGATGAACTGCTACAGACGCGAAATTTAACCGAAAGGAAGAAGATGCTGTGATATGCAAATGATTAGCTTTTCAGAGCATTCACACAAGGTTGGCACCGGTGGCGACACCTACAACGTGCTGACATGAGGAAAGTTTCCAACCGATTTCTCATACATAAACAGCAGTTGACCGGCGTTGCCTGGTGAAACGATGTTGTGATGCCTCGTGTAAGGAGGAGAAATGCGTACCATCACGTTTCCGACTTAGATAAAGGTCGGATTGTAGCCTATGGAGATTGCGGCTTATCGTATAGCGACATTCCTGCTCGCTCGCGTTGGTCGAGATCCAATGACTGTTAGCATAATATGGAATCGGTAGGTTCAGGACGGTAATACGAAACGCCGTGCTGGATCCCAACGGCCTCGTATCATTAGATGACAGGCATCTTATCCGCATGGCTGTAATGGGTCTTGCAGCCACGTCTCGATTCATGAGTCAACAAATGGGGACGTTTGGAAGACAACAACCATCTGTACGAACAGTTCGACGACGTTTGCAGCAGCATGGACTATCAGCTCGGAGACCATGTTTGCGGTTACCCTTGACGCTGCATCACGGACAGGAGCGCCTGCTATGGTGTACTCAACGACGAACCTGGGTGCACGAATTGCAAAACGTCATTTTTTCGCATGAATCCAGGTTCTATTTACAGCATCATGATTGTCGCATCCGTGTTTTTCGACATCGTGGTGAACGCACATTGGAAGCGTGTATTCGTCATCGCCATACTGGAGCATCACCCGGCGTGATGGTATGGGGTGCCATTGGTTACATGTCTCGGTCACCTCTTGTTCGCATTGACGGCACTTTGAACAGTGGACGTTACATTTCAGATGTGTTACGACCCGTGGCTCTACCCTTCATTCGATCCTTGCGAAACCCTACATTTCAGCAGGATACTGCCCGACCGAATGCTGCAGGTCCTGTACGGGCTTTTCTGGATACAGAAAATGTTCGATTGCTGCCCTGGCTAGCACATTCACGACGTCTATCACCAATTGAAAACGTCTGTGCAATGGTGGCCGAGCAACTGGCTCGTCACAATACCCCAATCACTACTCTTGATGACCTGTGGTATCGTATTGAAGCTACATGGGCAGCTGTACCTGTACACGCCATCCAAGCTCTGTTTGACTCAATGCCCAGGCGTATCAAGGCCGTTATTACGGCCAGAGGTGGTTGTTCTGGGTACTGATTTCTCAGGATCTTCGCACCCAAATTGTGTGAAAATGTAATCACTTGTCAGTTCTAGTATAATATATTTGTCCAATGAATACCCATTTATCATTTGCATTTCTGCTTTGCGTAGCAATTTTAATGGCCAGTAGTGTAGTTGCAGGACGTGTACTACTGTTGCATCTGCCATTACTAGTGCTAGTAGTAATAATTGTAATAATGACAATAATAAAAGCAATAATGATAGTGTCAGACATAAAAAGAATTTACTGGTCTACAATGTAGATGTTTTCAGATGTAGTGAATTCTGGGGAAAGGAAACTTAATACTACGAATACTGGGAAATGAGGAAGATCTGGTGGAAAAAAAATAAATAAATAAATACCATGTGTAAGAGTAATGATTGCGTACAGGGACAATGGTAACCATTACTGTTTGCTTTAGCAGATATATAATGAACTGTCCTCTGAAGATGGCCTTCAATTCACTTCATTAATAGAGATTTAAAAAAGTTTTTGCATCATTTCGATTCCGAGAGTTCCGGAACCTGTACAGAAAATTGGAATAAAGTTCAACATAAACATCTTTTCCATCCTTTTTACCACTCATGAAAACCACACATTGCACATTGTACCACCATACAGCGAGACCTTCAGAGGTGGTGGTCCAGATTGCTCTACATACCGGTACCTCTAATACCCAGTAGTACGTCCTCTTGCAATGATGCACGCCTGTATTCATCGTGGCATGCTAACCACAAGTTCATCAAGGCACTGTTGGTCCACATTGTCTCACTCCTCAAAGGCGATTCGGCGATCCCTCAGAGTGGTTGGTGGGTCACGACGTCCATAAACAGCCCTTTTCAATCTATTTCAGGCATGTTCGATAGGGTTCATGTCTGGAGAACATGCTGGCCACTCTAGTCGAGCGATGTCATTATCCTGAATGAAGTCATTCACAAGGTGTGCACGATGGGGTCGCGAATTGTCGTCCATGAAGACGAATGCCCGCCAATATCCTGTCGATATGGTTGCACTATCGGTCGGAGTACGCCATTAACGTATCGTACAGCCGTTACTGCGCCTTCCATGACCACCAGCGGCGTACGTCGGCTCCACATAATGCCACCCCAAAACAGCAGTGATCCTCCACCTTCCTGCATTCGCTGGACAGTGTGCCTAAAGCCTTCTGCCTGACCGTGTTGCCTCCAAACACGTCTTCGACGGTTGTTTGGTTGAAGGCATATGCGACACCCATCAGTGAAGAGAACGTGTTGCCAGTCCTGAGCGGTGCATTCGGCATGTTGTTGGGCTCATCTGTACCACGCTGCATGGTTTCTAAGTTGCAAAGATGGATCTCGCCATGGAGTTCAAGAGTGAAGCTGCGCATCATGCTACCTACTGCGCACAGCTTCAATCATAGCACGACGTCCTACGGCTCCACGAAAAGCATTATTCAACATGGTGGCGTTGCTGTCATAGTTCCACCGAGTCATAATCCGTAGGTAGCGGTCATCAAATAGCTCTGAGCACTATGCGACTTAACTTCTGAGGTCATCAGTCGCCTAGAACTTAGAACTAATTAAACCTAACTAACCTAAGGACATCACACACTTCCAAGCCCGAGGCAGGATTCTGCGACCGTAGCGGTCGCCTGGTTCCAGACTGTAGAGCCTAGAACCCCACGGCCACTCCGGCCGGCCGTTAGCGGTCATCCACTGCATTAGTAGCCCTTGGGCGGCCTGAGCGAGGAATGTCATCGACAGTTCCTGTCTCTCTGTATCTCCTCCATGCCCGAACAACATCTCCTTGGTTCACTCCGAGACGACTGGACACTTCTCTTGCTGAGAGACCTTCTTGGCACAAGGTAACAATGAGGACGCAATCGAACCGCGGTATTGACCATCTAGGCATGGTTGAACTACAGACAACACGTGTACCTCCTTCCTGGTGGAACGACTGGAACTGATCGGCTGTCGGACGCCCTCCGTCTAATAGGCGCTGCTGATGCATGGTTGTTTACATTTTTGGTCGGGTTTAATGACATCTCTGAACAGTCAACGGGACTGTGTCACTGATACAGTATCCACAGTCAACGTCTAACTTCGGGAGTTCTGGGAACCGGGGTGATGCAAAACTTTTTTTGATGTGTGTATAATGCGGGAGGTTATTCCAGTGTCGGACATCGAGAAAGTGTCTGAACAATGGAATAAGACAAAGGATTTTGGGAACGTGTGTTTCTGTCATGTTATTCAGACAAGAGCATTAAGTGTGAAATCAGTGAAAAACAGTCTAGATCGCGATTGGTATTTTTTTAAGTTGACTAGTTTCGGCCTGAGCTTAGGCCATCTTCAGACAGCACCATCAGCTGAAGATGACAATGTGCAGGACCGTCGATTGACCTCAGTCGCTGAAACTTCGTAATTTCGTGTAAGTCCTATGGAATAATTGCAGCACTGAAATTACGTAATCGTAAACTACTCCTCTTCTTTCTCTTCCTCATCTTCTTCTTCTTCTTCTTTTAGGGCTGCTCGGCCTGTTGCAGCTACATTTAGTCCTTCAGTTTTTTTGCTGGTCTTACAATATATTTTTACCTTGCGAAATATATTGCCAATAATGAAATGATAATGTTGATCCCTCCATTCGCAACGGTATATCCAGTTTTCCCTATTTTATTCAAACTTTTCATTTATACAAATTATTTCCAATTCTTTTTGTATTTGTGCTTCTTTTATAATCAAACTTCATGTATCCTGCTTTTATCCTGAGGATTTTCATTTCGAAGACTTGTAATTATATATTGCCTTTTTTTTTCGGTACCGAAAGCTGACTCCCATACAGCAGTTCTGGACCTGACATAAGATACGTTTCTGCTCTTATTTTATTTTGGAGAGATTTTATAATGGTAACGTTCAGGTAACTGAACTTATGAGTTTTGTGTTTTTGATCTAGGTCTCCTCCGTATGTAGCATGTTCCTTAAAAATTTCAATCTGTCTACACGCCCTAAGATCTCGTTTTCTGTTACTAGTTCTAAATATATAACAAGCGGAGTATTTTAATTGAGAAAAATCGTTTTACGAACAAATCTAGAGGAAACCAGATTACATATACTTTTAATGTACCAAAAACCACTTCAGTTGAGGAAATGATTGCTTCAGTATAACTTATTATTTTGTTCATTGACGCATAGATGGTAACGATTGATTTTTATAGTTGTCACATTTGCAACATATCACTCTATATCTGTTGACTTGTGACATCATACGGACGAGACAGTAAGCCTGACATGTTACATTAAAATTTGGAAAAATGTCGGGCACTTCCAAGGAATGTTCATTAGTCCTGATGGTCGGGCCGTATGGCGGTTAACAGCCAGGTTGGCTTCCCACCGCCATCCAGGGCATCTCCAGAGAAGTCGTCGCTGGTCATCGAGGCTCATTTCGAAGCGGGACTCATCACTGAAGACAATTCAACTCCAGTCAATGAGATTCCACGTCTGTAGACGTCCCAGATTGCGGTTGGATACCAACCTACTGTCGCCAGCCATATGGCCAGACAACCAGGAACGATGGTCTGGAAAGATATTTCTTTGCATAGCAGAAACCATTTGGTTGCCATCCACAGCAGCCTTACAGCACTGCGGTACGTCTACGCCCCGTTTTGTTGCCCTTCGTGGAAAACCACCCCAGGCTTACATTCCAGCAAGATAATGCCCAGCCGCATACAGTTAGAGATTGTACTGCATGTCTTCGTGATTACGAAACTCTGCCTTTGCCAGTAAGGGTCCGGATCTCTCCCCAACTGAGAACATTTGGAGCATTATGGTCGGGGCCTTCCAAGCATTTCTAGATGTTGACCATCTAAGGCGGTAACTGGACAGAATTTGGCACGGTGTCCCTCAGGAGGACATACAACGATTCTTTCAATCAAAACCAAGCAGAACAACTATTTGCGTAAGGGACAGAGATGGAATAACGTTTTATTGACTTGACCAGCCGGCCGGAGTGGCCGTGCGGTTCTGGGCGCTACAGTCTGGAGCCGAGCGACCGCTACGGTCGCAGGTTCGAATCCTGCCTCGGGCATGGATGTGTGTGATGTCCTTAGGTTAGTTAGCTTTAATTAGTTCTAAGTTCTACGCGACTGATGACCTCAGAAGTTAAGTCGCATAGTGCTCAGAGCCATTTGACTTGACCAATTTATGAGTCTCTTTCATCAAAATTTTCTGAAATCGAAATCATTTCTTTGTCTGTACATGTACATCACATCTACCGATTCCCGTCCCTTTCGGATTATTCATTTGTGGTGCGTCGATTGTTTTTTGTCTTATAGTGTACCTGACCAAAAAAAAAATTAGAGCTCTGGATTCAGTTTTCGCTAAAAATTTTGTTTATATTGCCACGTCCTCACTAACAGAATCTGAGATGAAAATAATCAGAAAAAAATATGTATAAGAAGGACTAATAAGACTGATTCAAATAAAATGAAAAATAAGTGAGTAATAATCGTTACGTTTCCCGACATCCGCTTGTTCACTTATCCGGTTTTTCTTGCCCGACCCCCCACGAGACATATGAAATATTCATAAGCTCTAGCTGAACAGTATTACCTTCTGTTTCAATAACGGAGATTCCACTAAAGCTGCTCACCGCTAACTTTTCAATTACGCCTAGTCATGGTGAGCACCACATCGATAACGAGGAAAAAATGAGGACCTCCTAGTAAAATGTTCCTGAATAATGAAACCTCACTGGTCTACATTTTTAAATTTTAGAAGACAATTGTCATCTAAACTTCAGTAGATATTTAAACTCAGTGGAGAATTTAATTTCCAGTGCACAGTACTTCCCAACCATATTGCACCCTTCGCAAAGAAAGTAAACGAAATTGCTACGAAATTGCTACGAAAATGCTACTCGTGTGGACACCAATAAGCAACTATTATTTTTTGTGCTCCATCAGTTCAGGGACTAGACAATAGCTGCGGATTAAAATGTAAATGCCGAAAATAACAGCGGCAGCCAAATAACTGACGTATATTGCAGGGAATTTGAATAATCAGCGCATTCGTAGCACGCTGCCGGCGCAATGGCAAATTTAGCCGGTACAAATAGAAATGCGCCATTTGATTGGATTTCCATGCTGTTTCTGCTGTTCGAGACTAGCTAGGTTATAGACAACAGGATAAAATAAGACACTATAATCTGCTACAAGTGACTGAACTCTTAACGTACAAATACATCTTCGAACGACATGGAACCTCGGTTCAGAAAGGATTCAGTTCAGCTTTATGAAGGAAAATCTTTTAGAGAAAAACGGAATGACAAAATAAGTGATCGTTCTGTGCGTTCTTGGACACTGTAATATTTATAAAAAGCCAAGTTAGTGGGGATCGCTGTTACAACCACAGAACGTACGTAACAAGTCGAGTGTCAACAGATGCAGCTTATTCATGATTATTACTAGCATTATTTTCATTTACTTAGCATTAAATACACACACCAAAATAAATTTTCCCGAAATTCCCGAAGACAGACTTTGACTGTGGATACTATATCACAGACACAATCCCTTTGACTGTTCAGAGATGCCACTAAACCTGCCCAGAGATGTAAACAGCCATGCATGGGTAGCGCCTATAGGACAGAGGAGGTCCGACAGCCAATCAGTTCCAGTCATTCCACCAGGAAGGAGGTACACGGCTCGTGTTGTCTGTAGTTCAACCATGCCTAGACGGTTAACACCGCGGTTCGATCCCGTCCACAATGTTGCTTTGTGCCAGGAAGGGCTCTTAGGAAGAGGAGTGTACAGGCGTCTCGGAGTGACCAAGGCGATGTTGTCCTGACACGGAGGCGATACAGAGGAACTGTCGATGACATGCCTCGCTCAGGGCTACTGCTGCAGTGGATGACCGCTAACTACCGATTGTATTTCGGAGGAACCCTGACAGCAACGCGACCATGATGTATAATGCTTTTTATGCAGCCACAGGACGCCGTGTTTCCACTCAAACTGTGCACAATAGGCTGCATGATGTGCAACTGCACTTCCGACGTTCATGGCGACGTCCATCTTTGCAACCACGACACCGTGCAGCGTGGTACAGATGGGCCCAACAACATGCCGAATGGACAGCTCGGGATAGGCATCACGTTCTTTTCACCGATGGGTCTCGCATATGCCTTCAACCAGACAATCGTCGGATACGTGTTTGGAGGTAACGCGGTCAGGCTGAAGGCTTTAGACACACTGTCCAGTGAGTGCAGCAAGGTGGAGCTGACTGCTGTTTTGGGGTGGCATTATGTGGGACCGACGTACGCCGCTGGTGGTCATGGAAGGCGCAGTAACGGCTGTACGATACGTGAATGGCGTACTCCGACCGATATTGCAACCATATCGGCAGCACAATGACGAGGCATTCGTCTTCATGGACGAAAATTCGCGCCCCATCGTACACATATTGTGAATGACTTCATTCAGGATAACGAAATCGCTCGACTAGAGTGGCCAGCATGTTCTCCAGTCATGAACCATATGGAACATGACTGGGATAGATTGAAAAATGCAGTTTATGGAAAGCGTGTCCCACCAACCACTCTGAGGGATCTACGGTGAATCGCCGTTGACCAACGGTGCCTTGATGAACTTGTGGGTAGTATGCCACGACGAATACGGGCATGCATCAATGCAAGAGGACGTACTACTGGGTATTAGAAGTACCGGAGTATACAGCAATCTGGACCACCACCTCTGAAGGTCTCGCTCTGTGGTGGTACAACATGCAATGTGTGGTTTTCATGAGCAATACAGAGGGTGGAAATCATTTTTATGTTGTTCTCTATTCCAAATTTTGGTACAGGTTCCGGAACTCTCGGAACCGAGGTGATGCAAAACTTTTTTTTAATGCGTGTATGTCAGCTGTGAACAATCAGACACAAATATAGAAAATTTTATGGGAAGTGAAACAATCCACTGTAAAAAGGCAACTAGCACAATGAAATATTATACGTAGCGATAAGAGGTTGAGAAGAATCAGCCAACCAGTTGCAATCCAATGGTTTATTTAGCACTTGACCTAGATTTCTATGTTTATAAAGATACCTTCATCAGAAGGAGTGGGCCCTAAAATGTATATAAACTGTCACAAACTAGTTTTATATCCATAACGAAGTATTAATAACAGAAAAGTATTTGTGAGATAACCATACATATATAGCTGACGTCGAGCGGCTCTTGTCATAAATAAAACTGATAGAAAAACCAGAAACACCACAAGCCATGGCTTAAAACATAAGCCAGATTACTCTCAGCGTACGTATAAATAAATGTACAACTGTATTCGCCCACTGGTTAAGGTTCTTGTCTACATGAAATTATAACAGGTGTCCGAAGAATAAAATATCTGCATAACATAATTATTCACCGTGCAAGAGACGAAGGCCGGCTGTGCAAAGCTACAGCGTCAAGCAATAAGGAAAAATATGCGCCTAAGAACCACGCCTTGCTAGTGTTACGTAACAACATTTTTCATAAAAGTAAGAATGAAAATTTCTTCCGCAAGGCTGCAAATAATGCAATAAATTTACAGGTATACATTACGTATAAAATCTATGAAACCTGACGGAATATTACTGTACGTAAAATCAGCGTGCAGAAACGAGATTTCTGTTTACAAACGATCACTGTTGCAAATACATGGGGAAAGAAGAGCAAATGGGAGCTAAGAAACATAACTAAAATGAGAAACGTCCTCTTAAAACTTGGGAAAGTTAAGCGATAAGGAAAAATTGGAATGCAGTGGACGCTGTATGCATGCGCAAAAGCACTATGTCTTGCTGGTGTTAAGTAACGTAATTTTACATTAAAGCAAAACGAGAATCTCTTAGAGAAGGCCAGTACTAAAAGCAACCATTTTAGAGGCAAGCATGAAATACAAAATTATCTGTAAAACATTTATATAAGAGAGTGATACTGCATGTAAAACTTGCGTACAGAAGATAACAATTCTATTACAAAAAATTACCTCTGTTCCAAAAAGTTGGAGGAAAGAGTGAAATGGATAAATTTACATCGCAACCTAAAAAATAAGAACCTTCTGCCTAACTGTACGCATGTTTGTGGAAAACTGCTTATTCGCCGCTGTTAGCGGAGATCGGTAAATACGTATTATGTAACAATGAGCTTCGGTTTAAAGCCATCAGTGAAGTGCTTACTCGCGAGATGATACTGATCGTTCAGAATGTTTCCATCTCTCTTCCCAAAATGTTTATAAACTTCAAGTTCGTCTAATAAATCCAATTTCCAAACTTTTACTTCCTTAGGTAAAATTACGGTTTCTTCGTATTCCCCCGGAAGAAAAATGAAATGATCGTGTGGTACTGACGGCCGGAAGGCCCCATCGGGAAAGTACGGCTGCCGTGTTGCAAGTCTTATTTGAGGTTCAAATGGTTCAAAAGGCTCTGAGCACTATGGGACTTAACTGCTGAGGTCATCAGTCCCCTAGAACTTAGAACTACTTAAACCTAACTAACCTAAGGACATCACACACATCCATGCCCGAGGCAGGATTCGAACCTGCGACAGTAGCGGTCGCGCGGTTCCAGACTGTAGCGCCTAGAACCGCTCGGCCACTACGGCCGGCTTATTTGAGGTGACGCCACATTGAGTGACTTGCGCGTCAGTGATGATGAGAGGATGATGAGAACAACATAACACACAGTCCACGAGCGGAAAAAATCTCCAATCCGGCCGGCAGTCGAACACTGGCCCGCTGTATGGTACGCAAACAAGTTATCACTCAGCTAAGCACCGGACAGCTCCCTCTGAGAATGGCCTGAAATGAGTAAATTTTCAGCAAAAGAAGAATTATGAACATTTCCCTATTTCTTACCCAACAGGTGCTCCTCATATTCGGGTTTAATAGCTCTACCTGTCTGCCCTGTATAATAGCTAGAGCAATCCGTGCAGACGATATTATAAACGCCTGATTCTGTGAAAGGATTCTGTTCAAATTTTAATGAATGTACTAAATTTTTCATTCAGCTATTGTCAGTGCAGAAGCTAACTTTATAGTCGTATTTTCTAGTCAGAAGATGGCCAGTCCTGTAAGACATATTATCTAAAAATGGAATCGAAATGTGCTTGCCATTTTCATCTTCATTACTCATGTTATCCATCGTAAAATTTTTTTTTGCCCTTTTGTTAATAAGTATCTGGTCGATTACGTCTCGTTTATAGCCACTGTAGCTAGCAGTATACTTAATTAAATTAATTTCTTCTGAAAATCGTATGGAGAAAGTGGCGTTGTTATAGAACGGTTTATTGCTGAATGGAAAAACGAAAACGCGTAGTTCTTACGCGCATGTATTTAGCGCCCTTTGCATCACGATGCTTCTTTATCGCTCGAGGCTGCACGTTCGAACAATTGGCCCTTGTCTCTGGCATGGTGAATACTTATGTCAGGCAAATATTTTATTCTTTAGACCCTTTTTATAATTGTATGTAGACAAAAGCCTTTAACAATGGCCGAATACATTTGTGCATTTATTCTGACGTACGATGAATGTAATTTGGCTGCTGTCTTAAGCCATGGCATGTCATGTTTATAGCTTTTTTATCAAATTTATACATGACAAGAGCCGCTAGGCTTCAGCTAGTGTAATTTACGACCAGATAATGTAAAAAGTGAGTACGCTTATCTCACAAACATTTTTCTATTATTAATGTTTTGTTACGTGTGTAAAAATAGTTTGTAACCGTTTATATACATTTTTATGGTCCACTTCTTCTGAAGAAGATATTTTTATAAATATCAGAACCGAGGTCAAGGGGTAAATAAACTTTTGGTTTGCAACTGGTTAGCAGACTTTTTTCAACCTCTTCAGAATTATGTAGTTGCTGAATAGAAGCCATGTTTAAGATTTTGACGTAAGCTGTATCTAATTTTCGTTTGCTGTTGTCTCGGGTAAGCTGTCACGGGTCATCAGCATCCACTAACGCCAGCATAAATGATCGTATTCCTAAATGAATATCAAACAAAGTCGAAATTAACTGGACTCTGATTGGAGAGAATAGCGATTCAAATCACCGTGTCAGCATACATATTTGATGATGTTTCTTCCATGTTGGATTTCTGAAATCCGCGGTCGGCAAGGAATGTTGATGAATGGCGTCATCAGCCAAAACTACTTTTAAAAAGCTTTGGTTCAATGCCATAACCAGATTCAGGCAACCACACACATCTTCACATGCCTAACTTATCCGATTACATTAATGTATTCGTCAACATCAAGTCGTCCACTTCTGCAATGCACAGGAGTATTTCTATATTCAGGGCCACGCTATACGTTGTTTCAATTGCAAAAATATGCTAATATGTCTGCATTTTATTGGATATAAAGTGAGGTTGTGTTATTTATTTACATTAGTTCCAGTGGACGGCGGTTTGTATTGCTACGGTCGTTAGGCTTCTTCAGAGAAATGTATATGTTTTCTAGTGCAAACAGTACATATATCTATATAAATGAAAATGTATATGTTTGTTTGTTCAAAATCTTAAATCTCCGGAAGTCCTGCACCAACCGGTTTGAAAATTCGACACAATGTTGCACTTGAATACACGAGTGTTTTTATACAACTACTGGAGCGCTATCTTATATAAGTACATGTCTAATATTGAAAGGGAAAATGTTCTTACCAAAAATCACAAAAATTCTTGACCGATCGCGGCTTTCCCCGTTGGAGGTTCGGGTCCTGTCTCGGGCATTGGTGTGTTTGTTGTCCTTATCGTAAGTTAGAGTAAATTGTTTGTAACCCTAGGGACCGATGACCTCAGCAGTTTGATCCCATAAGAACTTGCCACAAATTTCCAAAATTTTTCTTGACCGATTTACTTCGTATCGTTACCCTAGTAAACAATCCGATGGGCACAGGTTATTCGTTTTTAATATACGAGTATACAATATAATGTAAGTTTATATATAATAAATGCCGTAACAGAGAAACGTTGGCATCAAAATTTTGGAAAGTTCTTGATCAAGTTACTTCAATAAACGTTGATATACACTCCTGGAAATTGAAATAAGAACACCGTGAATTCATTGTCCCAGGAAGGGGAAACTTTATTGACACATTCCTGGGGTCAGATACATCACATGATCACACTGACAGAACCACAGGCACATAGACACAGGCAACAGAGCATGCACAATGTCGGCACTAGTACAGTGTATATCCACCTTTCGCAGCAATGCAGGCTGCTATTCTCCCATGGAGACGATCGTAGAGATGCTGGATGTAGTCCTGTGGAACGGCTTGCCATGCCATTTCCACCTGGCGCCTCAGTTGGACCAGCGTTCGTGCTGGACGTGCAGACCGCGTGAGACGACGCTTCATCCAGTCCCAAACATGCTCAATGGGGGACAGATCCGGAGATCTTGCTGGCCAGGGTAGTTGACTTACACCTTCTAGAGCACGTTGGGTGGCACGGGATACATGCGGACGTGCATTGTCCTGTTGGAACAGCAAGTTCCCTTGCCGGTCTAGGAATGGTAGAACGATGGGTTCGATGACGGTTTGGATGTACCGTGCACTATTCAGTGTCCCCTCGACGATCACCAGTGGTGTACGGCCAGTGTAGGAGATCGCTCCCCACACCATGATGCCGGGTGTTGGCCCTGTGTGCCTCGGTCTATGCAGTCCTGGTTGTGGCGCTCACCTGCACGGCGCCAAACACGCATACGACCATCATTGGTACCAAGGCAGAAGCGACTCTCATCGCTGAAGACGACACGTCTCCATTCGTCCCTCCATTCACGCCTGTCGCGACACCACTGGAGGCGGGCTGCACGATGTTGGGGCGTGAGCGGAAGACGGCATAACGGTGTGCGGGACCGTAGCCCAGCTTCATGGAGACGGTTGCGAATGGTCCTCGCCGATACCCCAGGAGCAACAGTGTCCCTAATTTGCTGGGAAGTGGCGGTGCGGTCCCCTACGGCACTGCGTAGGATCCTACGGTCTTGGTGTGCATCCGTGCGTCGCTGCGGTCCGGTCCCAGGTCGACGGGCACGTGCATCTTCCGCCGACCACTGGCGACAACATCGATGTACTGTGGAGACTTCACGCCCCACGTGTTGAGCAATTCGGCGGTACGTCTACCCGGCCTCCCGCATGCCCACTATGCGCCCTCGCTCAAAGTCCATCAACTGCACATACGGTTCACGTCCACGCTGTCGCGGCATGCTACCAGTGTTAAAGACTGCGATGGAGCTCCGTATGCCACGGCAAACTGGCTGACACTGACGGCGGCGGTGCACAAATGCTGCGCAGCTAGCGCCATTCGACGGCCAACACCACGGTTCCTGGTGTGTCCGCTGTGCCGTGCGTGTGATCATTGCTTGTACAGCCCTCTCGCAGTGTCCGGAGCAAGTATGGTGGGTCTGACACACCGGTGTCAATGTGTTCTTTTTTCCATTTCCAGGAGTGTAGAAATTAGCCATATACACTGGTTGAAAAAATCCATATCACCAAAAAGTAGTTAATGCAGTGTAATGAAATTTCGGAAACACAATTGTCTCGGTAATGTAAGCGCGAGATAAGCTAATGCAGGTGTGAAATGCTGGTACAGTAATATCCAGTGTAGCCGGCAGAATGTTGAATGCAAGCAGTCGAACGTGCATGCATTGTGCTGTACAGGCGCCGATGTCTGAGCGACGGAGTTTCGTGCGGTCAATACAGGAATGATTAATACTATTTGTGGATGACGCTGGAGTTGTCGCCCGATGATGTCCCATATGCGCTCGACTGGAGACAGATCTGGTGATCGACCAGACCAAGGCAACATGTTGACACTCCTTGAGCATATTGGGTTACAGCAGCGGTATGTGAACGAGAGTCAACCTGTTGGAAAACACCCCCTGGAATGCTGTTCATGATTGGCAGGAAGGTCGAATCACCAGACTGCCAAAAAAATTTGGTACCAGGCTGCGTGGGATAACCACGAGAGTGCTCATGTCATACGAAATCGCAACCTAGACGTAACTTCAAGTGTAGGTCCAAGTATGAGACAGGCTGGGAGCAGACCCCCAATTGGCCTCGTCCTAACCAACATATGGCCATCACTGGAACCGAGGCCGAACCAAATTTAGATGACCTCTCGCATGACAACATTGAAGTCACAAATGGCGGTGGTTTGTTGTCAGTGGAATGACGCCACAAGACATTTGGTTCGCAGGTGCCCTCGAAGCAATCGATTTTTAACAGTTCGTTATGTCACTACGGTGAAAACTGATGCTCAAATCGCTGCTGCAGATGCAGTTACGATGCGCCAGAGCCATACCCCGAACGCGATGCTCTCCCATCTCGGTGGTGCGACGTTCCCGTCCGGAGGCCGGTCTTCTCACGACCGCACATTCTAGTTATCTCTGCTGCGAGCAAACATGTGCAGTGGTACATTCCTGGTAAGTCTCTCTGCACTGTTGCAGAACAACACCCAGCTTCTCGTAGGCCTATTACACGACTCGTTCAAACTCAATAAGGTGTTGATAACGGCGTAGATGTCGCCTTAACTATTAGAAAAATTGTTTCTCCCAGACATATCCTCTTTCATTATACAGGTACATACTATTAAATAAAAACTGTGTACAGAAGAAATTGCTGTTTTGTTTTTGTCATCGAAGTCGATTTTCATAGAAAACACAAAGTTGCATTTATGGGTTATCATCTCAAGATGATAATACTACTACAGACTCTAAATTGCAGTAGTAATAAGAAAGGCTCAAGATCAGTGAGAGGGGGAGGAGTAGATGAACAGGGAAGGTGGAGAGAAAATGGATATCAAGAGGGGGCAGGGAGAGTTGGACAGAGAGAGGGGTAGGAGAAGGTGGAGATGAAGGAAGAGGACGGCGAGAGTGGGGAGGAAGTGATGGACAGAGAGGAGGAGGAGAATGAGGAGAGTGATAAAGAGAAGGGGAGCAGGAAATGGACAGATAAGAGGAGGCAGAAGGAGATTAGGAGAAATATCCAATACCTACACATATCTAGCAATTGCGAAGCACTACTGGGTTCGGTATGGTCTGTCCAAAATTACTTTAGGATTGACACTTCGGCAGGAGCACACGTGTAATCGCTCAAGCAGACAATAAATATCAGTGTGCTCTGAAAGGGTTAAACTACTTTTTGATCTTAGTTTTATCTGCGGCAACAAATTACTAAGACAATATTAGGACAGTTCACGGAAGTACGTTTTCTCCCAACGTTACCGAATGAAAGCAAGAAATACGTAACAGTATCGCCACCGTGTTTAGTCAGTTATCTCTGGAGTCATTCTAATGCTGTTACAGACACATTGGATTCTAGTCTTTCAGACACTGAGTTACATCTTCTTCCTTTAATTCAGTTCAATCATAAAATGTTTCCAATACATTTGTCCTAGTAACACACGGGGAAACGATTACCAACGTATGGTTCCGAAAGAATGATTCATAGCGTGTGTGAAATTCGCAGTCTCGGTAACATGAAGCCCTCTGCAAATTAATCTAACACAAAGAATTAGAGAAAAATAATCAGCCTCAGCCTTATTGATCCCGAGTTCTAAGCCTGAGTGATGATGTTTATGTAATTGAAAACGAGTGTTCGCCTATAGTAAAATTAGTTTGTGAAAAATTTCTGTTTCAAAAACGTCCGAAGTGAGAAAAGGCATCAGAGTAAGGGCCCGGCTGCTACCGCAAGGTCACGCGCGAATACTGGACGCCAGCTCCTTCCACTTTTAGTCAACAGCTCGGATGAAAATGTCAAGAACCGTGAAGGATCACTTGCCCCCTTTCCGTGCTCTGTTGATCCCGGCAGAGAGCACTCGGGTTGAAATGTTCGGTTAGCGGCCTCCCGGGCACTTTGTCAGACAAACACACGTGTTTAGTTTCGGCATGGGCTTTGTCTTGCTGCTGTTCCTTAACTTATTCCTCAATCAACAAGTTTGCTCCCAGAGAGAGTCAGTGTTCCACTTCAAGATGTTTTGAATCTACTCGGTCTCACGAACTTAAGTTTCATAGTGGGCTTTCGTCGTAAAAATCGAAGGCTTTGTTTAATACATAACGGGACAGCAGAAACAGTGCGCTATTGGACCGAGGGAGGACAGCGGGGAGCTACAAAAACAGAATCTGCAACAATAATTATATTAAAAACATAAGTCTTCTCCTTTGACAAGGCATGTGTAACTGGGTAGTGAGTTCCATAGCTCTATACCTTAAAATCAAAACTATAGAAAAATTATAGATATCTTTCGAGAAACTGTATTAATATCAAGAGCTCATACCTATAGGATGTGTCAGACAAACTTTTCTCTATATAATCTACAAAATAATTAGTAAATTGTATATTTATATAGATAGGTAAACATAAGAAGCATTTACTAATTTCTTCCTGCGTGGGTCCACAGTCTCGACGTAATTATCGAATGATAAAATCATTTTAAATATCCACCATAGGCCGTTATTGCACCACCTGTTACCCCTACACTACAGAACAGTTGCACACCGTAATCATTTTCAAGTGCCGATAACATCCGCAAAGTGAAAAGGTAAACCACTTTACTGACTGTGCTACACTTTGATAATTTCTGTTACAAAATGGTTCAAGTGGCTCTGAGCACCATGGGACTTAACATCTGAGGTCATCAGTTCCCTAGAACTTAGAACTACTTAAACCTAACCAACCTAAGGACATCACACACATCCATGCCCGAGGCAGGATTCGAACCTGCGACCGTAGCGGTCGCGCGGTTCCAGACTGTAGTGCCTAGAACCGCTCGGCCACTCCGGCCGGCTTCTTTTGTTTTGCAAGTGATTTAATTACTGTGACTCACTTTGAATTTGATTGTTGCAATCAGTTCAATTAATTTCTTTAGTTTTTCCCAGTGGATCGTCGTCTGTGTTGACGCCGGCCATAGTACAAGTTTTGTGAGTTAAATCAAAGAGAAGAAGAGTAACTAGGCCAACAACTATTAGCTAAGGCGTACACAGTTGCAATTTCTGCATGATCGGGCTACGTATCCTAAAGTCACAATGAAAAAGGATCAGTTATAGTGCGGCAGCCTTCAGACATAAGTCATAATACCACATTCATTAATCATCTGTAATGCCTTGCCCACGTTCGAACACTGGGCGCGGTTCTCGACACGCTATCACATAATGTCGAAGGACATGAAATGGCACTGCTCAAGAATATTGAAACAAAAATGAACGTATTATAGAGTCACAACTTCCAAAGACGGGCAGAAGGATCAGCAGGAAGAAAGGCTACATGTCTTACAAGTTGAATCGAGAAGAGGGTATTGAACTGAATGATTTTCTTTCTTGGTGAATGTATGTTCACTATAATACTCTTATTTACTTTCTTATTCATTTCATATCAGAGTGAGCACAGCGAATCGTGGCAGGTTTAGCTAGTTTTCTATATATAATTAGACAGCCTACTGCGGATATTAAAAATAGTTTTACCAGTCAGGAAATTGTTGTTTATTTACTCAATTTGCTGGGAATTTGATATATATATATATATATATATATATATATGTATGGGGGGGGCAAGTATTTTTCCTATCACGTAGCTGATGGAATTAGACCAACTATGTAGAAATCATTTAAATCCAAACTGCTATAAAGTTTAGTTATGGAGGCAGATATTTTTAAAGTTTCAGTGGTAAATGCAACATGCTGGACATGACAGCTGTGTTCACACGGATTTCTGGAAGCGATATGTTCATTTCAGTGAGTTGTTCAAACGAGTGCCACTGTTACTGAATGCACAAGATCAGTGTGGCTTCCAGACAATCTGTTGAGGAGATCTGAAGTCGATGGTGTCACGGAGAGACCTCAGATGACCTCAAATGGGAACATTGTCGCTCCGTGACTTGCTCTGACAGAATGACGACTAAGGAAGTATCTATATGAAAACGAGAAGAAAGGTAACTTGGGGGTAGAGTACTGGGACGTACTGTATACGGCGAAGAAACTACCTGCAGCGAAGAGTTACAGGATAGATTACAGGGAAGGCAGACGAGGAAATAGTGGAATCCTAGCTAATATTAAAAATATACGAAGTTAGTAGCGGATTAAGAAAGAGGCACAGAACAGAGGACAGATATCTGGTGTAAGAAATAAGCACCACAGACGGTATTTCGTATTAATCCTACCTCGAAGGGTGTCACTAATACAGAAGAATCTGTCGAAAAATAATCTGCAAACCCCATCTTTTTGGGCGAAGCAGAAGTTGATTGTAATTAAACTATCGCTACTTGAGCCAGTATAAACTGAAAATGATTTACTGTATTGGTACCCAACTTCATGGCAACAATGTTCAGACACTGTGCTTCAGAATTTTAATTGTTAAAAGTGTTAGTGACCTGTCTTGCTGCTAGGCGCCGTTAGTGGTATGGTGGTGCTGACTCACAAGCACCAGTATGCATTAGAGTTGCAGGCCGTCAATATGGGTCTCGACAATCTGAACAGAGTTTTCCTCGTACAGTTGTTTTTATCAAAACAACAGAAATAGTGCTGCTGCTCTTCGCAAGTATCGTCGCAACCGGGTTGAAAAACTTGCTTTTGAAGTTGGAATTAACTGGCGATTTGGGAATTGCCCCTGGGAGACGCCGATGGCCGTGCCACAAATTGTTGAAAAAGTTATTGCTGCCATGGCTGTGAGAGCTGGACGCAATGGGCGATCTTCAAGCAGCGCACGAGCTGTGGCACGACAGCTGAACATTCCATGGACCACCTGAGATATTTCAGGCAGCAGCAGAGCAATCTTTAGTGCGGTTGCAGGCTGTCGTGGACGCGGATGTTCGTCACATTGAGCGATGTTTGTAACCTTAAAGCTAAATAAGGTAAGGCAATTAACAAATCTTATCTTCTCATATGGAAATTTGTGTCTTGTCCCACAATCAATCGCTATTCAAGGAAACCCTCTCAAGCAGCGACACTTTAATTATAACCACCCTGCACATAGCCTTACGGTGCTACAATTAATGAAATTGGTATCTACATTTTCTACAATTAGTTATGTCTGCTAGTTCAACATGAAATCGCTACAGCCGCAGTACATAATTTCCGGTGATGGAAGTGTCTAGCGATTGATCACCATCAATGACGCCCTCTCTCCCTCATATACCGGCTGTTAAAGAATCGAGCTCCCATCTACATGATTATCTCTACGAAGAAAAACGGGTCTCTCACCAACACCAAACTTTAAAGCTTCAGGGCTAGCACGGGTGTGTTCACTTGTGTTGTTTCGGTTTTCGGAGCCCAAAATCCTACTGTTGGTGTAAGTTTCATTTTATTTATTTATCGTAATTAAAAATAATAAATAACAATTTTACTATGAGAAATAGTATTAAAATGATTTGATTGCCTATAGAGACGATGTGAATAAATAATACTGACTATGAACTAATAAAGTTAATACTGGCAGTACATCTACTGCTGTTGCTGCCACTAATAATCATGTTGATAATAATAATAATAATAATAATAATAATGACAATAAATAGTAGCAAATATAAAATGAATTTATAGGTGTCAAAAATTGATGTATTCTGATAAAGCGAGTTCTAGGGGTTAGAAATTAAAAAAGAGTGCACACTAGCTAAGAATACATTCTGATGCAGTCCACGTCAAATGTGCAACAAAGAAAAAGGAATAATTTTAGAGAGCTGCTAACCCTTTTACAACAAATCATAGTTCTCTGTCTCTAATAGTTTCCGAGTTGCGATTCGTCGAAATGATAGCGGGACTTCATGGACACCCCGCATTTTTACGAGGGTTGTTCGGAAAGTAAGGAACGATCGGCTGCTAAATGGAAACCACAGTGAAAATCAAAACTGTTTTCTCTTCACATTCAGCTACACCTTCCAGGTACTCTACATAGTCGCCGCTCCGACTAGACATTTGTCGGAGCGTTATACCTAATTTCCAACACTGTCGTCGTAGAAGGCAGCCGCCTGTGCTTCCCGATAATTCTCTATGCTGGTCTATATCGCATAGCCTGCGCCCAAATGTTGTCTTCGTATCCTGTGTTTCATGTGAACAAAGATGATACTCAGGACAAGCCAATTAGGGCTGTGTTGTGGGTGATCGAACGCTTCCTATCGAAAAGGCTGCAGGAGTGTCTTCACTGCCCCTACAGATTGCGGCTGAGAATTTCCATGAAGGAAGTGCGTGGCAGTTGTGTTATGCCTCTTAGCGGGCCCTCCTAGTCGGCGGGAGACATTGTCGTTCTAGGCACCTTTACTCGCTCACAGTGCACTCACAACTGAAAAGAGGGGCTTGATGAAATCGAAGGGCATACTAGAGACACTGCCCAAAACGTCTGTGAAAAGCCTCATCGTATTTTCACAGTAGTTTCCATTTCGCAAGCGATCGTTCCTCACTTTCCGAATAGCCCTCGTAGATGTGGCTATGGTGCTCTTTACGGCATTACAGTATACGTGTGAGATATAAATTCAGTCATATACTATTTTGTTGAACTGACAAAGTACAGAGAGACAATACGCTATATCTGGGTCTATTTGCGCTATTGTTGCCGCCATTTGGATTCCGCCACAACGAGAAGTCTCCACACTTTACTGAGGATTGTGTGACTATCGCTTCTCGGCGGCGCTAGGTTCTGCAGACGGTGGCATGTCGCATTTAGAACGCTGCTAGTAACCGTTATATTTGGTCTAACTCGACACCCTGTACAACATGAGCAAAGAGCCCAGAAAAAAAAGAGAAGAGTCGTATTCTTTCGAAGTAGTTTTGGGAAACGTGTAAAACAAACTTGCGGGTTTAATGAAGTTTTCACTGCGCTGTTAACCCGGAATCTCTGCCAGAGAAAGAAATTCAAGGATGGCTAACAAGAAAACGACTGTGCCTTTATGCCCCGTTCGACCCCTCGCCGAGGTCATTCCGCAGCGAGCTGTAAAACAGTGCGTCGTCCCACTGCTCGCACCTGTATAACGACACGAGAGTCGTAACGCGTTCGGAAAACCGCGCTCCCTTAAAAACAGCGCCGTGGGCCGCTTAACTGCCGTGGCTCCGAGCGGCCGCCCGCCCTCTTCCACCAGATTTTTCCCCCCAGCCTTTTGCTCTCGCAGAGCCCCTCCGAGCGTTTTAATTACAGCTGCAGCCACGGTCCGCTATCTCGGCCGCTTAACAGCAGGTGGCGTCGGATTTCCAGTGTCGTGTCGCCGCGACGCCTCCCAGCGCAGGAAATTGCAAGCCCCATTCCACCAGGTCTACCCTGCTGTTCCCTCCCCGCTACCAGTTTCTGCAAGGTCAAAACTCCTTCCCCGGCACGTGCCGTCGCACCCTGCCCACGTGGGGGAGATGGTCTTCGCCATCTCTACGGTTCCACCCATCTCCTCGCTGCCCCGCCGACGCCTTACCCTCCCTCCACTCCCCTCCAGTACCCCACGCACCCTCCCTCTGACCGATGCTCCGGAGATACGTCGCGCCGTCAGCTCTACCTCTCGCAGCTTACGTCCTGGAATTTGTTCTCTTTTCCCCAGCTTCCATCCATTCCAGCTCCCTCGGGGCCAGCAGCTCGGCATTAACGAGGGCCGTGAGTTCTCGTGGCAGTTAACGTGTCACCAATTAGAGGGAAGCTATCTCACTGTCGTCCACCATTAGCCACGATGTCTTGAAGACAACGCCGTCTCACCTCTCCACTTCCTGACGAAACTTCGTCTTCCGGTGTAGAGACACGTGCAGGATCGCACTGGGGATCACGCGGATAACGTGGGGAGACGTGCGACTATAATTCTGCCGGCGCATCGGGAATAGCAAAAGTCAATGTACACATTACATTTCACGTCGTTTTATGGCACTCTCGGCTAAGTAGCACGGATTCAGGAAATATTACATGTGTGATACACAGTTTGCTTTATTCAGGTATTTATTGCAAACAGCAAATGCAAAAGCAGAGACTAGTACAGGATGCGCAAAATTAAAGTGGCCTGAAAAAAAAAATTCATTCTCCTTAAGATAGGCAATCCAACTTATATTATATGCAGCTGTAATTTATGATGCAAATTGGGTTGCCTATCTTAAGGCGAATGAAATATTTTATAGGCCACATTAATTTTCCCCACCGTCTACAGTCTCGCTTCGAAAGGGACTGCAGCGAAGCTGACAGAGAAAAAATAAAAATAGCTCGTGCACCCTTATCGTACATTTATGCCTTTGGCAGCTCGCTTCTGGCAAATATCTCACAGCTCGCCGGGAGCCTTCTTACATTTGCGCTGCTGGTACATCGCTGCACAGTATTTCACTTTCCCACCAGGAGCCTTTACCATGCGACCCTACACATCAGTAGTTGAGTGGATTGCCTGCAGTGTGTGAAGCAAAAGGCAACTTTCTTTGCATCGTCTGACAGCAATAATACTGGTTCGCTCATGCCTCAAATGCGGTTGTTCAAAACGAGAAGAAAGAGTTATGGATGCACCCTTTGAATGTAGAGCTCCCACACAGCAGATGTTTCACCAATTCTGACATCACCTCAGGAATATTTCTTTTTTATGTTCTTCCAGTATACGTCACATTTGGGATAACAGTCATTTCTTTCTGGTGACAAGTTTCGGTTCCACCAGGTCCATTTGAAAACCACAGTCTTATATAAGTATAATCATACAGTCCCACCAAAGTGCATGTAGCTAAATATTCGCTATTCCCCACTCGTAATCATTACATAAATACAAAATGAGAAACTTCGCTTGAGTATACAATGACTGGTAAGAAGTAGCATTGTATATTCATGCGAGATTTGTCATTTTGCATTTATGTAATGATTACTAGTGAGGACTAATAAATATTTGGTTAAATGTGCATTGGTGGGACTGTATAATTACGTTTACGTCTGAGGCCATGCTTTCAAAATACAACTGATGGTTGTAAGCTATTCACAACAAAAAATTACTGTGCGATCGACTGTGGCTGACATTGGATGAAAATAAAAAGAATTAATACCAAAGTGGTTGGTAAGTTCAAAAATCATGCAGTGTGCTTTTTCGGGAAGTTAATAATGCCGTAGAAAAATTTCCAATTTATTTTCAATATTGTTGAACCAGAATAGAGTACGATAAGAATATTGGACCTAAACTTACAAGAACAATTTCTGTTGGACAGCTATTTGTAGGGATACTCATTCTGAGGTAATATTTACTCAGTTTCCACCCACGTCTGCATCACCCACTACATCTGCCACTTTCAGATTTTCGCGCATATGTTAAAAAATCGATAAATTAAGTGGAACAGATGCACTAATTTGAAAAAATAAAACGTTATTACGCGTAATACGATCCATCACGAAGTGTTTATGATGATCTGTATGATTCTGGTCCCAGACAGCTTCTAGTCCAAAAATATTGAAGTAAGTGCCTGTTTAAAATAGTCACTTGTAGTCCGCTCAATATTACTGTCTACGTATGGTGATTTCATTGGTAGAATACTGAGAAACTGCACACAAGCTATCTTTCGACAGATTATTTAAAATATTTCGAGTGCTAGTATTAAGTGAGGAATCTAGCTCCCGACAGCAGTGATCGAGAAGATAAAATTAATCTAATTACAACTTGCGCAGTGACATTTAAGAAGTCATATTTTCACGCTTTATATACGGTACAATAGAAAGTACCGTCTGAGATGCACTTCACAGACGCTGTGCGGGTAAACGCGCAACGAGGAACAGGCAAACACTACCAGAGTGACCTCCAACCAGGCTCAACATTCAGTACTAGAGGCAACTGTAACACAGCACGAAGTACACGGTCCAGTCCCATCAATGTGACCACCTCTTACGTTCGACGTCAACGTGCAGTAACCTCACACAGACTTCAGGTGGCAGCACTAGCAGCGGAGCTACATGAAGCACGCTGGGGGACACGGAAAACAGTGCAGTCGTTGTAATGCGGAAACAGAGCGATTTATCTGACGTCCAAAAGAGGATGATTATTGGCTTTCGGGACAAGGGTGGAAGCATTTCTCAGAAACGATTAAGTTTGTACACAGTTTATGTGCCGCCATGATTGAAGTATACAGTGCATGGCAGTTATTCAAATCTGGTACCGAGGAAGTTCTGGAACACCGCGTGCCTTGGATCACAGAGGTACGATGGCGATAGAGATGTGACCTTCAAAATGAACCAAGGTCTTTAATGACCGTTCAGTGAACGTTGCTGCGTGTGGACCTCCTCAGTGGGCGTCTGGTTCATGCACCCATTATGACTGCTGTTAATCGGGGAAGAAAGCCAGAATTCGCAAGCCAGTACCACTGGACGTCCACCGAATGGCGACAGGTGTCTTTTCAGGTGAATCACGTTTTTATGCTCCATCGGACAAATGTCCATTGTCGTGTACAGCTTGGAACGTCAGGAAAGAAACACCAGGCAACCAGGAGGGAGCATTTTGTCCCTGGAATGTGCCCTCGGCATTCCCTGCGCTATCTCCTCATCATTGAAGACACATTGGTTCTACAAAAGTATTCAACCGCCCTACCGTACTCCCCTGGACACGAAAACAGCCGAATTTAAATAGGGAATCTGTCAGTCCACATCGATCGCGCTTTTCACGCCATGGCTCCTCAGCCGAGAAACATAGCGCATCTGGCCACGAATCTGGAGTCGGCATGGCTCCACATCCTTGTATGTATCTTCCACAACGTCGCTGACTCCATTCCCACACGTCTTACAGATGGCCGCGCTGCAAAAGGTGGTTATTCAGGATTTAGACAGCTGGTAAATTAATCTGACTCGGCTGTGTACAGACCAGTTTGATGTCGTCGCCCGGTGACTATCGTTGCGAGCAGTGGGGCGAGCAGTTATGGTGCATATTAAATGCGCCGGTGAGACTCAGTGGGCTTGTTTCATATCGGCAGGACATGCCAGCGAGCAGTGAGGTGGCATTTTAAGCGCACCCTTAAGAAGCGCTGTGCGTGAAAACTACAATAATTTTTACAACCAGGTGTGCCGAAAGACCTATCAGGAAATGCTAGGAAGTTCAGGCCGTACATAAAGTCGAGGAAACGATCCAAACCAGATGGTATTGAAAGCAAGAACAGCAGGCAGGAAGTATAAATTCGGACTATCGCATTAAATGTTTTTATGTATGAGGATACTTCTGTACCAATGTTTTCCGACAGACAGACTCACAAAAAGGTAGATACTGATCCAAGCACCTCCAGCACTAGAGATAATTAAGGACTAGTGAAAGCAAACATTGCACCTAGCCCCCGCAGTATAATGCCAGCTAGTTTTCCATGATGCTAATCCAGGCGGCTGTAAACATGAATGTGCGCAATGGAAAATACTGAACGCGAAAATGAAAATTTGGCCCTGTCTGACTACCCCACGAAGTAGATCTTAGGATCTCTTAATGGTGATGATATTTCCTCCTTTTTACTCCTCAGCATATAAATTACAACATAAATCATAATGAGTGATTAAGGGAACTAGTAACTACAAAATGATAAATGTTGTTTCTGCTTATACATTTGTTACACATTAAAACCCCTTTATACATCACAATTATTTATACAGTATATCAATGTCAAATGGACATAAAGAGATAGAAGTGAATTTGCTAATTAATATTACTAATCAACTGCCCAAATCTGCCCTTTCTATGGATATGCAATCTAATATAAATAACGCGAGCTGCCTGACATCATCTAGGTACCAGATACTTCAAATGGTTGAAATGGGTCTAAGCACTATGCGACTTAACATCTGAGGTCATCAGTCCCCTAGACGTAGAACTACTTAAACCAAACTAACCTAAGGACAGCGCACACATCCATGCCCGAGGCAGGATTAGAACCTGCGACCGTAGCAGCAGCCCGGTTCCGGACCGGAGCGCCTAGAACCGATCGGTCACAGCGACCGGCACCAAATACTAGATGACAGTACTTTCAAAGATGATCTACAGTGGTGTGCAACCTCAGTGGAAATAAAGTTACGTGATCACAGCTATTTGGCTTTATAGCCCTAATAAACGAAGTGATTAGCAATACCACCGCATGTGCTGCGTCCAGTGCATCAGAGTGATTGTTCTAGTACACGTCTGGGACGACGGAAGACCCCAGCCACAAAGTATGTAAAAAAAAAAAAAAAAACACCTCATTCGAACACTAGGACAACAGAAGGCGGTCCTCTGACTAATATATTCTAATACTGTCTACTCCACTCTGTGCTCTACAGACGAGAAACGCGAACTCCCAGCCACAAGGTCGGAAATCAGGTAATGTCTCAACCTGACTACACACAGAAGAAGTGCTCTCAATCAGCGAACGCTGCGTACTTAACGACGACTCCCTACCTGGAGGCAAAGTTCGCAACAGCACAATGCATAAACATTCAATAACTATAAAATCTCCTGAAAACAACGACAGCAAGTCTGTGTGTACCAACAAAAGCTGATACTGAGCGACCTTCAAACACGGGCGCTCAAAACGGAAGACTACTTTCTCTCCACCACTTGCTTCCTAGAAAAGCTCGGTTCCTCTCCCTCGTAACTGCGGAAGGCGAATCATATTCTCGAAACCACGAAATATTCTCCCTCTCTACAGATTCTTCCGAACGCCGACCAACCTCTCTACAACACCAGCCGGCCACCATTGTATTGTGCTCATGTGTTAAGCAGCCTGGATCTCACACCTGCCATTTCCTGTCACTCAGTCTGTGTTAAGCTGGACCAACACACCTGTGCGGGCTTTACCACCCAGGGCCTGAGCTACACCTGCCATTTCGTTTACACTGTCGTTACAATCCCTGCCATTATAAGCAATCATTCATTATGCCGTTTTGATAATAATGACAATACATCACCTTTTAAGGAATAAGCGTTAACAACTATTTACAAGGTGTACGTGACAATACCAGTCTTCTTTAAATACACGATGTACAGCTTATCAAATCATACCTAATTCCGATTGTAAATCATGAAAAATATGGTCATGCTCTTAAATTAAGAATAATTGCAGAATGTGATACCACACAAAGTGGCACTACACAAACTGGCGCTAACAGCATAGGCACATAGGGAACACACGCAACACAGATCTGTAAGTCCACGGTATTGGTGAAATGTTGAGAAAACAGTCCGAAACACTTGTCCTACAAAACGCCACTGTTTCCTGCGCATATACCCCAACATCATCATGGGATGAGATGGCCATGGACACGTACACAGGCCGCACAACGGGTTGGCATACTCTGGATCAGGTGGTCGAGCAGCTGCTGGCGTATAGCCTCCCATTCTTGCACCAGTGTCTGTCGGAGCTCCTGAAGTGACGTAGGGGTTTGAAGACGTACAGCGATGAGTCGACCGAGAGCATCCCAGACGTGCTCTGTGGGGTTTACGTCTGGAGAACAGGCAGGCCACTCCATTCGCCTGATATATTCTGTTTCAAGGTACTCCTCCACTATGGTAGCTCGGTGGGGCCATGCGTTATCTTCCATGACGAGGAAGGTGGGACCCACTGCACCCCTGAAAAGGCGGACATACTGGCGTTAAATGACGTCCCGATTCACCTGACCTGTTACAGTTCCTCTGTCAAACATATGCGGGGGTGCATGTGCACCAGTCATAATCCCAACCCACACCATCAAACCACGACCTCCATACAGATCCCTTTTAAGGATATTAAGAGGTTGGTATCTGATTCCTTGTTCACGCCACATGAAAACCCGCCGAGAATCATTGTTCAGTATATACCTAGACTCGAAAGACTAGACCGCGAAAGGCAAAGGTCCCGAGTTCGAGTCTCGGTCGGGCACACAGTTTTAATCTACCAGGAAGTTTCATATCAGCGCACACTCCGCTGCAGAGTGAAAATCTCATTCTGGATACCTAGACCCGTCTGTAACATAACGTGGGACCATTGTTCCAATGACCATGTACTGTGTTGTTGACACCAGGCTTTACGGGCTCTCCTGTGACCAGGTGTCAGTGGAATGCGCCTTGCACGTCTCCAGGCGAATAAACCATGTCTGTTCAATAGTCGGTACACTGTGTGTCTGGAGACAACTGTTACAGTGGCTGCGGTAAGGTCCCGAGCAAGGCTACCTGCAGTACTGCGTGGCCGTCTGCGGGCATTGATGGTGAGATACCGGTCTTCTTGTTGTGTTGTACACTGTTGAGGTCCCGTACTTTTGCGCCTGGACACGTTTCCTGTCTGCTAGAATCATTGCCATAATCTTGAGCTCACACTTTGTGGCGCACGAAGGGCCCGTGCTACGACCTGCTGTGTTTGACCATCATCCAGTCGCCCCAGTACTCTACCCCTCATAACGTCACCAGTATGTGTTCACTGAGCCATTTTCAACACACAGTCACCATTAGTACGTCTGGAAACGTTTGCACACTTACTCGCTGCAGCGTACTCTGATATGCACCAACACATCTCTGCGTATGTGGACTGCTGCCAGCGTCACCGTGCGACGACCGCAGGTCAAATGTTCCTCATGGTCACACCCCGAGGTGATTTAAACCCGCAAAATCGCCCACCAGAGCGTTGTTTCACCATGATTCAGCATTATCCTTGATTTATGAGCATGGAAGTAGATGAGTTCTTGTAAGGTACGAAAGAATGGCCACTTTAAAGTTGATACATTAAATACGCTGCGCAATCAGCCCTATTCCTTGGTCGTATTTGTTGAGACTGTCATGCGCAGCGAACTTCTAATTGCGATTGTCAAATAACACAGAACACTTCTGTCTATAAAATGGAGAAAGGTCTGATTAGAAAGAACTACAGAGCGATATAGCTGACGAACATCTGTTGCGGAATCCTAGGCTGTATTATATGTTGAAATATTATGCCATTCCTGGAGGACTCATAAACTCAGTAAGGATTCAGGAAAAACCACGTGACATGGAAAATAGCCTCCTGTATTTAAATATGATAAAATTCAAAATAAAAATGCAGGAAACAGATTTTTCTAGAGCGTTCGACATCTCCCACTAATAACCAATATTCCCTGAAACACAGTACCGGTACCTTCGAAGATACGCGATTGCCTAACAGACTAATAGAAATCAGTACGTATACTGGATGGAGAATGTTCAACAGAAGTAACATCTGGCTTGTGGTCAAGTTCACAACGGAAATAAACAATGCAATTCGATGAGCAGCATCATTAGATCGTTGACTTACGACACTGTTGTCTACAGGTAACTATCGTCATTCGATGATCTTCAGGAAATCGATAAAACATGGGCAACGTTTTCCATTTGATCGATGTGTATCAACTCCATTTAAATGTGGATAGATGGCAGAAAATTGCTATAATGAAGAGAAAGAACTCGATATTATCTGACTACAAGATGGAGTGGATAGATCTGGAGAATCTCACATCGCTAGAAGTGATTAATATTAAGAAGCAATATGAGATGGGAAGATCAATTAAAATGAGTATTTCGGAGAGGACCTGGAAGACTTAGATTTGATGACTTGGTTTTAGGAATGTGCAGTGTATCCATAAAGGGAAAAGCATACAAAACGCTGGTATGACCTAGAGTATTACACTGTTGCGCAAATTTAGAGAACCGATATCAAGGACGTCTATGCGGAAGTACTGTTTCTGCTGCCACCATTGTACACTACTACCTGATCAAAAGTATCCGGACATCCCAAAGTAGCGCGGAATGGAGCACTACATGTCACGAGGGGCGAACCGGAGGATACAAAAGGAGCCGGGGGATTACTATGTTGTCAGCAGTGTGCCAGTAACTGCAGAATGTGTCGGCCAGGAGAACCCAGCCACTTCAAAAGTCGACTGGTCATTGGGTGCCACCTCAGTAACAAGTTCTTTGCAGACATCTCAACCCTTCTACAGTTGTCCAGCCGTTGGTTGTCAGCTAAACAAAAAATAGGTGGACCTCATGCACTGACGGAGAGAGACCATCGAGCACTGTGGAGGGCAATTGTAGAAAATTGCATAAATTCGGAGGAAGCAATCACTCGAGTGTTTCAAAGTGCTACCAGTGGTCCAACTAGTACGATGACTGTGCGTTGAGAGTAATCAATGTTAAGCGATGCTTTAGGTGATATAAAGAGCTGTAAAGAGCGTTGCCACTGAACTGTGGATGACTGGAAACGAATGATTCGGAGCGATGAATCACAGTATACCCTGTAGTAATCCAACAGATGAGTGTAAGTTTCACGAATGCCTGAACAACTGTACCTGCTATAACGTGTAGTACGAACAGGGAAGTATGGCAGAGATGGTTTTAACGATGGGAATGTTTCTCGTCGTTAGAGTGTGAATTACGCTGAACTTCGAACGCTTCTACAGGAAACACACAAGCATGTAGTTCATGCTCTACATTTAAGAACACAATGAATTCAGCACAAAAGATCTTCGTTGACCCCCCCAAAAGAAACGAGAACCAACCTTTTAACTGTTTCTTAAGAGGGAAATAACAACTAAAGGCAAGTACCTGAAACAACAAGGGAAGGCTTTCACAGTCAGATTTCATCCACTACTAGTTAACTATCAAATGTTTGAGTCCTCGCTCTCGTTGAGCGGTGCACATTGGAACAGATTGAAACAGTCTGTACGAGTTAACAGTTTCTATAGGCTTGCCAAATGAGTCTGACAGAGTACCAACAGGTCCGCGAGTCGGTTCCGGGGTCCATTGGGGGCGGCGCCGGCGGCGGCGTGCAGTCGGCGGTGCTGAATCCGGAGCAGGCTTCCTCTTTTGGCTATTTGCGTAGTAAACTGCCGTGATTGTCACGGACGCGGTCCTAAACACCCATACGGTGGAGGTACAGTTCTTCCTGATTGGCTGCCCTTGACATTGGTGGATGCAGAAAAAGGATCGTGGTACGAATTACCTCTCTTGCTGACTTACACACCTTCTGGACTATGGCCCGATGTACTTGTTGGCCCTCTGCAGGTCGCGCTCTGCAAATGACGGAGTCGGAACGACGAGTAGTCGCAGGGGCTGAGCTGGCAACCAGCCAGACGGCTGTGTATTGCTGTGTGGCGTCGGCGCTTGACGGCTTTTGCGACACACGAGTTTGGCCCCTTTCCTGCACTTAAGAAAACGCTGAATACGGAAGGATATGTACACATTTTACAGTAGTGTGCACTGCGTGAGGTAGAGGAACAGTCTGGGACGACGATTGTTGTTGATACCAGCATGACCATGGACCCTTTCAGGTAGCAGGACTTGTGGGGCAATGTTTTATGGATAATAACATCCCTGAAATGAGGTGGGATCTCAAGAGTACCACCTGAACGTAACGGAACACCTCAGGGATGAGTCAGAACGTCGATTCCACTGCAGAGCGCAACGTCAAACATCACAATCTTGTCTGGTTTCGGCTCTTGAGGAAGAACAGCCTGTCATTCCTTCACGGACACTTAGACACTTGATTGAGACTGTCCCCAGCATAGTTCAAGCCGTAAATAAGTTGTATGATGGACACACCCGTGTTCATGTCCTCTAATAAGTATCAGGAAACATTTTATCAGATTGATTCTGCTTCTGGCCCTACACTGTGGAAGATCGTATCTATATTCTGACTTCAAGGACTGGCACCCAGCGCCGTCTCCACAGTGAAAGGCAGGACGACCAAGTTACGCTGATCTGAGCAGCTGCCACCTAATGGTTGCCGGAAACTCTCCTCGTTGGTAGTACCCACTCTGTCGGCCTACGTGGCTTGATGCTCACCAGCAGCTCAACTTCATATACCTCCAGAATCACCTTTTACTCGTATTTAGATGAAAACTTCAATTCCGTGTAAAAATGTAAACTGCGTTTGTTAGGTACTGGAAATCACTGGTACTGAAATACATATCATTAGCCAGTGGGGATTAATTATTCCAATTTGATTAGTTTTTTTTTACTCTGGCTCATATTAGTTACGGGACAGTTATGGGTTAAACGGTCACGTAACGCAACGCACAGTGGCATTCGGTCACCGTATGGCAGTTCTGTGTTCCGACCAATCGCCTTAGGTACATTAAAACCCCGTGTAACATGGCGGGCTATCGAGAAACTGGCGATTTTCCGTACGATGAAAACAGTAGAGTGTGAACTAATGGGTTCTGCGGGACTACGAAAACGGAATCGCAAGCAGAAAAAGATATATGGTAACTGACAAAGTGTATTATGTACATGAGGTGAATATATATATATATATATAGAACATTTTGTTTGAAAGTACAGTGCAATATGCTAAAAATCGAACGCCTGTGTATAAGAGAGCGCACGAAAATAAGACAGGAGCCAGAAAATGGCAGTAATAAAAGTAATTTTAAACGTGATATTAATTTTCTGTGTTGTTATACCGATTTGTAAACGAAACCACAATTGTGGTTGAAGATACTACAAATAAAGCAAAACATGCCTCATTCAAATGAGACGTTATAAGAACCGTAAAAGAAGAAATACGTCTTGTATTATGATTGAAAATTTATCACGAATACTATCCATCATGATAGAAACTAGTGGTAACGCGGAAAACTACTAAACATATTTTACGAAGTGTTTTAAAACATAACTTACGCTACTGAAATTATTTGTAATAAAAACCTCTTTGTTTATATAAACACGCCAGTTTCTCATAACACTATTCTCCTGTGTTGAAAATCCCATAATTTCTTTTCGCGCGTTGCTCCTCACCGTAAGGGAAGGAAAATTACTTGTCAGCTTTTTTAAATTCTCCTCTAACTTTTGTTACTGGTATTTCATATGACATACTGAGTCATTCTGAATTGGCACAGCACATGTTAAGAACAGCGAAGAGGTCTTGCGATGTGTTGAACACAGAACTATGATTGCTTTCGTACGGCATTGACTATAACGAACTAATTGGCATTACGAGCTCATACGATGGAACGTTGTTTTTACATTTTAGCTCTGCTTACGTTGAATTTGTTCAGACAGGTTTGCAACATGGAGTAATGACAGCTTAAGCGTCTGATTCACAAACGATCTCATCGTTCCGCTCCTGTAACGTTCAATTAATCCGACATTAACGGCATCATCAGTGACAAGATATAAGCAAACAGACGAACGAACAAGCAAATAAACGATTGTTATGACGGTGTGGGATGGATCAAAGCCCCAAATCGGTGAACCAGGCCACTCCAGAATTTATTTTCACGGGATTTACAAATTCTTCGTATCTGTACCAAAAATATCTCCCTAGGGAAGCAAAGAATCAATCGCTTCGTACTACACAACTTTTTCATTGACTGTATAATTATGGTTTAGCACGTACATACAAAATTGACAGTACAATTGACTTGCTGATCTATTACAAGGTTGACGGGAAGTCTCTCTCTCCAGTGTTTTAGAATAATGCTATTAAACAATTTTTTTTTTTACAAAAACGCATTCCTAAATTTGAAGGAATTACTTGAACCGTCACCTGTTCACTCTTTCAATGTTTTGTATCACGTCCCTGACTATGAAGACCATATTTAATTCGTCAGTCAAAACCATCCGCGAGCTCGGTTGTCTCTTCATCAGGGATGGCTGAGTTCCATTACTGCTGAGCACGTGCAGTAAGCTGACCTGTGTTGCGTGGCAGAGGTTCTTTGAAGACCGCATCCTGTAGCCTGAGCCTCAGGTGCGCTACAGGTTTAGGTTTAGACTGTTTCCAGGCCAGTCATACCAGACAACAAGGTATGTTCTCTTCACAATTCCTGTTGTTTGTTTGGCGGTGTGAGCTGTTTATTTTGCATAAGGACAGCATCGTCTGGATTTGGGAAAATACCATTCTGAACTCCTCTAGCATAGAGAGGAACAGCAATTTCCCAATAGTAACCACTACCGACAGCCCTTTTTGCATCAGTAATTCCGTTTGCCCACAGCCACAGATGCACCAGCGACCATTATCTTCAATCCTTGCTTTTTTTTGGTGGACTGCAGAAATTTTCTATGGTTCATTTGTACGGATTCGGGCATTTTGGTTGCTATACTTTGGATGACTCGTCTGGAACCAAAATTTGCATCCTGTTCCTGTTTCCTTTAGACTTAGCATTACAGAATCCTTCGGAAATTAGTCTTTCACCAAATGCATGACGATCAACATTATTATTTTTTAATGGCATGGATTTTGTTAGCTTGACATAAGCATATTTTCCTCGAGATTGTCTACGAACAAGTCGTGCTACCGATGGTCTTCTGTCTTCGCTGGGATTCATGCGATAAATTCAGACGTTTGGCAATTTCCCCTCTTCCAAAGCCAGTTTCATCGTTTACGATAATCTGATTTTGCTTTTATTGTTTGGTATGAGTTTTTTTTTATCGACTGTCAACGTTACTATCGACCATCTCGGTATCTCCGTGCTCAGCGTGGCGGATTGCTAACTGAAGGGGTCCAGGTTCGATTCTCGGCCGGGTAGGAGATTTTGTCTGTCGGGGACTGGGTGTTGTGTTGTACTTACGTTCGTATCGTCATAATTGACATTCCACTATTGAGACGGCTCAATGGGCACGTCCTGAAACCCAATATATTTTTTAAAAAAGGTAAAGAAAGCTTTACAATTGCCTCTACTAACCAGCTAAATTACAGTGTAGGACTTAAGATCAAGCCATACAAAACCCAGGCATCTTTAACCCTACTGGGAAAAATATCAACTTCCCCCCCCCCCCCCCCCAGAGAAAAGTATATCAGTACTAATAGGGTACTGGTTATGAATGACTGTGTTCGTTATATCTGTGATGTTCGACTGTTTTATCGTGATTTACCATCATATTCACAGCTATCCTGGCTGCGTGGAGACAAGCGTAATTTCCATACTCTCCTCTGTCTTTTCAACGTACACTGTCGCTCGTATCTGTCCTCGACCTTAACATGCTCTCTTCTGAACAACATGCCAGACACACCCGTTCCCCTCAGATGAAAAATCCTTTCTGTTCCACTTCGTCTTTCAACCACTTTCACGAAGTCCTTCTCAGTAGCGGAACCCGACTTTGGAACACCTTCCCATGTTTTATTAGAGAACTGAATAATTTCTCTATCTTCGAAAGACAGTTAATGACATGTCTGCTGAAATAACAACAGTGATTACTATTGTCTCTACACGCACTAGTTACCCTGTACAGCCGGCCGCGGTGGCCGAACGGTTCTAGGCGCTACAGTCCGGAACCGCGCGACCGCTACGGTCACAGGTTCGAATCCTGCCCCGGGCATGGATGTGTGTGATGTCCTTAGGTTAGTTAGGTTTAAGTAGTTCTAAGTTCTAGGGGACTGATGACCTCAGAAGTTAAGTCCCATAGTGCTCAGAGCCATTTACCCTGTACATCCTTCTTCCCAGTCAGATCGTCCTCATTTCCTAACATTCTTAGCTGGTGTAATCTCCTTAAATTTCCTTTCCCAGAACTAGCTATTTCATAAAACATCTATTTTGTACACCTATAAATTCTTTTTGTTTCTGCCACTACCACTATTGTTAACATCATCATCATTATTATTATTATTTGTGGCAGCAGCAGTAGTAGAAATACTGGATGTATTAACTTTATTGATTCATAGTCACTAATATTTACTCACATTCTTTCTATACACATTTAAATAATTTTTAATGCAATTTGCCATATTAAAATTGTTGTTTCCTTGGTAACCATGATGTAAAAAAGATACTACAGATGTGAAAACCTGGTCCGATGTAATGGACGACAAGATGTCCCTAATCTTATCCGCATAGATAAATAAAGAAATAAATATTGTGATAAATTACTATGCCATCTCTTGTGAACCCTGAAACATCTATAAATATTGCGCATTACTCTTCACAAGTAAACCAGCGCAATCTCAACAAGTATTGGTTTCCGGACATATAATTATCGGAATTTCTTTCTAGTTTTTACCAATGCTACCTCCTGTGGGAATATGCGACGGTTCTTATTAAACACACTGTATCTATGGTAACAGAAGTAACGTTCAGACAGCTTAGTTCTATTATTACGCACATTTTATGCTTCGTTTTGTGACATGACATCTCTCGAACTGGTGGGAATAAATGCGAAGAGTGAGGTGATATGTGTTAGGTCATATGGACACGCAAGATTTTTAATTTTTGTGACTGTCAACAAAATGTAGGTTGGTAACAGTGTATGAACATGCCCGATGACAGTCGTATTCAGTTTGTATCAGTTGTGACAGCTAGATATACGGTCGAAACTCTACTGCAAGGTAGTCTTCTTTCTAACAAGGCACGTTGCATGGGGCAGCCAGCACCCCAGGCGAAGAGAGACCTCTAGCAAATTGAACGGCCTACAAGCAAGGACGCCAGCATTAACAGGAGCTGTATTGTCCGTCAGCAATGAACTGGAGCAAGCAGTTTGCAGTCTCATATCACTGTCCAAACCATGATATAAGCCGCGTTCTGGGACTTAGCGGCAGCTGCAGTTCCGAAGACCTCAGCACTTCTATCCTAGCTTATTTACGTAGCATTAGTCATCTGTTTGCTAATGGATTCGCCTTGCTCGCCGACGACAAATCCAACAAGAAATCAGCAGTCCAGGGAGAAAGCAAGACATCGCCAGGGAGCAGCGTCTACACCGGGAAGGAGATAGTCGTATTCACTGACCTGGACACTAGCACAGGCTAGGACTATTTGTACACTACTGGCCATTAAATTTGCTACACCAAGAATAAATGCAGATGATAAACGGGTATTCATTGGACAAATATATTATACTAGAACTGACATGTGATTACATTTTCACGAAATTTGGGTGCATACATCCTGAGAAATCAGTACCCAGAACAACCACCTCTGGCCGTAATAACGGCCAAGATACGCCTGGGCATTGAGTCAAACAGAGCTTGGATGGCGTGAACAGGTACAGCTGCCCATGCAGCTTCAGCACGATGCCACAGTTCACCAAGAGTAGTGGCTGGCTTATTGTGACGAACCAGTTGCTCGGCCACCATTGACCAGACTTTTTCAAGTTGTGAGAGATCTGGAGAATGTGCTGACCAAGGCAGTAGTCGAACATTTTTTGATCTAGAAAGGCCCGTACATGACCTGCAACACGCGGTCGTGCATTATCCTGCTGAAATGTAGGTTTTCGCAGGGATCGAATGAAGGGTAGAGCCACGGGTCGTAACACATCTGAAATGTAAAGTCCACTGTTCAGAGTGCCGTCAATGCGAACAAGAGGTAACCGAGACGTGTAACCAATGGCACCCCATACGATCACGCCGGGTGATACGCCAGTATGGTGATGACGAATACACACTTCCAATGTGCGTTCACCACGATGTCGCCAAACATGGATGCGACGATCATGATGCTGTAAACAGACCCTGGATTCATCCGAAAAAATGACGTTTTGCCATTCGTGCACCCAGGTTCGTCGTTGAGTACACCATCACTGTCTGTGATGCAGCGTCGAGGGTAACCGCAGCAATCGTCTCCGAGCTGATAGTCCATGCTGCTGCAAACGTCGTTGAACTGTTCGTGTAGATAGTTGTTGTCTTGCAAACGTCCCCATCTGTTGATTCAGGGATCGAGACGTGGCTGCACGATCCGTTACAGCCATGCGGATAAGATGCCTGTGGTCTCGACTGCTCGAGAGTTGCGAGGCCGTTGGGATCCAGCACGGCGTTCCGTATTACCCTCCTGAAACCACCGATTCCATATTCTGCTAACAGTCATTGGATCTTGACCAACGCGAGCAGCAATTTCGTGATACGATAAAGCGCAATCGCGATGGGCTACAATCCGACCTTTATCAAAGTCGGAAACGTGATGGTACGCGTTTCTCCTCCTTACACGAGGCATCACAACTACGTTTCACCAGGCAACGCCGGTCAACTGCTGTTGGTGTATGAGAAATCGGTTGGAAACTTTCCTCATGTCAGCACGTTGTAGGTGTCGCCACCGGCGCCAAGCTTGTATGAATGCTCTGAAAAGGTAATCATATGCATATCCCAGCATCTTCTTCCTGTCGGTTAAATTTCACGTCTGTAGCACGTCGTCTTTGTGGTGTAGCAATTTTAATGGCCAGTAATGTATAACGATGACTTGACAGTTGAGTACTTGCGTTACGTAATAAATTAGCGTTTGGACGTAGATATTTGTAGTGGTTTACATATATGCACGCCTGACACTCTTTGATAAGAGTAGCGTCCAGGTTCGCACATACATAACAGCAGCATCTTGTAGGCTATTGTCAACGTACGAAAGTCACGGTATCCATATCGACTGGTGATCACATGAAGTTACAAGAGTTACTGACAGAATAAATACTGAGATTTGAAGACATGTTTTATTAATCAATATCTGCATTGCACGTAGCTGTGAAAACTGAGACCATTCGTAAACTTTGGGATCATAGACCTGGAGTCCGTTGCTGTTATCAAATTCATTACATTACGTTCTTGATACCTACACGTTGCTTTTGAGGGGTTCGGGTGCTATATTGAATGAGGGCTCAAACAGGTGTCAGTTTCATTGTGTGAGAAGTTCTATAAGCCCACGCGCCAAGAACACACTCCGAGAAACGGGCCGGTGCGTCATATGGTGATCGCAACCTGACTACGGGACACTGGTTGCCACGCATTGCAGGCCACGCTGAAAGCGTTCTATGACAGATATCTTGTACTTCTTAATCGATCTGCAATCGAGTTCGTCACTTCATCCGTATACAGAAATTGCAGAATGAAACTTATTATGCCTCTTTCAGATGTTTCAGTGGGTTATTATGTTATTGTCTGGATTACATGGCTCGCAATTAAGAGGTGAGAGCTACCTACAGTGCATTTTAAATGGATTTAATACGAGCAATCACTAATGACACAGAATCCCAAAACCGTAACTCCCGTGGATATACTTATCTCACAGTCGTTGGTCGCCCAGTGTTGCAGGTCCACGGTTTCATTACATGTTGGGCATGATCTTCACAAATGACATTGGTATTATTATTATCGCTCAGTACGAAAACAATAACGCGAGTGCGATACACTCAAGTACCTCGCTGCCTCAGTGTTGCTACCTCTAAATAAACCGGACATGTTTGAACGGGACTGGCGCTGTGAGGGTTTCGTACAAACTTAATTATGTATATAGACAGATGGTTCATACACACACTGGTGTCAAAAAACCGGAAATTTTGCAAAGTTGCGTTTGTTTTGCCGCAAAATACTACAAAGAGATGGTAGTAAAGTAGAAACAATGTAAAGGACACATAACGTAAACAACTGCTATGTGTGTAAAGGTAGACAAAGATGTTCTTAATTTTTTCCAACTTCACGGATTTGCACACACGTTCCGACAACTGGTTAATGTGCTCTGTATTGGGTGTGACCACTTCTGGCAGCTATCTCATTTTGAGGCAATAACACCCATTCTTCTTCAGAGCTGCTTGCAGTCTTGGAGAGTGGTTGGTGGATGCTTATTTGATGCAACCCGTCAGCCTAGTGCATCCCCGACATGCTCTGTGGGATTCAAATCGGGAAAGCGGGCAGGCCACCCCATGCTTGCGGTATCTTCCGTTTCCAAGGAAACGTCAATCACCTGTGCTCTGTGAGATCGAGCATTATCGTCCATTAATACGATATCTGGGCCCACATCACACCACAACAACCGCACAAGAGGTCCCAAGACCTCTTCACGATACCTGACACCAGTTAAACCTTGCCGATTTACCCGTACAATTTCATGAAGAGGTATTCGAATGGTCAACATAATCTCTGCCCACACCACTAGGGGTGCCCCTCGATATAGGCTTCTTTCTAGTGTTTGGGTCCCGAAATCGTCTTCCACGTTGTCTCCAGTTGCGAGTCCGTCGAGAATCACTATCTAGACCATACCGGGACTCATCTGTGAAAAGAACAATGTCCCATCGTTCGACCGTCAATGTAGCATGTTGAAGTCTTCTCTCTACACGTTCCGTTGTGTGAAGACGCGTCAGATGTAGACAATACAGCAGGTCTCTGACAATAAAGGCCACTCTGCCGAAGCCTTCTGTACACCGTTTGCCTCGATACAACCCGTCCAGTGAATGCTGCGAGGTCAGATGTCAGTTGCCTTGCAGTAATAAGGCGGTACCGTCGTGCTCTTACAGCCAAATTACGGTCCACTCTCTGATGTCACAGGTGGTCGGTCCTGCCGTGCTCTTCGGGAGACAGTTTCGGTCTCTATACACTGTCACCAAACCCGAGAAACAAGAGAGCGATTCGCCTTAAGCCTTCGGGCCACATCAGTCTGCCACTGTCCTGTTTTCATTCTTCCTATGGTCACCCAGCGCATAGAGTCTTCTCCGTACCATACTGCACCGTCTGTGACTGTGTGAGCAGCGATTGTAGTTACGGGACTACATCTACATCTACATTTATACTCCGCAAGCCACCCAACGGTGTGTGGCGGAGGGAACTTTACGTGCCACTTGCATTACCTCCCTTTCGTATGGTTCGTGGGACAAACGACTGCTGGAAAGCCTCCGGTCGCGCTCGAATCTCTCTAATTTTACATTCGTGATCTCCTCGGGAGGTACAAGTAGGGGGAAGCAATATATTCGATACCTCATCCAGAAACGCACCCTCTCGAAACCTGGACAGCACAAGCTACACCGCGACGCAGAGCGCCTCTCTTGCAGAGTCTGCCACCTGAGTTTCCTAAACATCTACGTAACGCTATCACGCTTACCAAATAACCCTGTGACGAAACGCGCCGCTCTTCTTTGGATCTTCTCTATCTCCTCTGTCAACCCGACCTGGTACGGATCCCACACTGATGAGCAATACTCAAGTATAGGTCGAACGAGTGTTTTGTAAGCCACCTCCTTTGTTGATGGACTACATTTTCTAAGGACTCTCCCAATGAATCTCAATCTGGTACCCGCCTTACCAACAATTAATTTTATATGATCATTCCACTTCAAATCGCTCCGTACGCATACTCCCAGATAGTTTACAGAAGTAACTGTTACCAGTGTTTGTTCCGCTATCATATAATCATACAATAAAGGATCCTTCTTTCTATGTAATCGCAATACATTACGTTTAACTATGTTAAAGGTCAGATGCCACTTCCTGCATCAAGTGCCTCTCCGCTGCAGATCTTCCTGCATTTCGCTGCAATTTTCTAATGCTGCAACTTCTCTGTATACTACAGCATCATCCGCGAAAAGCCGCATGGAAATTCCGACACTATCTACTAGGTCATTTATATATATTGTGAAAAGCAATGGTCCCCTAACACTCCCCTGTGGCACGCCAGAGGTTACTTTAACGTCTGTAGACGTCTTTCCATTGAGAACAACATGCTGTGTTCTGTTTGCTAAAAACTCTTCAATCCAGCCACACAGCTGGCTTGATATTCCGTGGGCTCTTACTTTGTTTATCAGGCGACAGTGCGAAAATGTACCGAACGCCTTCCGGAAGTCAAGGAAAATGGCATCTACCTGGGAGCCTGTATTTAATATTTTCTGGGTCTCATGAACAAATAAAGCGGGCTGGGTCTCATACGATGGCTGTTTCCGGAATCCAAGTTGATTCCTACAGAGTAGATTCTGGGTTTCCAGAAATGAAATGATACCCGAACAAAAAACATGTTCTAAAATTCTACAATAGATCGATGTCAGAGATATAGGCGTATAGGTTTGCGCATCTGCTCGCCGACTCTTCTTGAAAACTGGAACTACCTGTGTTGTTTTCCAATCATTTGGAACCATCCGTTCCTCTAGAGACTTGCGGTACACGGCTGTTAGAAGGGGGGCAAGTTCTTTCGCGTACTCTGTGTAGAATCGAATTGGTATCCTGTCAGGTCCAGTGGACTTTCCTCTGTTGAGTGATTCCAGTTGCTTTTCTATTCCTTGGACACTTATTTCGAGGTCAGCCATTTTTTCGTTTGTGCGAGGATTTAGAGAAGGAACTGCAGTGCGGTCTTCCTCTGTGAAACAGCTTTGGAAAAAGGTGTTTAGTATTTTAGATTTACGCGTGTCATCCTCTGTTTCAATGCCATTATCATCCCAGAGTGTCTGGATATGCTACCCGGCAAACACTATTCCGTTTCATAGATAGCCTGACGTCATAGGAGGCGTGGTTGTCCGTTGACTGTAATGTCTTATTCCTTGCAGAACACGACCGTCAGGACACCGGTTGACATTGTGCATGAATATATAGTGACTTAGACACAGGAGGGAAAACTCGCGGTTTGTCTTTTAATTTTGGGCGCCAGTGTAGATTTGGATGGGTGAATTTGCGAATATCAAAATATGGGGCATAAATGGCCGTACCTTTCGAATGTATTGACTTAGAACTTTAAATGTTTTCGCCAAGGGACCGTAGATCTTAGTATCTGACGACTGTTTCAGCCTGAAACTTCTTTCCGTTCCAGTAGTGTAGCGCTTGACACAGTCACCTCGATTAAATATTTGGGTGTAACATTGCAGAGCGATATGAAGTGGGACAAGCATGTAATGGCAGTTGTGGGGAAGGCTGATAGTCGTCTTCGGTTCATTGGTAGAATTTTGGGAAGATGTGGTTCATCTGTAAAGGAGACCGCTTATAAAACACTGATTCGATCTATTCTTGAATACTGCTCGAGCAATTGGGATCCCTATCAGGTCGGATTGAGGGAGGACATAGAAGCAATACAGAGGAGGGCTGCTAGATTTGTTGCTGGTAGGTTTGATCATCACGCGAGTGTTACGGAAATGTTTCAGGAACTCGGGTGGGAGTCTCTAGAGGAAAGGAGGCGTTCTTTTCGTGAATCGCTGCTGAGGAAATTTAGAGAACCAGCATTTGAGGCTGACTACAGTACAATTTTACTGCCGCCAACTTATATTTCGCGGAAAGACCACAAAGATAAGATAAGAGAGATTAGGGCTCGTACAGAGGCATATAGGCAGTCATTTTTCCCTCGTTCTGTTTGGAAGTGGAACAGGGAGAGAAGATGCTAGTTATGGTACGAGGTACCCTCCGCCACGCACCCTATGGTGGATTGCGGAGTATGTATGTAGATGTAGATGTAGATGTAGAGAAAGTGGCAAAGGCGGACATATAAAAAGATGAACTCCAGAGTGACCCTATAAAGATTCGGCGTTTAAAGATTGAGGTACGCTGCCCCGAATACAGTACACTGGTATCTTGGAAACATACGCACAATTGTCGCTGTCGAAGAGTCCTGTAGCTACGCCCGTCGGCACAGTGTCAAGACCATCACTACAACTAGTCAAGCGTCTCCCTTCAGCTAAAGCTTGCGTTACTATTCTGGTGGTTTGTGACATCATTCCCAATGCGTCAGTCCAGCCCTACGTTAGAATTACGAGGTGTCCTACGAGTCAAATTAAATGTCATGTAAATTTATGTTGACGGCTGATTACACAGATAATTCATTACGTACAGATGACGCTGGGAGCCCTCGCAAATTGCCGGTATTTTTCACATCTAAATCGTGTTTATAATATATCGACTGAACCGGATTCAAAGGGAGTGGTAGGATTTAAAACATGCAAGAAAAAGTAACCAATAATTCCAAAATAAAAATCAATCACAATTTATCGTAATATATATCAAGCAGTTCCGTTTCATCAGAGGATACGGAATTAAAACTAAATTTCATCTAGTGAAAGTATTACAACAGTTATCTGTGAATCCTTACGGATATTTTAATTTATTCATAAAAACTTGATCATCATCTTTTAAGTGAAACTGCGAATGCGTGCCGAAAAGTAATGCCTCCGAATTTTTTATGTGAAAACTCTTAAAGTTTTTAAAACAAAAGAAACGTTATTAACATTTTCCATCTTTATTCTTTATCTCTTCATATTTACTCCTCAATATAGTCAAACTGGCAACGAACATATTTCTACCAAGAGTTGACCAATCGTTGGTACCGTCTCTGTAGAATGTTTATCATCATTGATTGAACCAAAACTCATCTCTGCTTGCACCACTCCATCACTATCAAAGTTATGTCCTCGGACGTGTTTTTTAAGTTTTGGAGGCAGATGAAAATATCATGGGGCCAAGGTGACAGTAAACGTAAAACGTCGGTTTGATGTATGCGCTACAATGGTCGTGTGCGGTCTGACATTGTCGTGCTGCAAGAGATGGCGGTCATGTATGGACGATATCTTCGAATTCGAAAAGTTATTACAGCACGTTGTTTCTCATGCACAGACATAGTTACGATGCACACCACCATGTTACATGCTACAATTCGGGGCCCAATAGCGGCAGAGGGCTGAAAACATACAGACATGAAGAACAAAGATAAAGGATGTTAATAATGCTTGTTTTCTTCAAAAATATATTCTCGCAAGTATAAGAATCTTACTATTTTCACCTCGTGCTTCAACTGAAATACATCAGTTGCTCCAAAAGGCTTTTTTAAAAAAATAGCGCGTCAAAATTAAGATTAGTACTATTCTCTTGTCAGGCATTGCAGGATAGTTGATGGAAGCTACCATCCAAAAACCTGTTATATCCCTGAAATATTTAAATTGTTTTGTAAGGCTATTCTAAAAATTGTGACTAAATCAAGATGAGCAGTGTCCTATTACCAGGCTCTGGAGAACTGGTTGATGGACTATCTCCCACAAAAACTATTATGTCATTGCGAGTAAGAGGTGCTTCTGATTTCCATTACGTGTTAGGGCGGCAGGGATTAATTCCAAACAGACAAAATAAATACGAAAATCTGAATCTGACGAAAGAAGCTCATAAAGTAAACATGAATAAAAAGATTTATACTCAAAGCAACGGGAAAATTCGAGCTATTTTATGTGGTGACCGAAAGTGGCTATTATCACATATAAGTTAATTTATGACGAACAAAGTAGTTTTCACCTAAAGGAACAGATTTCGAATAAATCATATGGACAACCGATCTCGGATTTTGAAGAGAGTGGAAAGTTACTTAGAATTATAACACGTACGCCAAGAATGTTTTATGTTCAGGGACTTAGAAGTAGTCATGTGTCACGTCTGTGTTTAGTTAAAACATTAACCAGAGACGTAGTTGCCACCTCCAAGAACGCGTGGTGTCCGCTCCTTCCTTCCTTCCCTACTTCATCACTGCCCACCAAGTTACGCTTAGAGCGTCCCGAAGGCGTTTCTCCAACTAATTACGTAAAGTGTAGAACTGGGGTAGTCGGTAATTACAGAACTACTTCGCAGAAACTGGTGCTTCCACGGACCGGTCCGAGGCAGGAATTCCGAACAAATACGTATGCTGCGAATCGCTCTTCTTAAACTTAAGGTCGCCAGCAGTAAACTTCAGATTAGTCGATTTACTCAGATTCTCCCCGTGAACACAAATACTAGTTCCAAGTAACTTCAGGCCTAGGGCCGCATAAAGCGATAAGGAACCAACTTGCTTTCGCAGATTCGTACCTGGATTTAAAACGATCTGGTCGCTATCGGAGGTTAGTTAACGGAAATCTAGCTCTCTCCTTCTGTTTCATGAGAAACGACTTAACGGATATAAACAAAAGTTTGAGTAAATCATGTTTGCATATTTGGCAACGAAACTTTGTCTCATCAAGTTGATTTTTACATTCTGCATCCAGTCTTCCTCTTTTTCTCTTTTATGGAAGTTTCCAACGTAATACATTTTCCGGCCATCATTTATCTCATGGTCTCATAAAACACTCATATCATTTTAAATGCAGTTTATACGTCTCTTCGGTGATGTAAGTAGGAGTTTTCATTCGTTTTGTTGTTTCTTTATTTAGGACCTTCCCTCGTCTTGACACTCTGTAAGCTCCTCTCAAGAAATTCATTTGCACGGCTTCAGGTCTTCTTCTATCTTGTTTTGTCATTTCGCAGGACTCCGTTCCATAGAAATGTTCTTCGTAGTATTGATTCATATACACTTTTTTCGACTTTTTCTTAATTTTATCTCACCAAAATACGAAATTTAGCTTCCTGATTGCTTGTTTAGCTTGTTCTCTCCCTTATATCTTGTTTGCTCCAACTCCGATCTGAGATTAATGCCCCCAGATATACTTTTGGCATGCCTAAATAGTTTAACATATAACACGTTTATGAACAATATCAGTACCATGTTTGAAAACTGTTTTCCTCTAAAAGTTACTCTAATTAAACAGAAGTCTATAATAAAACCATTGATTACAAAAGGAATGAAGATTTCCTGTAAGACGAAAAGGAAAATATATCTGTCGACCAAGAATAGCTCCAATGCTGATGATTTAGCTAAATACAAGGAATACTGTAAAATATTAAAAAAGTAATTCAGACATTTAAACAAATGCACTACGAGAAGAAGACAGCAATGTCAGGAAACAAAATAAAAACAATATGGGATATAGTGAAAGAGGAGACTGATAGAACCAGAAAGGAACGGGAGCAAATAACATTAAGGGTAGATGACACATTAGTAACCGATGGGCATAGTGTGACAAATCTATTTAACAAGTACTTTATATCCGTTACTGATAGAATGGAATTGTCAGGATCAGTAAATATTGCCCTTGAATATCTGAAACTAGCCTTTACAAACAGCTTCAGGTACATGAATATGTCACTCACTTCACCAAAAGAAATAACTTCCATAATAAAATCTTTAAAAACAAAGCATTCTAGTGGTTACGATGAAATATCAAAAAAGTTAATTAAGGCATGTTCTTGTGAGTTTAGTACAATTCTAAGTTACTTGTGTAACCAGTCAATTATAACTGGGACATTTCCTGACTGGCTAAAATATGCAGATGTTAAGCCTCTATTCAAGAAAGGGGATAATGAGATACCATCAAACTAAACCGATTTCACTTTTGCCAGCATTCTCAAAAATCTTAGAAAAAGTGATATACAGGCAGCTTCTCAACTATTTGACCACAAATAACATATTATCAAGAAAACAGTTTGGATTTCTGAAGGGTTCTGAGAACGAGAAGGCTATTTACACCTACAGTGAAAATGTACTTTATTCATTAAATAACAAATTACAAGCAGCAGGTATTTTCTGTGATTTGTCAAAGGCATTTGATTGTGTGAACCACAACATCCTTTTAAATAAATTAGAATTCTATGGTGTCACGGGCACAGTTGCAAAATGGTTCAAGTCATACCTCACTAACAGGAAAGAAAGGGTGTCAGTGCAAGGGACTAGTGAATTAAGTCATCAGTCATCATCAGAATGGGAAGAATTTACATGTGGTGTCCCACAAGGATCCATCTTAGGGCCATTGCTTTTCCTTGTGTACATTAATGACCTCTCATCAGTTACACTGCCAGAAGCATTCGTTTTGTTTGCAGATGACACAAGTATTGCAATAAATAGTATATCGAGTGTAGTTCTAGAAAGATCTGCTAAGGATATTTTCATGGATATTAATAAATGCTTTAAAGGCAAATCACTGACATTAAACTTCGAAAAGACTCACCATATGCAATTCAGAACCTGTAAGAGGTTTGTACCCAGCATATGCGTAAAGTGTGAAGAAGAGCAGATAGAAGAGGTTGACAGTCTTAAATTCCTGGAATTACAACTTGATAATAAATTCAGCTCGGAGGAGCACACCACAGAACTGCAGAATTGTATATACTCATGCTATTAGTACTGTTATTTCAGGTTAAAAAAAAAACATGTTCCACATCCACGAGGTCCTCCCCCAGCACGGATCTATGGAACGAAAATCTAATCTAATCTAATCCATCTTCCTATAGAAGGACATACTGTTTAAGAAAAAATTATTGTTAGTTCTGTCCTACTGCATGTTTCTGAGATTTTTTTCATCGTTTACATTGTACAATGTCATAGTGATCTGTAGCCAATATTATTTAATCAGCGGCGAATAGGAAACTCGATAGTTAATCGACGTCTATACGCAGGGCCATTCCTCTCGCTTTTTCAACCACTCTTAAAGAACTTCTTTCACCTAACAGTTACACAAAGTAGATGCTACAGAACACCTGTGTCTAAAGCTTCAATTGGTCATATGACTAGGGAGATTACTTTTCCTATTTTAATACCTAGTAAACTTCTTTAACTACAGGAACATGTATGTTATTTATCGTATTCTTATCAAGATATAGAAATACACTGAAGCGCTAAAGAAACTGGTATAGGCACACGTATTCAAATGCAGAGATATGTAAACAGGCAGAACACGGCACTGCTGTCGGCAGTGCCTATAGAAGACAACGAGTGTCTGGCGCAGTTGTTAGATCGGTTACTGCTGCTGCAATGGCAGTTTATCAAACTTTCGGTGAGTTTTAACGTGGTATTGTAGTCGGAGCGCGAACGATGGGATACAGCATCTCCGGTGTAGCGATGAAGTGGGGATTTTCCCGTACGACCATTTCATGAGTGTACCGTGACTATCAGGAATCCGGTAAAACATCAAATCTTCGACATCGCTGCGACCGGAAAAAGATCCTGCAAGAACGGAACGAAAGACGACTGAAGAGAATCGTTCAACGTGACGGAAGTGCAACCCTTCATCAAATTGCTGCAGATTTCAGTGGTGGGCCATCAACAAGTGTCAGTGGGCGAACCATTCAACGAAACATCATCGATATGGGTTTCCGGAGCTGAAGCCCCCTCGTGTACCCTTGATGACGGCACGACACAAAGCCTCACGCCTCGCCGGGGCCTGTCAACACCGACATTGGACTGTTGCTGACTGGAAACATGTTGCCTGGTGAGACGAGTCTCGTTTCAAATTGTATCGAGCGGATAGACGTGTGCCGTTTCGTTTCATGACACCCAAGGAAGTTGACCGGGATCAACAGAGGTCAGCATGGCGGCGTCACTGTCCCGCTGAGATAATAGTCCGGTTAGGACATTATCTGGGCAAGCAGCCGCGCCAGCAAAAGGTTGGAACGTGTAGAAATTTTAAAATGAGAGTGCCATACTAGTAAATCTTTTTTAGTCAGCACAATGTCGTGCTTAAATGAGTATTTAAGCACAGGACAACATAGTTAAATACAGTACGCGGAGGAACTTTATATCCAGGACGGGAGGACGACATTGAAATGGCGGAAAGGGGGAACAATTTTAATGCTAATAGAAGCAACAGTATACGGACAATTGATAGGCAAAATGCTGAGAATGAAATTAGATTTGGGCAAAATCCAGAATATGATGATTTAGACGAAGTTGTTGAATTTGAATTGGAGCCAAAGCCGGCAGAAGTAGTCAATACTGGATTGTGCCAGTGCCATCCTTATCAGTACGGTGAGGAAGGACACACAGCAGTAGAAATGGATACAGCTCGAATTACGGCGCTGTTATCTGGAGCGACTGAAACAGCAAATGGCTCTGAGCACTATGGGATTTAACTTCTGAGGTCATCAGTCCCCTAGAACTCAGAACCACTTAAACCTAACAAACCTAAGGACATCAAACACATCCATGCCCGAGGCAGGATTGGAACCTGCGACTGTAGCGGTCGCTCGGTTCCAGACTGTAGCGCCTAGAACCGCTCGGCCACTCCGGCCGGCGACTGAGACAGCAATTGACGGGGCGACCTTAAGCGCCTCGTTATCAACAGCGCAAATAGCTGGCGCTGCTGGTGTAACAGCTTTAGCAGATGCTGGAGTAGCATACAGGTCAACGAAATTAATTGAAAGAGTGAAAAATAAAGGATTAACGTTACCAGGTAGCGATTATGTTGGGCCTGGAAACCCTATAAATATAGACGCACCACGAAGTGCAGCTGATGCCATTGCTAAAGAACACGACGTTGGGTACGATCGTTTACTAAAGGAAGCGCGAGAACGTGTTTTTACTGAAGAAGAATTTAGGTAACGAATACAGCAGTTGCATTCTAAAGCAGTTATTCTGCCATTGATTGGAGTCATACAAGAAATTGGCATTCCTTTGCAGGAAAGTACGGATTGAAATTGAAAACATTTGTTGAAATCAAACTTGAAAAAGTGTTATATCCGAAAAAACCTGATGGTAAAGAACGCATGAATCCATGGACCCTGCATGTCCGTAGGGACTGCTGAAGCTGGTGGAAGCTCTGTAACGGTGTGGGGCGTGTGCAGTTGGAGAGATATGGGACGTCTGATACGTCTATATAGGACTCTGATAGGTGACACATACTTAAGCATCCTGTCTGATCACCTGCAACCATTCATGTCCATTGCGCATTCCAATGGACTTTGGAAATTGCAGAAGGACAATGCGACACCCCACACGTCCAGAATTGCTACAGAGTGGACCCAGGAACACTCTTCTGAGTTTAAGCACTTCTAGTGGCCATCAAACTCCCCAGACAGGAATATTACTGAGCATATCAGGGATACATTGTAACACGCTGTTCAGAAGAGATCTCCATCCCCTCCTACTCGTATGGAGGTATGGGCAGCCCTGCAGGATTCATGGTGTCAGTTCCCTCCAGCACTACTTCAAACATTATTCAAGTCCATGCCATGTCGTGTTGCGGCACTTTTGTGTGTTCACGGGGGCCCTATACGATATTAGGCAGGTGTACCAGTTTTTTTGGCTCTTCAGTGTACATACTAATAAACTGAAGTCCTTCCGCTGCGCTTTTTACCTGTATAAGAAGGCTAATCTCAAGAATCACTTAAGGATTTTGATACGGTTTTCACTAATAGACAGACTGATTCACAAGGAAGGTTTGTGGATATAATTTAATGCCACCAGGTAATGATGATGGTGTAATATATATATATTGCTATCTGGTCAACATTTATTTAGCGTTTGGAGTGACATGATTGTGGCACTTATGGGAGTTATGATCTGGTCAGATACAGACGAGGCGATATCTGGCAGGAAAATCACTACACAGCCGCCGCAGTTCCAAAGAGCAGCGAGTCGTGGTCTAAATGGTTCAAATGGCTCTGAGCACTATGGGACTTAACATCTAAGGTCATCAGTCCCCTAGAACTTAAAACTACTTAAACCTAACTAACCTAAGGACATCACACACATCCATGCCCGAGGCAGGATTCGAACCTGCAACCGTAGCGGTCGCGCGGTTCCAGACTAAAGCGCCTAGAACGCTCTGCCACACCGGCCGGTGAGTCGTGGTCAGAATCTGTACGTAATTTTCAGCCTTAAAACATAGGTTCAATAAACACAACAGATACATTTTAAAGGATGTATCACGAAAACTTGAGCTGCATATATTGCGGAAATGGAAAGTGCTATTGATGTGTAGTTTTTATAGAATGGGCTGGCAGTCAGGGACTCGTACTGTTAGTCAATAAACAGATTTTAATACTACTTAGAACGTGTGTTTTTTGTGCGAACGTACATTTTAGAAATGGATCAATGCCTATCGAGAAAAGAAACTAAAGTAAGGATAAATTAGAATGTCAGTGCTGTTTGTAGCAGGATTCTAGTGCTAATTGTTTACACGATGTCGTATTTTGAAAAGGTTCAACTCGAACACTTGGTTGTACAAGTCAACCTGTGTAGTTGCTAGCTAGGATGTCGTTATCTTTGCCTACAGTGAGTTTGTGTATACCTTGAGTGCATCGCTCTTTGCTAGTCAGATAGTGTGTAATAGTCCGAGCAGTAAGTCGTGAGTGGACGATAGGGTTACCAATACGGAGAGAGCTGACATGTTCATCTACATCTACACATATACTCCGCTAGCTACCAAGCGGTCTGTGGCGGAGGGCACAATTCGCGCCAAAGTCATATTTGCCCCCATCTGTTCCACTCGCGGATCGCGCGAGGGAAAAACGACTGTCTGAACGCCTCAGTGCGAGCTCTTATTTCCCTTGTCTTTGAATGATGATCATTACGCGATTTGAAAGTTGGTGGTAATAATATATGCTCTACATCTTCGGTGAAGATTGGATTTTGTTATTTAGTGAGCAGCCCCTTCTGTTTAGCGCGTCGTCTATCTGCAAGTGTGTCCCACTTCAAAGTTTCTATGAGATTTGTAACACTCTCGCGATGGCTAAATGTACTAGTCGCTAATCTTGCCGCTCTTCTTTGGATCTTCTCAATCTCTTGAATCAGACCCAACTGGTACTGGGTCCCATACAGACGAACAATACGCTAAGACTGGACGAACTAATGTGTTGTAAGCTATTTCCTTTGTTGAAGGACTGCATCGTTTAAAGATTCTACCAATAAACCGCAATCTAGAGTTCGCCTTACCCGTTACTTGTGTAAACTGATCATTCCATTTGAGATCATTTCCAATAGTCACACCCAGATACTTGACGGACGTTACCGTTTCCAAAGACTGATCATTTATTTTGTACTCATACATTAATGGGGATTTTTGCCTTGTTATATGCAGTAGGTTACACTTACTAATACTGAGAGATAACAGCCAGTCATTACGCCACGCATTTATTTTCTGCAAATCTTCATTGATTTGTTCACAACTTTCGTGTGATACTACTTTCCTATAGACTACAGCATCACCGGCACACAGTCTAAGGCCGCTGTTCATGGTATAGAAGAGTGTAGGAAGAATGCAGTTAGTTGTTGTACTGTGTATGCGGTAAGATATGCTAATAGCAGTAAACCATCTCGGCAATTATTTATCAGTCTCTTCAGCCACTTACGTGCAAATGGCAGTGTAACGCCTAGACAACGTAACAGAAGGAAACGAGTGACGACAGAAAAGGGGTAAAATAATATTTTTTCTCCTGTTTCAATTGATCCGCACAACAGCTTCAGTATAATCGCACGAGGTGGCGGCATGAATCAGCCAAGTGTTCTACGCATTCTTCATCGCATAGTTTCCACCCCTATCATATCTCTGTCCACCAAGATCTGTGTGGAAAAGATTATATTAACTATGTCCACTTCTGTACATGGGCAATGAGACAGAATACTCCAGATGTGTACTGTATCTTGTTTAGTGATGAGGTCGTATTTACTAATCACGGACAGGTAAACCGCCGAAACGTGCGCTATTGGTCTGCTGATAATCCCCGTTGGCTTCGTCAGGTGGAACATCAGCGTCCATAGACTGTAAACGTGCGGTGTGAGATAGAGAACCATCAGCTCATACACCCGTTCTTCATAGACGGAACACTGAACAAATAACGCAGCTTCCTAATAGAGCATCTTCCACGCAGGCTAGAAGACACGCCTCTGCTGACTAGGAGGAACCTGTAGTACCTACATAATGACTTGACTGTCCAGCCCATAATGCAAGAATTACTACAGAATGTCTTCACAAATTGTTTCCCAATCGTTGGATTTATCGCAGAGGACCTGTACGTTAGGCGGCCCGTTCCCCGGCTTTGACGCTTGTAGTCTCTTTTCTGTGCGGAAAGCTGAAAGACGCTGCCTATAAGGACATATCAACTACACCCGATGAAGTGCAGCGACGTATTATTGCAGCCTACTCGGACATCTCCACTGATGATAGCGTATGTGCATTAGTCATTTCATGCCAGACTGGAAGAGTCTTTTGTCGCTGCCGGTGATCATTTTGAACACAACCTGTTATGGTTAGTTGTCTCGTTACCGGTCGGAAACAACATAACTAATGTATAAACTTGTGTTGTTCTGTAGAGTGTGCTACCGCAAGTATTGTGCAAGTGTCGCTGTGGGAACATTTCAGAACACGATATCTCGTAAAAAAATCTTGCCCTAGATTCCTGTAAAAAACACCAATGACATTGTACCATTTACAAAAGTGTACGTTTGAACAAAAAACAAATTTTCTAAGTATTACTGCAATGTGTTGATTGGCTAAAATACAGTACGCTATAAATCCATTCTGTGAAAACCGCGCACCATTAGCGCTTCCGATTTCCGCAATATTTGTGGTCCAACTTTTTGGTGATTCATCCTGCATATTCTCCTGCACTATTTACAACCGTCTGCCTACGCTAGGGTAACTTCTCGATTTCGCAACTGCTGAAATCACGCTGATTTGAGGCGAACTCGTCGAACCATGTTCAGAGAGCATTTCCATCCGGAAATGAAGTTGCTTGAAGGTTGTTCGATATAGATTGGAAAGGTGTAAATCTGAGGGCGCAAAATCAGGTGAATAATGTTGGTTCGCCATGACATCCCAATCCAACTCCTGTATAGTGTTTTGGTCAGTCTACCAGAAGGCGGGCGAGGGTTATCACGCAGTAGCATCGCTTCGCGCAACCTTCCTTCTGTTGTTCTTGGATTGCGTCTGTAAGACGTCTCAGTTGTTGTTACACCCTGCGTAAGCAATTAGTAGAACACCACACCGTCGCTGTTCCGTCAGACACATAACAGTATACACTACTGGTCATTAAAATTGCTACACCACGAACATGACGTGCTACAGGTCCGAAATTTAACCGACAGGAAGAAGATGCTGTGATATGCAAATGATTAGCTTTTCAGAGCATTCACACAAGGTTGGCGCCGGTGGCGACTCCTGCAACGTGCTCACATGAGGAAAATTTCCAACCGATTTCTCATACACAAAAAGCAGTTGACCGGCGTTGCCTCGTGAAACGTTGTTGTGATGCCTCGTGTAAGGAGGAGAAATGCGTACCATCACGTTTTCGACTTTGCTAAAGGTCGGATTGCAGCCTACCGCGATTGCGGTTTATCGTATCGCAACATTGTTGCTCGCGTTCGTCGAGATCCAATGACTGTTAGCAGAATATGGAATCGGTGGGTTCAGGAGGGTAATACGGAATGCCGTGCTGGAACCCAACGGCCTCGTATCACTAGCAGTCCAGATGACAGGCATCTTATCCGCATGGCTGTAACGGATGGTGCAGCCCCGTCTCGATCCCTGAGTCAACACATGGGGATGTTTGCAAGACAACAACCATCTGCACGAACAGTTCGACGACGTTTGCAGCAGCATGGGCTATCAGCTCGGAGACGATGGCTGCGGTTACCCTTGATGCTGCGTCACAGACAGGGGCGTCTGCGGAAGTGTACTCAACGACGAACCTGGGTGCATGAACGGCAAACCGTAGTTTTTTCGGATGAATCCAAGTTCTGTTTACAGCATCATGATGGTCGCATCCGTGTTTGGCGACATCGCGGTGAACGCACATCGGAAACGCGTATTCGTCATCGCCATACTGGCGTATCACGCGGCGTGATGGTATGGGGTGCCATTGGTTACACGCCTCGGTCACATCTTGTTCGCATTGACGGCTCTTTGAACAATGGGCGTTACATTTCAGATGTGTTACGACCCGTGGCTCTACCCTTCATTCGATCCCTGCGAAACCCTACATTTCAGCAGGATAATGCACGACCGCATGTTGCACGTCCTGTACAGGCCTTTCTGGATACAGAAAATGTTCGACTACTGCCCTGGCCAGCACATTCTCCAGATCTCTCACCAATTGAAAACATCTGGTCAATGGTGACCGAACAACACACCGTCACAATACGCCAGTGACTACGCTTGATGAACTGTGGTTTCGTGTTGAAGCTGCATGGGCAGCTGTACTTGTACACGCCATCCAAGCTCTGTTTGACTCAATGCCCCGGCGTATCAAGGGCGTTATTACAGCCAGAGGTGGTTGTTCTGGGTACCGATTTCTCAGGATCTATACACCCAAATTGCGTGAAAATGTAATCCCATGTCAGTTCTAGTATAATATATTTGTCCAATGAATACTCGTTTAACATCTGCATTTCTTCTTTGTGTAGCAATTTTAATGGCAAGTAGTGTATTTTGTGGATGCGAGCAGTTCTTTGTACGATGTTGCTTTTTTTTGGGGGCCAATAGTCCTTTCTCTTGCTTATGTTACCGTAAAGACGCCATGTTTCGTCACCAGTAATTATACAGAAGAGGAAGCAGAGGTGTACATACGGCCAACCGCTGATTATTTGTGATTTGTGCTTAGAACATGTCCACACACCCGATTTTTGAACCACTCCCTTTGCATCCAAATGTCCCACGATGGTGGAATGATCACAGTTCATCACATTTGCCAGTTCTCGAGTAGAAAGTCGTTGATTAATATCTTTAAACAATCTTCATCAAACACCTAAGCCCTTACTGAATGTGGAGTTCGCTGACGTCAAAATGATCTTCCTTAAGACGAGAAAACAATTTTCTTGCTGTGTTCTGTCCAATGACATTTTGCCAATACACAGCGCAAGTATTTCTGGCTGCCACAGCTGCTGCCATTCCTCCATCGAATTCAGACAGAAGAATACGTCGTAAATATTCAGATTTCTTCATCTTGTACTCCATTTTCCAGCGTCCACAGCTCCTCATTATATTCAAATGGCAAAATGACAATATGTTAACTGAAACAGCACAGTGAAGTACATATGAAAAATGACAGTCGATAAATAAATCCATAGCAACTGAAATAATAACATTCAAAACAAAAACGCTACGAACTTATGCACTAACCTATTATATACATATTATAAATTAATGTACCCGCCGCATTTTGGTGTTCGTATTTCTCAGGAAATACCTTAGGCTTTTTGATACGTTTCCTAAAATAAACAGGCTGATCACAAGGGAGATTTGTGTACATAATTTACTACCGCTTCGTCAGTAATACGACCAGAGATACTTAGTGCTGCCCTTTGCGAAGCCAGGGCTGATCGCTATTAGTATACTATAGACAAATCAGACAAAAGACATAAAATACAGTCACTGTGGTTAAAGGTGCATTTGAAAATGTCAGCAGGTATAGACAACGGTCGTCCCTTGGTGTAAGAGAAGTGCACCACCCACGAAAACAACAAGAAAGCGCCATTATGACCTAAAAATTTGTTTTGGCCTGCAAAAGAGAATAAGATTCACAGATGGTCAGTTCTCACGCCTTTTCGAGTAAAAAACTAACAATGATGTAGGATACACTGGAAAATTGGATTACGCAATTGACTATTTGACAATGGTACCTACAGAGTCATTACATTTGGTTGTGAATAGCTACAGAACTCGTGGGAGCCTGATTCAGAGCAGAACCACAAGGACTTCGCGAATTGAATAGCCCGTAAAGAGGAGCGCCGTGAAAAGGGTTTTCTTTGCGCCACGAACTCCTACACTGATAAGGCGAATACACTGAAGCCAGTATTTTAATTAAAATAGAATGAAAAGTCAAGAATTCAGTTGCGATTAATGAGTTCATAACGGACTTGACAGCTGATGTTACGATATGGAAGGAAGGAAGGAAGGTTAGAGTATAACGTACCGTGGACAACGAGGTCATTAGCTGTACCACAAGCTCGGACTAAGCATGTGCCTCAGGAAGGTCTGAAAGACGCATGTAACAACCATCGTTAATGTGTACACACTGCTGTTGAAATTATAACCTTGCTGCCAATACAATTTTACCACCTCGTAATAAAAACTTCTCTTCCTTTGTTCTTTGCCTCCAGGAAGCATAATCAGATTAAGAAGTATGCATAATTGCAGGCGTAAGGCAATTAGTTTATGGCCGCCATAAATTCAATCGGCCCCCAGGGAGCAATTTATTTTTATAGATGCAAAATAAGGAGAAATATCATACTTTTAAAACAGATCTATATGAGTTTCACATTCAGTTAACAAGTTCTCTCGATATAGAAAAAAATTATTTCAGAATAAAGTGATACGTTCTAAAAATAATTTGGTTGAAAAATTGTGTTACTATAATGTTGGTCTACTTTTACTGATTTATTCAAACAATACTCGTACCATTGGAGTACGGGCATTTTGGAAAAAATCGTTAACACACTTAAGGAAATGGATTTACAAATTGGATCGGCTTACGAATACACTGGGTTATCTACGTTCATGGAGCATGAGAGAATCGCCTGTTAGCTTTTAATTTTTAGGTTCTGTCTTAGCAGCTTAAGTTACTGTCAGTGCTGGGATTGAAAGCGTTTTGTAGGTCCAAATAATTATTTTACTGAAATTTCCTGGCAGATTAAAACAGTGTGCCGGACTGAGATTCGAACTCGGGACCTCGGGACTCGGGACTGTAGAGTGATAATTACATTCTAGAAACATCCCCCAGGCTGTGGCTAAGCCATGTCTCCGCAATGTCCTTTCTTCCAGGAATGCTAGTTCTGTAAGGTTCGCAGGAGAGCTTCTGTGAAGTTTGGAACGTCGGAGACGAGGTACTGGCGGAATTAAAGCTGTGAGGACGGGGCGTGAGTCGTGCTTCGGTAGCTCAGTCGGTAGAGCACTTGCCCGCGAATAGGCAAAGATCCTGAGCTCGAGTCTCGGTCCGGCACACAGTTTTAATCTGCCAGGAAGTTTCATATCAGCGCACACTCCGCTGTAGAGTGAAAATTTCATTCAATAATTATTTTACTCTTTCGTCATTCTCACGATAATGGAATAATAGATATTATCAGCTGCGTACTTAAATGTATACTAGAAGTTCGTTTTGTTTGTTTCATTATTTCTTTGTAAACCGTGAATCTCCCTATATCTGACTGGTTGAGAAGATACTGATGTCGCAGAAACGAATATATATATATATATATATATATATATATATATATATATATATATATATATATATATACTCCAAAAGTACACTCTGTGATTGCACAAACACGAAGTATCTGTCTCGGGGGACAACCTTCAAACATAAAGATCCCACCAATCTTAGCAAAATCTATACGTTAATCTCAAGTGTACTGCAACATTTATAGCTAGTTGGAAATGTATGAGTGGAAGTGATAAAAACGTTTTCGGTCCATATCTGACTTCGAACGTAACACCGAGTAACCTTGAGTTCCTAACACCGAAGTATATGATCATGGTCTCGATGGCAGCTGCCTGTTTATCTACAGTGTGTCAATGAATGGTGTTTAAAAATGAAGAACAGTGTAGCACTAGCCTTTCATTGTATAAAACGTAATGGATGTAGTGTTCGTATGTTGTGTGTGCCGTGCTGGGTGATGAAAAATCTATGAACAGTGTGACACTGGTTTCTAAATGATGAATTAAGATATTAGCAAGAATAAACAAAAAATTATGGAACACTAGTAAAATATGGAATGAGGCTGCTCTTTATTTAACAGGCTGGCTTTGTATTCCAGGTGGATGCAATCTGTAATACCTATCCGGTTATACTTATTAAAGTTTTATTAGGTGTTCCTAAAATACTTCATGCGATTGCCAGTACTGTTCCTACTATAATGCCACATCCTTATAAAACTGGACTCTAAGTAAGAAAAGGTAACGGCCTTGCCGCAGTGGATGCACCGGTTCCCGTCAGACCACCGAAGTTAAGCGCTGTCGGACGTGGCCGGCATTTGGATGGGTGACCATCCGGGCCGCCATGTGCTGTTACCATTTTTCGGGGTGCACTCAGCCCCGTGATGCAAATTGAGGAGCTACTCGACCGAATAGTAGCGGCTCCGGTCAAACAAAACCATCATCACCGGGAGAGCGGTGTGATGACCACACGCCCCTCCTATCCGCATTCTCAGCAGAGGATGATACGGCGGTCGGATGGTCCCGATGGGCCACTTGTGGCCTGAAAACGGAGTGCTAAGTAAAAAAAGGTCTGTATACATGGTGAGCCCAAACCTCACTACAAATGTTCGTAGGTTGTCCAGGGATATTTCTGAGTATTTTGATACAAGGTAACGGTGGTCTCTGGTGGCTAGTTACAGAGTAATTGCATTTCGTTTGATTCGTTACCCTCAATTATTTTCCTCTATACATTAAAGTGAAAGAATCAGAACAACAGTGTAGATGTCAACAGTAGTTCTTCGTATCGCTTAGGGGAAAAAATTAAAAAAAAAATAAAGTAAAATATACTAATTTCATTAACTCATGGTGTCTGCCGTTGACAATCAGTAAAGCCCACTTCACTCTGCGCCCTGAATCTTGCATTTATCTTCTTTTCTCTCCAGCAGTATTAGTCTTATCTTCACAGCCTTACACAACAATAAAGACAGGTATACTGAAGAAGAGCTGGCCAATATGCGCCCCATGTGTAGGATCACTGAATGCAACGTAAGACCATTACAACGACGTTATGATGAGCTGCTCCTGTATGAGGAGGCGTTTGAAGTGTTTAGCGTAGCCCTAAGAGCTACAGATCCGATCCACGGTGACTTGCGGGGAAGGGAAGCTTCGTACAAGATCATGAAAATTTAAAACAAACGAAGTCACACATTGGATGTCTTATTAAGTTTAATTTACTAGAGGTGACTCAATTTAGCATGAAAGTGTGGGTACCGCACCTCACATAGACATATTAATAAATGGAGCCATCAAACAAGGAAAGGAAACTGGTGGCTACTATTCGAATTTGGTTTACCGTAAGATATAAAACAAATTGATTTACTCTCTGGGTAATGTGCATAAACATCCAATAAGTGGACAAGGGATTCCAATGCCTTGGCACCGGTGAGTGGTCAGGTGTGTAAATAAAATGCAACTGTCACAGATATGGCCAATGACTGCGAAAAAGGCTAGTGATTTAAAGAAATGGTCCCAGAGAAGCTTCAATGAGCACCAATAGTTTTGTCAAATTGCATGATGGGTGCAACTAAGTGGCTGTGAAAATGAGGTCTACGAACTTTGGAGCCCCTCCGTCTCGTTCGCTACAATGTAAATGCGTGCTTACCACTACTGAGCTGTGAGTGTGTTGAAGACAGGGACAGTGGTGGCTGAAAATTGTAAGTTCAGCTCGGTCTCTGTACTCAGCTGCAAGTTGACGACATGTCTCTCAGCATCTGTGCCTCAAGCCCTGGGGAAAGTGTCGTCTGTGGCGTCCCTAAGCGAAATGTCATTTCACTTTACTTTCAGTAACTTAGCTAGTTCTGCCAACATAGGAATCACATCTGCCAGCTGCAGTGGAGCTCCTGAGTTCTGACCAATGATATAATTTTATTCTACTATTCTGGACTTTGTCATGCTTAATCAGTATCTACAGCAATGGTAATATGGCAGAAAATCTCTCCCATTACATGACAAGAGTTGCAGTCATGGCGAATCAAAAGCCCTACATACCATGCACACGGGAACTCGCCGCTTCTCCAGAAAGAATTACTAAGATCCAGTCAGAAAACCCCTTAGTTTGTAGAAACATTGCAGGAAGGCACACCAGAGCTCAGTGGCTGCTCCCACAGTAGAAATATCACGTTTCCATCTGGTCCTCAGATTTTCATCCAGCTGAACAGGATTCCTTCTTCTTTCTTGCACAATGCAGTTTTTATAGCTAGCTGCCTAGCCTCTTCGACACTCCTGTTGCGCATACAGAGCAGACTGTCCTACATGTGCAGAGAACGGCTTTCAGCACCGAACACTACAACGACACTCCAGTTAATTCTCCTTCCACAGGGCAGCTAACAGCCCCTGCAGGGCTGCCGAAACAACGAAACTCCCTCACCGAATAAACGGGGAGGGAGAAGTAGAAATACACTATTGGCCACTAAAATTGCTACACTAAGAAGAAATGCAGATGATAAACGGGTATTCATTGGACAAATATATTATACTAGAACTGACATGTGATTATATTTTCACGCAATTTCGGTGCATAGATCCTGAGAAATCAGTACCCACCTCTGGCCGTAATACAGGCCTTGATACGCCTGGGCATTGAGTCAAACAGAGCTTGGAAGGCGTGTACAGGTGTAGCTGCCCATGCAGCTTCAACACGATACCACAGTGACTGGCGTATTGTGACGAGCCAGTTGCTAGGCCACCATCGACCAGACGTTTTCAATTGGTGAGAGATTTGGAGAATGTGCTGGCCAGGGCATCAGTCGAACATTTTCTGCATCCAGAAAGGCCTGTACAGGACCTGCAACATGCGGTCGTGCATTATCCTGCTGAAATGTAAGGTTTGGGAGGGATCGAATGAAGGGTAGAGCCACGGGTCGCAACACATCTGAAATGTAACGTCCACTGTTCAAAGTGCCGTCAATGCGAACAAGAGGTGACCGAGACGTGTAACCAATGGCACCCCATACCATCACGCTGGGTGATACGCTGGGTGGCTGGGTGATACGCCAGTATGGCGATGACGAATACACGCTTCCAAAGTGCGCTCACCGCGATGTCGCCGAACACGGATGCGACCATCATCATCATGTAAACAGAACCTGGATTCATCCGAAAAAATGACGTTTTGCCATTCGTGCACCCAGGTTCGTCGTTGAGTGCACCATCGCAGGCGCTCCAGTCTGTGATGCAGCGTCAAGGGTAACCGCAGCCATGGTCTCCGAGTTGATAGTCCATGCTGCTGCAAACGTCGTCGAACTGTTGGTGCAGTTGGTTGTTGTCTTGCAAACGTCCCCATCTGTTGACTGAGGGATCGAGACGTGGCTGCACGATCCGTTACAGCCATGCGGATAAGATGCCTGTCATCTCGACTGCTACTGATACGAGGCCGTTGGGATCCAGCACGGCGTTCCGTATTACCCTCCTGAACCCAACGATTCCGTCTTCTGCTAACAGCCATTGGATCTCGACCAACGCGAGGAGCAATGTCGCAATACGATGCTCCGCATTAGCGATAGGCTACAATCCGACCTTTATCAAAGTAGGAAACGTGATGGTACGCATTTATCCTCCTTACACGAGGCATCACAACAACGTTTCTCCAGGCAACGCCGGTCAACTGTTGTTTGTACATCAGAAATCGGTTCGAAACTTTCCTCATGCCAGCAAGTTGTAGGTGTGAATGCTATTAAAAGCTAATCATTTGCATATCACAGGATCTTCTTCCTGTCGGTTAAGTTTCGCGTCTGTAGCACGTCATCTTCGTGGTGTATAAATTTTAATGGCCAGTCGTGTAGTACGATTGTACGTAAGTTCATACCGTTCACCTTTTACTTGTTGGTATTCCTGCTGCTATGGATTTATTTATCGATTGTTATTGTTATTTGCAGTTCACTATTTCTGTTTGAGTTTACATACTGTCATTTTGTCATCTGGCAATAGTGAGTGGGGCTGCGGACGCTAGAAAATAGAGCGTCAAGTGGAGAAATCGGAATATATCCGACATAATCTTCTGTTCGCTTCTAAGAGATGGGTGACAGGAGTGGCTGCAGCCAAACACATTTACGCTATATATAGCGATAACGTCACTGGACAGAGCATGTGCAAGAAAATGGTTTTCTCTTTTTATGGAGGACCTTTTTGGCATTAGTGAGTTTCCACTTTCAGGAAGACATTCGGTATTTGATGAAGATCTCTTAAACGCATTAATCCACAATGATCCAAGTCAGCGTACGTGAGAACTAGCTAATGTGATGAATTATGATCATGCCACCACCATGCGACATTTGCACGCAGTGGAGGAGGTTGAGAAATCGGGTCTATGGGCACCACATGCTCTAAAACAGAACTACAAAAACTCATATCTGCATCTGTGCTTGCTCATCATTAATTGGATCGTGAACGACAGTGACGATTTCTACCCTTGATCGTTATTGGTGATATGAAATGGTGTTTTTGCGGTGACGTAAAGAAAAGAAAGGAGTAGTTGAGCCCAAACAAAGCAGTAGCTACCCCTACAATGAGCTGCGCTCACGCACAGAAGACAATGTTATGCATCTGGTGGAACGGCGACGGTGTGGTGTTCTACGAATTGCGTCTCTGACATGTAACCATAACTGCTGACATTTATTGTCAATAAATGAGACGTCTTGCAGACGCAATCCGAGAACAACGATCAGGAAGTCTGCGTAAAGCTATGGTACTTCACGATAACGTCCGACCGCACTTTGCTAGACTGACAAAAAACGTTATACAGGAGTTGGGTTGGGAAGTCATTCCACAAGCACCTTATTCACCTAATCTTGCGCCCTCAGACTTTCATCTTTATTGGCCTCTATTGAACAGCCTTTAAGGCACTTCCTTTCCGGATGGAAATGGGCTCTGAACTTGGTTCGACGCGTTCTTCACCTCACCTCAAAACCATGTGATTTTTATAGTCACGGAATCGAAAAGTTACTTCAATGTTCGCAGACTGTTGTAAATAGTGAAGAAGAATATCTACATCTACAAGGGTACTCTGCAAATCACACTTAAGTGCCCGGCAGAGGGTTCATCGAAGCACCTTCACAATAATTCTCTATTATCCCCATCTCGAACAGCGCGCGGAAGAAATTAACAGTTATACCTTTCTGTGCTAGCTCTGATTTCCTTTATTTTATTATAATGATCGTCGTTCCCTATGTAGATCGGCATCAACAAAATATTTTTGCATTCGGAGGAGAAAGTTGGTAATTGGAATGTCGTGAGAAGATTCCTCCGCAACGAGAAACGTTAGTGATCTCCATCCCAAATCCTGCATCATCTCCGTGACACTCAGTCCCCTATTTTGGGATAATACAAAACGTGCTGCTCTTCTTTGAACCTTCTCGATGTACTCCGTTAATCTTATACGGTAGGAATCCCAGACTGCGTAGCAGTAGTCCAAAAGCGGACGGACAAGCGTAGTGTGGGCAGTCTCTTTAGTAGATCTGCTACATTTTATAAGCGTCCTGCCAATAAAACGCAGTATTTGGTTTGCATTCTCCACAGCATTTTCTGTGTGTTCTTTCCAATTTAAGTTGTTCGTAACTGCAATTCTTTGGCATGTAGCTGAATTTACGGCCTTTAGATTTGGCTTATTTGTCACGTAACCGAAGTTTAACGGATTCCTTTTAGGAGTCACGTGGATGACCTCACACATTTCATTATTTAAGGTCAATATTCAATTTTTCGCAGCATAGAGGTATCTTTTCTAAATCGTTTTGCAGTTTGTTTTGATCTTCTGATGACTTTATTAGTCGATAAACGGCACCGTCATCTGCAAACAACCGAAGACGGCTGCTCAGATTGTCTCCCAAATCGTTATATAGTTAAGGAACAGCAAAGGGCGTATAACACTACTCTGGGGAACGACAGAAATCGCTTCTGTTTCAGTCGATGACTTGCTGTCAGTTACTACGAACTGTGACCTCTCTGAGAGGAAATCACGAATCTAGTCGAATAAATGAGACGATATTCCACAAGCACGCAGTTTCATTACAAGCCGTTTATGTAGCAATGTCGAAAGCCTTCTGGAAATGTAGAAGTACGTAATCAATTTGAAATTCCTTGTCAAAAGCACTCAAAACTTCATTTGAGCTAGTTGTGTTTCACAAGAACGATGTTTTCTAAATTCGTGTTGACTGTGTGTCAATAGACCGTTCTCTTCCAGGCTACTCATAATGTTTGAACACAATGTATGTTCCAGACTCCTGCTGCATATCGACGTTAATGACATGGGCCCGTAATTTAGTGGATTACTCCTACTTTACCTTTCTTGAATGTTGGGTAAGTTTCTTTCATATAGCGAGTGGTTGTATATGATTATTAAGTATGGAGCTATTACATCAGCATACTCTGAAAGAAACCTAATCGTTGTACTGGACCGGAAGACTTGTTTCTATTTAAGTTGCTTCACTACTCCGAGAATATCTACTTCTAAGTTACTCATGGTAGCATCATTTCTTGATTCGAATTCTGGAATATTTACTGTGTCTTCTTTCGTGACGTTTTTGATGGCTAATGTCTCTGTTATGTGTATATGTTGCATACTTATGTATCAACCCAATAATTAGCTGTGCAATCACTGATACTAACGAATATTGCTTGCACTGTTGATGGTTTGATTTTACTGACTATTAGGATCTGCATATTAAATTATAAAGCATGTTATCTGACAACTTGGGCATTAAACGCCACATAACACCCACAGTGCCGCCAACCGCACATTTGCGTCTGGAGGTCGTTGCATTGCTATGTATTGTTTTGATGATTGTACAAAGTGTTTAAAAAGTCTCTCCACAATGCCGTATGATTGTCAACCGCGCGTGCCGTACGATTGTTCGCCTACCTGGGTTACTTCCCTTCACGTGGAATTCCACTGTTTCGTTTATCTCAGCCAGCGTCAGTAGTATCGTTGGTATGCTTCGTTACGTGTTAACGTGAACGTTTCAGTTTAGTTCCTTTGTTCGTTTGTTTCGTGTTTGTCACTGTTAAAATGCTAACCATTGAAGAACGTGTGTTTTTAGTCAAACAAGTGCTCAAATCTGGCGGTAAATACACAGTTTCAGTTCGTCAAACATTTAATTCAGTTTTCCCGGAGACAACACTCCCACATCGCGATATTGTGCAAGATTTTACTAACAAATTTCGAAGTACGGGTTCAGTGACAGATGCACGGAGAAGTGGTCGTCCTAACATTTTGTCTCGGAATATTTCTGATAAAATGTCCATGAGTCCGAACAAGTCAGTAAGAAAACTCGCGCAGAAAATCGATGTTAGTGTCGGAACGGCCCACAGCTGTAAAAACGAAAATGCAGTGATATTATGTACCCATTCATAGGAGAAATTGTCTTAAGTGAAATACTGAACGGTTATTTTCAACAAGATGGTGCCACCGCGCATACAGCTCGCGTTTCAATGTCACTGCTTGCTGATGGTTTTGGTGATCGCATAGTTTAAAATGGACTTTGGCCTCCTCGATAGCCTGACCTAACGCCAACTGACTTTTTCTTCTGGGGTGCAGCGAAAGCAACTGTCTATAACTACCGTCCAAAATCCATCGATGAATTGAAAACTGCCATAACCACTTTCACTGTTTCTGTTGCAGAATAAATGTTATAGCTTGTGTTTGGAAACATGATTAGACGAATTGAATTGTGTATTCAACAACAGGGGGGTGGGGGCACTTTCAATATTTAAAGTGAAAATTTGTAAGTAAATATGAATATTCAATAAATTAATTAATAACTTGTATTTCACTGAGTTTCATTTCGGTATATTCACTGCGGCATACGGTACGCGCGGCTAACAATCAAACGGCACTGCAGAGAGACTTTTTGAACACCCTGTATATTACTGACTATTAACAAGGTATTCTCACAGAAAGAAGAGTGGAGATAAGAAGCCAAATAAATCATAACTACTTTATTACTCTGTAACGAGGTACCAGTCCCTTTCACCAAAATACCCTAGACAGCCTACGAAATTTTATCGGTGCAGTTCACCCTGAACATGAATTATAGTTCATTTTATTGTAGTTTATTTTTACGTTTTAACTGCAGTATGAATACTACTACTACTACTACTACTGTTACTTGTGCTGGTTGGAGCAGTGCCAAGACACTGCACTCGCGTTCGGGAGTGAGGCGGTTCAAATCTCCGTGTGCCCATCTCGATGCAGGATTTGCAGCATTTACGTGAAAGGTTTAAGGCAAATTGTGGTATGATTCCATTGAAAAGGACACTGTGCATATCCTTCCCCATCCTTCTCGCTTGAGAGCTTGGGCTTCATCTCTAACGACCTATCTTGCCTTCGCCGGTACATTAAATTTTAATCTTCCTCTCTTCTTTACAGTGTTCTAACGGTACGTGAGGTTTATACTTTCTGGGTTACATGTGCAGCTCGCTTCCTACGAGCCGAAAACTTCCTCTCACACGTTGCGATCACACACACACACACACACACACACACACAGAGAGAGAGAGAGAGAGAGAGAGAGAGAGAGAGAGAGAAAGTGAGAGAGAGAGAGAGAGAGGGAGGGGGGAGGGAGCGAGATAGAAGGATGGGGTTACTCAGGTCAGAGGGCAGGAGGAACGGCTGTAGAGGGTGGGGCAGAAGTGTTGATACGGGCGCGCCCTGGTGATTTATCTTCCATATTCAGCAAACAAAATCTGCGGGGCTCCTTGAGCACCCAGGTGCGTTGCTGAACTTGATCGATGACGCCACACGCTAAAGAAACACGATTCTTTTTGTCTGACGAAATATAATTTATTGGCGATACCCCGGTTACCGAGTGAAAAATCGTCGCTTGGAGCTGGCTGGGAGAACGATTACCGGAAAGTTTTTCCGTCTGCTCTTGCAAGTACTTTACAGCGGGGATGTTGAGCTGTTACCTTTGCGCTGGTAACGAAATGTAAACCAATTTCTTCTAAAGTAAAGTGTAAGCAGCAACAAAACCTGTGCTCCCGCTCCCATGGCGTTGTGTATCTAAGCGTTATTAATTATACAAACATTACGTCCTTACTGAATACATTGAAGAAACAAATTAGCCTACAGGTATGTTCATCGTATGTGACAATTCAGATAGAAACTCTTATATAAGAATCACCTCACCTATACTCAGCAGAAGAATATATTGCCAAAGAATTACATGTTCACTGATCTTCTTCTTTAAGAAGTGATTAGCCTGTTGCGGTCACAAAGGACATTTCTCCAAGATGTATTTTGTCAGCTTTCACCATTAGGCGTATATAAAAAATAAATAAACCAATAAATATTTCGGGATTCTTCCTTCTTTCATTTTGTTCAGGTATGAGAGCCAACTTTATTTTTGATGATCCTATCTTCCATTATAAAAACAGTCAGTTCTCTCAGCAAATCGTTATTTTTAAATCTGTCCTGTTCCAGGCAGTCTCTCATAGATCTCAAGAATATAATTTCTGATCCGTGTTATCTAATTGTATTATATTCGTCACTCATTGCTCAGTCGTACAGCAAAGGAGGCACCTGCATCACTTCATAAAATTTCGTGCTTATTTCTGTCCTAGTTTTCCTGGGTAGCTCAAATGTTTCAAATGGCTCTGAGCACTATGGGACTTAACATCGGTGGTCATCAGTCCCCTAGAACTTAGAACTACTTAAACCTAACTAACCTAAGGACAGCACACACATCCATACCCGAGGCAGGATTCGAACCTGCGACCGTAGCGGTCGCTCGGTTCCAGACTGTAGCGCCTAGAACCGCACGGCCACTCCGGCCGGCTTTAGTTTATTAACGTAACACATAGGCCTACACATTTTCATGCTGTAAATTGTACAAGGTCGTCGAATGTTGACTCGTTGCAGTTATTTATTGAAATAAATGATGTTAACAAATATTCTAAAATGTGAAACTCAATAAAACACTACAATATCAATTTGAAACTAATAAAAGTAGTAATATATTACGAAATGTAATCCATCTTGGAACAATGTCGTCCTGAAATAGAAGACAAAAGAACACCTCACCATTTGCATGTCCCCTGCACCTGTATAACACCTTCTTTCGATTTTATATTTTTCAGCAAATAAATGTAGAGGAAAATATCCCAAAAAGACATTAAAGTGCAAAACGACGTAGTGGCTTTTTTATTTGGCGTCTGAGAGAACCGTAGTCTTTGGTTTACTTGATTCCTTGTGGTGGCTACCCTTCGCAGATAAGCCTTTAATCTTTGCTTGGTTCCGTGAAGGACGGGAAGCCACTTTTGGAGTCAACGAAACAACATTTCCTTTAGGAAACTTTTACAACTGTGCAGTGTAGATCATTTGTGTGTAAAGTTCACTACTTGGTGGTTCAAATGGTTCAAATGGCTCTGAGCACTATGGGACTCAACTGCTGAGGCCATTAGTCCCCTAGAACGTAGAACTAGTTAAACCTAACTAACCTAAGGACATCACAAACATTCATGCCCGAAGCAGGATTCGAATCTGCGACCGTAGCGGTCTCGCGGTTCCAGACTGCAGCGCCTTTAACCGCACGGCCACTTCGGCCGGCCACTACTGGGTGGAGATCTTATAAATGTAAGACTTCAGATAAATGGCAGTATTTTGAGATCACGACCAAAGATTACACTTGTGTTGAACACGCCAAAATCCCACAGCCCTATATCGCTGTTGCACTGGTCCATCACATACCTTATCAATTGCTGAAATGCTGTGTGTCTTCTTTATAGAATGCCTATTAACAGAATGAAATTTTCACTCTGCAGCGGAGTGTGCGCTGATATGCAACTTCTTGGCAGATTACAATTGTATCCCGGACCGAGACTCGAACTCGGAACCTTTGCCTTTCGCGGGCAAGTGCTCTACCATCTGAGCCACCCAAGCACGACTCACGCCCCGTCCTCACAGCTCTACTTCTACCAGTACCCCGCCTCGTACCTTCCAAACTTTACAGAAACTCTGCTGCGAACCTTGCAGAACTAGCACTCCTGAAAGAACGGATATTGCGGAGACATGACTTAGCCACAGCCTGAGCGGTGTTTCCAGAATGAGATTTTCACTCTGCAGCGGAGGGTGCGCTGACATGAAACTTCCTAGCAGATTAAAACAGTGCCGGACCGAGACTCGAACTCGGGACCCTTGCCTTTCTCGGAAAAGTGCTCTACCATCTGAGCTACCCAAGCTCTTGCCCGCGAAAGGGAAAGGTCCTGAGTTCGAGTCTCCGTCCGGCACACAGTTTTAATCTGCCAGGAAGTTTCATGCCTGCTAACAGTTGAAACAGTAACTAGCTACAACAAATACTATTTTTTATAGCTGAATTGTCAGATTCTAAGTCCCTAGAAATAACTTGACATAAAGTGGGGCGGGCACGGATAGCCAAAGCGGTTAATGCGATCGCTCGCTTAAAGCGGTAAACCCGTTCCGATACAAATTTTTACTGTCGCCATTCCATTATAGAGCTGATGGTTGTCATTTCTTGTATTTCATGGCGGTTGTAGCCGCCACAGTGCCTGTTCCTTCGGACACGGCATGCTTGACCGAAAAAAAAAACATTGCATCATAGTTCTTATCAACACCGACACTGCAGACACAAGTTAGAGCTGTATCTAGCGCACGTTGGTGGCTATGTAGCGCCTAGCGTCGTTCTGCGCGCCTGCCAGCTGCACAACAGATTGTGTCGCTGCGGCTATTTCCGCCGTCACTGATTACCGGCCAGGTGCGTCGCTACAGAGGATGATCTCCCCGAGTTCCGGCTATTTGTGAGCACGTCCACGCAGGGGGAGATTGGCGTTCAGCGCATAGCGTCCACTCACCAGCGATGCCGCAGCCGTCACAGGGCCGAACAATGCAGCACTGCTGCACTGCCATTTATCGCCGCTGCACCGCGCTTTTTACTCTTTTCAGTGTCCTCTGCGCCCATTTTCACTGGACGCTGTGCTGACTGATAGCTGCCGGAGGAAATTAAACGGCAGTTTAGCGACACCTTTCCGCCGTAACAGATAGCCAGAGCGTGCCACGTGGTTTATTCATTTACGTTCATCTGTCACGCTTTCTCTCTTTCTCTCTCTCGCTCTTTCCCACTCACTGAATCTCTTTACGTCCACAAGCGCTTTGTCAAGTCAATGGGAGGCTTCCTGCATTCGAATAGGACAATTGCGAGAGCGTAGCGGTTATACGCTTAGCGTCACTTTTTGTATGGCCGAAAAATAAAACTCGAGTGATGGGTAATATATAGACCTCTACATTTATATATGAAGATAGTATCTGTTCCCAGAAGAACGTATATCATGATGACCGCGCAGCTTCTCTAGAATGAAATGATAATTAAATCGACACCCTATCTGCAAACAGGCGTTATATACTTTCTTGGGGACATGTTGAAAATGTGTGTTCCGATCGGGACTCGAACCCGGGATCTCCTGCTTAGGTGCTAGATGCTCTATCTATTAAAAAAAAAAAAACTCATTTTTTCGCTTCTGTTCGTTGCATCTGCTAGGAGTGGACATGGTAAGACATCCGTTTAAGTTCGTTGTTGAGCGATTAACTCGGTTTTTTTTATTACAGAGGGCAGCTAACCCTCTGACCGAACACTCCGTGCTACCGTGTCGGCTTTCTCATTTTATTCTATTTTGTTCGTTGTATATGTTCGGGGCGGACGTCTCATGACTCCGTTCAGATTGTCCGTTGATCAGTTCTTTTATTACAGAGGGTAGCTAACCCTCATCTGAGCCACCGAGGGCACAGACGATAGTGCGCCTGCAGGGACTTATCCCTTACACGCTCCCCGTGAGACCCACATTCCCAACGTGTCCACACCACTGCATTCCTAGTTTGGCCATATCACACTCGTTGCTCGTGGCAGATTAACTACCAAGTCCCGTACGAGTTGGCGCATTCCGTGTGCGTTCGCACAAGAGCATCTGCCATGAAAGCAGGAGACCCCGGGTTCGAGTCCCGACCAGGGCACTCATTTTCAACATGTCCCCAATTATGTATATAACGCCTGTTTGCAGCTAGGGTGTCGATTTAATTATCATTTCATTCTAGAGAAGCTGCACGGTCATCAGTGGTATCTGTTCTTTCTGGAAAATATACTACCTTCATATATAGTTAAAATATGGCTACCCGGCCATTGACCTTCTTGTGTGAACACACTCGCTATGCCCCAACTCTTAGGGGACTTGGTAGATTAATCATCCACGAGTGATGAGTGTGATGGGCAAACTTCTGTTAGGCGCACTACGAATGTAGTGGTGTGGACATGTTGGGAATGTGGGTCTCACGGGGAGCGTGCAAGGGATAACTCCCAGCAGGCGCACTATCCTCTGTAGCTTCGGTGGCTCAGCTGGTTGGTTGGTTGGTTGTTTTGGGGAAGGAGACCAGACAGCGAGGTCATCGGTCTCATCGAATTAGCGAAGGACGGGGAAGGAAGTCGGCCGTGCCCTTTGAAAGGAACCATCCCGGCATTTGCCTGGAGCGATTTAGGGAAATCACGGAAAACCTAAATCAGGATGGCCGGACGCGGGATTGAACCGTCGTCCTCCCGAATGCGAGTCCAGAGTCTAACCACTGCGCCACCTCACTCGGTAGGTGGCTCAGCTGGATAGAGCATCTGCCATGTAAGAAGGAGATCCCGGATTCGAGTCCCGCCTGGGGCACACATTTTCAACATGTCCCCAATGATGTATGAGGTGCATTCAAGTTCTAAGGCCTCCGATTTTTTTTCTCCGGACTGGAAAGAGATAGAAATATGCGCATTGTTTTAAAATGAGGCCGCGTTCATTGTCAATACGTCCCAGAGATGGCAGCACCGTTTGGCAGATGGAATTTTACCGCCAGCGGCGAGAATGAGAACTGTTTTAAATACTTAAAATGGCGACGTTTTCCTTACTTGAACAGCGTGCAATCATTCGTTTTCTGAATTTGCGTGGTGTGAAACCAATTGAAATTCATCGACAGTTGAAGGAGACATGTGGTGATGGAGTTATGGATGTGTCGAAAGTGCGTTCGTGGGTGCGACAGTTTAATGAAGGCAGAACATTGTATGACAACAAACTGAAACAACCTTGGGCTCGCACAAGCCGGTCTGACGATACGATCGAGAAAGTGGAGAGAATTGTTTTGGGGGATCGTCGAATGACTGTCGAACAGATTGCTTCCAGTGTTGGCATTTCTGTGGGTTCTGTGCACACAATCCTGCATGACGACCTGAAAATGCGAAAAGTGTCATCCAGGTGGGTGCCACGAATGCTGACGGACGACCACACGGCTGCCCATGTGGCATGTTGCCGAGCAATGTTGACGTGCAACGACAGTATGAATGGGACTTTCTTTTCGTCGGTTGTGACAATGGATGAGACGTGGATGCCATTTTTCAATCCAGAAACAAAGCGCCAGTCAGCTCAATGGAAGCACACAGATTCACCGCCACCAAAAAAATTTCGGGTAACCGCCAGTGCTGAAAAAATGATGGTGTCCATGTTCTGGGACAGCGAGGGCGTAATCCTTACCCATTTCGTTCGAAAGGGCACTACGGTAACAGGTGCATCCTACGAAAATGTTTTGAAGAACAAATTCCTTCCTGCACTGCAACAAAAACGTCCGGGAAGGGCTGCACGTGTGCTGTTTCACCAAGACAACGCACCCGCACATCGAGCTAACGTTACGCAACAGTTTCTTCGTGATAACAACTTTGAAGTGATTACTCATGCTCCCTACTCACCTGACCTGGCTCCTAGCGACTTCTGGCTTTTTCCAACAATGAAAGACACTCTCCGTGGCCGCAAATTCACCAGCCGTGCTGCTACTGCCTCAGCGATTTTCCAGTGGTCAAAACAGACTCCTAAAGAATCCTTCGCCGCTGCCATGGAATCATGGCGTCAGCGTTGTGAAAAATGTGTACGTCTGCAGGGCGATTGCGTCGAGAAGTAACGCCAGTTTCATCGATTTCGGGTGAGTAGCTAATTCGAAAAAAAAAAAAAGAAGTCTGAGGCCTTAGAACTTGAATGCACCTCGTATATAACGCCTGTTTGCAGCTAGGGTGCCGATTTAATTATCATTTCACCTCTACATTTATTTCCAGACGCTGTGTGTGTGTGTGTGTGTGTGTGTGTGTGTGTGTGTGTGTGTGTGTTCTGCAGCTTCTACTTATTATAAGATGTACTGAGATATAATTGTGCCATTGTGAAAACCTTACAGCTGGCTTGTGTGTGCTATGTGAAATGATGTCTACAATGTAGTAACAACTTTTTAATCTTCATTTGTGACTTCCAATATTCTCTTTGCGACATTAGAGAATTTCTCACTATCACAAATATTGAGAACGAAGTCAACTGTGATAATTGCAATGTGAAAAAATTATGGAGCTATCCCCCTGATACAATTGCGTAAACGATTATCAGAGGGAAAGACCACAGTGCTAAAATAAGCCGACCAGTCACTGTAATATGATCACCAGTCCAAAACGGGAATAACCAACTGTTGCAGCACGAACAGCTGCGAGAGATGCAGGAAGAGAGTCATTGACGTTCTGGAAGGTACCGAGAGGCATGTGCAGCCACGCCGACTCCAGCGCCGTGGCCAGCTGCGCTGGGATTCTCGCCTGAGGATCCATAGCGTGAACAGCCCGACCAGATGGTCCAACGGATTCACGACCGTTTTTTGAAGGCGGGGCGTGTGGCGGTCGCAGGAGTGTGGTAACCTCATCCTGGTGCTCTTTGAACCACGCAAGTACACTGTGAGCTGTATGACACGCTGAATTGTCCTACTGGTAGGTGCCTTCGTGCCAAGGAAAAAAATGATTCAAATGGCTCAGAGCACTATGGGACATTACATCTGAGGTCATGGGACTTAACATCTGACGTCACCAGTCCCCTAGACTCAGAACTACTTAAACCTTACTAACCTAAGGACATCACACACATCCATGCCCGAGGCAGAATTCGAACCGGCGACCGTAGCAGCGGCGTGGGTCCGGACTGAATCGCCTAGAACCGTTCGGCCACAGCGGCCGGCGGCAAGCAAAAACAAACTGAGTGTAGGGGTGGACGTGATCCCCAAGAAGGGATGCATAGTTTTGTTGACCTGTTGTGCCTTCCAGGATTGTGAGAGCACCCTGGGAACGCCACGAAAACATTCTACAGACTATAACCCGCCTTCCTCCGACCTAGCCTCTTCCGACAATTTTTGTAGGATGTTTGCTTTCAGACTTTTCACGCCGTTCACGCCAGCGGCTATGTATTTGATTGGAGCGTAGTAAGATATTCATCTGAAAAGGTCACCTGTCGCCGATCATTGGACGTCCAATAGCGGCACTCGCGTGCAAATTTCAGCCTTAGTCGCCGATGAACGGCAGTTAGCATGCGGGCATGAACATGGCGCCTACTGGAGAGGCCCATACGCACCAACATTCGCTGAACGGTCGTTGAGGAGACACTGTTGGTAGCCACTTGTTCATCTAGGCAGTCAGTTGTTCAACTGTTGCACGTCTGTTTGCCCGTACACATCTCTGCACCCGTCGTTCACCCCAGTCATCTATGGCCCGTGGTGCACCAGATTTGCCTCGTGGCCTGTTTTAGGCACCGCCATTTTGCCACGCACGGCATACTTTAACAAACTTAGCTGTTTCGAAAATGCTTCCACTCTTGGCCTGAAAGTGACTGGGGAAGAATCCACAATTGATAAAAATTAGATTAAAACCTGAAATTGTGATACACAGTGAAATCGAAAATTGGAACTGAGGAATAACTTGTTTTTACACGTTAACAACAGAACAAGATTCCGTGCGTAAACATGATGAATACAGCATACTCGTCGAAGAAATATCCTTCTGGTTAAAATAGCAAATGACATAGCAATTTATAATGCACTGAAGATTAATAATCAAATAAAAAATCGAATGTTGTCACTTAAGACCAAATAACGCACTAAATAAATCACTGCATATATTTCGAAGTTTGTCTGTTCGTTCATAACCATGATATAGTTCCACGAAGCAACGACTCGGAATGCAGTATATGGGCCTATGTGGCTCTGAGCACTATGGGACTTAACATCTATGGTCATCAGTCCCCTAGAACTTAGAACTACTTAAACCTAACTAACCTAAGGACATCACACAACACCCAGCCATCACGAGGCAGAGAAAATCCCTGACCCCGCCGGGAATCGAACCCGGGAACCCGGACGTGGGAAGCGAGAACGCTACCGCACGACCACGAGATGCGGGCTATGGGCCTATGTATTCTGCTTAATACGATACTTAAGATTATATCTTCATTTACACATTCACAATACCGTTAGTCTGCGTAAAATGTAAAAGAAATTACCCGTCTCAAAATGGTACGTAATGTAAGTGCTGTCATTAAGGTGCCAAGTCCTCAATCCATCTCCGACTTTTCAAACGATTCTACTTGACTGTCAAATTTAAAGGTAGTGTGTTTCTCGTTAGTGTCACTCGTGCAAATATTGTGTTTCCGAGGACACGGACAGAAACGTCAAGTACTGCAACGAGAATGTCAATAACGTCAGACATCAATACACATCGTTAGTTTTGCCAGCGTCAGACAGGAAACGTCACATCTCTAACAACCTCATACAAACGTTGCATCAGTATACATCCCAACCCGAGTTGCACTCCACCAAAACAACGGGTCGGTAGTTTTAGTGCACTACATAAATGACGTAGTAAATGATAGGATCACCGGTAGTGCTGGTAGCATTGTTAGGAAAGAAACATAAATGAATATGTGAGAGAGAAACTAGGAGCCGACAACTTTTCTTTGTTCCATGTTTGTTTTGCACGTAATTAGAAACGCACATCGTTCAGTGTCAGTCCATTACGTATTTTGTATCAATACAAAATATGGAATGTATCTTACAAGCAACAAAAATTTGTTGACCACGTAACATTTGCGCCCTTGTGTAAATAAAGCAATTACTTTCTATGCAAGCACGGTCGGTTTACACCCACAAACGTACAAAATCTATATACTTGTTGTTGTTATTTTGTACTCAACAGAAGGTCCTTAATCACGATCAAAGGCAAGAGATTTCTGTTATTATTGATAACCGCGAAAGTTCAGCAATAACAGAAACATCTTTTATATAAGCTGGACGAAGTGTTGAAGCGATGTTTGATGTGTTTTGTGCTGCGATTCTTCTTAGCTTTTCTAGCGCTGTGTGATAAATTTGTATTTATTTTATTATTGTTGTTACGTCCCTCCGTGTAACGTTACCAATCAACAATTTTCAAATAAAACCTGGGTTAAAGATTGAAAATTTCATATTGCTGTATACCTGTTTATTTTTAAGTAACAGACCGGGGGGATGTCTATGCAGAACGAAACTTTTACCTAGGATACGCGGCCCTTTATATGTCCTCACTCAGTTTCTAGACTTGACGGTTCAGCATTCCAGTTTCTACGGAAATCTAGTAAGACACTGATAGCATACGCAACAGAAAAGAAAAAAGGCGATCGAAATGAGGTAAAGCTCGATAGGTATGCTATATACCTAAGTTACAGGTAACACGATTAAAAAACTTAACTGATCAAACATATTGGGAAAATTAATGTAGTCTTTGCTCTATACACTGAAAATTCCTGTGTTTTGGAAATCTCTGAGCATTCTGTAACCACTAATGGTTCAAACGGCTCTGAGCACTATGGCACTTAACATCTGAGGTCATCAGTCCCCTAGAACTTAGAACTACTTAAACCTAACTAACCTAAGGACATCACACACATCTATGCCCGAGGCAGGATTCGAAACTGCGACCGTAGCGGTCGCGCAATTCCAAACTGAACCGCCTAGAACCGCTCGGCCACATCGGCCGGCTCTGTAACCACAAATTAGAAATATTTCTCGTGACAGCGGGCTCTACGATGACGATCCGCCCTAAGCGTTGTGCATCGAATTTCACTCAGCAGTCTACTGAACGGGACCACTCTCTAGTATGGATTAATGATTCGTAAAAACTCAGCTTGCTTCATTCAGGAAGATCACATATGGTAAGTTAGGTTAATTAAATTTAATAAGGAGAATAATAATACAGAAATCACAGAGTTAACAAACAAGAACGTCTCCTAAATACATAGAATTTTATAGTTCTTACGCTACTTGTGTTATTATGATCTTCAGTCCTTAGTCTGGACTGGTGCAACTATCCGTGCTATTCTTATCTTGTGCAAAACTCTTCATCTCCGAATAACTACGGCAAACTACATCCATTTGAACATGATTACTGTAATTCTCCAGTGGCCCCTATTTTTATCTTCCCATCCCCCCATTTTCCTCCAGTACTAAAGAGGTGATCCCATGATGTCTTAGAATGTGTCCTATAAACGGATTCCTTCTTTTACTCAAGTTGTGTCATAAATTTCTTTTCTCCCAAATTCTATTCGTAGCTCTTCATTAGTTACGCGATTTACCGATCTGATCTTCAGCCTTCCTCCGTATCCTCACATTTCAACAACACGGAGTGGCCGCGAGGTTTGAGACGCAATGTCACGGATTGCGCGTTCCCTCCTGCCGGAGATATGAGTCCTCCCTCGGGCATCTACGTCTACGTGATTACTCTGCAATTCCCAGTAAAGTGCCTGGCAAAGGGTTTAATGAACCACCTTCAAGCTGTCTCTCTACCGTTCCACACTCAACGGCGCGTGGAAAGAACGAGCACTTAAATTCTTCTGTGCGAGTCCTGATTTGTCTAACTTTATCGTCATGATCATTTCTTCTTTGATTTCGCAATCGGAGGAGAAAACTGGTGACTGAAATTTTCATGAGAAGATCCCGTCGCAACGCGAAACGCCTTTGTTTTAATCATTGCCACTCCATTTCACGTATCATTTCTGTGGCACTGTCTCCCCTATTTCGCGATAATACAAAACGAGTTTCCCTTCTTTTAACTCTTTCGATGTCATCCGTCAGTCCAACCTGATGCGGATCCCACACCGCACAGCAATACTCCAGAATAGGGTGGACAAGCGTAGTGTAAGCAGTCTCTTTAGTAGACGTGTTGCACCTTTTAAGTGTTCTGCCAATGAACCGCAGTCTTTGGTATGTTCACCCCACAACATTTCCTATGTGATCGTTCAAATTTATTTGTAATTGTAGCCCCTAAGTATTATTTGAATTTACAGCCTTGAGATTTGTGTGACTAATCGCGAAATCGAAATTTAGCGGAATTCTTTTAGTACTCATGTGAATAACTTCACTCTTTTCTTTATTCAGGGTCAACTGCCACTTTTCGCACTATACAGATATCTTATCTGTGAATGTTGTTCTTAGCATAAGTTGGTTTAAGTAGTGTGTTACTCTAGGGACCGATGACCTCAGCAGTTTGGTCCCTTAGTATCACAAACAATTGAACATTTTTTTTTTCAAAAACTTCTAGTCTTTTCGTAACTGAGCTGTAATCGTTCACGTTTGACTTCCGTACAGGGCTGAACCCCAGACAAATGCCTTCGTGAAAGGCTTCCTAAGAATTAAATTTGTCACAGATGTTAACAAATTTCTCTTCTTCAGAAACTGTCTTATTGCCCGTCTGCATTTTATATTCTCTCTACTTCATCCATAGTAATTTATTTCACTGTCCAAACAGCAAAACTCATCTATTACTTGTTTCGATTCAGCATCGTTGGATTTAATTATTCGGCTATGGTTTATTCCATCAACTTTGGTTTATTTCGGTGATAACCGTCTAGTAACCGTCCAGTACACTGTCTATACACAAATAACATACAGGATGTAGCCGAGTGACGTCTTCTATAACTGCCGATATTTCAAATGGTGGATACCCTGTCATTTTTAAAGCACAAATGTAGCAAGGAAGTGCTGTGCAGGTGAATTTGACACCTCGGTATGCAAAATGCTGAAAGATAACACACACACACACACACACACACACACACACACACACACACACACACACACACACACACACACACAGTAAACACTAGCGCCATCACACAACCATAGATGTCCGACGTCAGACGCTATCGACAGTGAACTCTAATGACCAACGAATGAGGAAGTACTAACTCTGTTGCTCTGTTTTTTGACGAAGAAGCGAGTAGGACTCCACGCAGAATGTAAGCAAAAATCTCCATCTCAGTTCATAAGTTCACTTGCTAATTTAATTTCAGCCGCTTCCTTAATAACGCAATCCCGGTAACTCGAAGTGCATGCCAGAATCTCTGTGTTGTTATATTTCACAGGACGATGCAACGTTCTGCAACAACAGATTTGCTCATTTGTTGTATGCTTATTTGATGCTTATGCTTAATACACTGGTCCTTCATGGTTCTGATGGTCTGAACATTACACGACACGCCACAACTCGCAAAGAATACAGTAGGCACCCGCTTTACGCAACCGAAGACAATCCTTTACGGATCTTTAAGGGTCCTACTCTTAGGATGTAGTCGAAAAACACATGTCACATCATATTTCCGCAGAATACGGGCAGTCCCGTTGGAAATGCTTCCTTCTATATCGTCTCTCTCTCTCTCTCTCTCTCTCTCTCTCTCTCTCTCTCTCTCTCTCTCTCTCTCTCTTCTTTTTTAATGTAATGTAATAAGTGATCGGAATTTTGGGAAAAAAGGTAAAGGATGTTTAATAGATTGTTGGCGTTGCGTATATTCTGCACGCTCGTAAATGCGGCTTAATATACGCCGACGATAATTAGATGTTGCTACGCAGGCACAAATATTAGTAAAAATGGGTTTTCTTGTAATGGTTTGCCGGCCTCTGTGGCCGAGCGGTTCTAGGCGCTTCAGTCCAGAACCACGCGGCTGCTACGGTCGCAGGTTCGAATCCTGCCTCTGGCATCGATGTGTGTGATATTCTTAGGTTATGTAGGTTTAAGTAGTTCTTGGTTCTAGGGGACTGATGACCTCAGATGTTAAGTCCCATAGTGCTCAGAGCCATTTGAACCATTTTTGTAATGGTTTAATTACATCTAAACTCGCGGTTAGCTGAAAGATAATCAGAAGTAGCTCGAAACTATTACTGTTATTGCCCTTAAATTAATTATTGCGAAGAGAGAGACGATATGACCACCTACGTAGCTTAAGGAGTTTTACTCATGAGAAATAATTTTCATTGATAGCAAGTTGGTTTCATTTTAGACTAAGCATTTCATTGACAGAAATAGATTTAATTGCAACCTGAAAGATATCATAAGGCAAACCTAAGCCTTGTTGCTATTGCAGTTAAATCTATCTATGCAATTCCGTAAAACTTCTGATAAAATGAACTTTCAAATATTAATACTTGAAAATTAGTATAAATATTCAAAGTATTTATAATGCTAACTTAATATTTAATTAAAAATTAGGTAATGGCCGCCAGATGGGCAATCTTCTACACAATTCGCTTTAAGTAATTTTTTTCACTTAAATATTTCCACAGGAAGGGAGAGGTTTTGAATAAGAACAGGAGAAATTCACTTTTTACCGTATATTATGAAATGAAATACGTACATCAAATATTTACTGAGTCAGAAGAGCTAAGCGACTTAATTCTTCAACAACAAAGATAAAAGTAGTCGTCGATCATTGAACGAAACTTTTTTTTAACCTTAATGGTATTATATGTCCATTATTACAAAGAATGTTTTTACATTGTATAGCGCCGGCCGGAGTGGCCGTGCGGTTCTAGGCGCTGCAGTCTGGAACCGAGCGACCGCTACGGTCGCAGGTTCGAATCCTGCCTCGGGCATGGATGTGTGTGATGTCCTTAGGTTAGTTAGGTTTAATTAGTTCTAAGTTCTAGGCGACTGATGACCTCAGAAGTTAAGTCGCATAGTGCTCAGAGCCATTTTACATTGTATAGCTACTCTTTTATAGCTGCTAAAATACATATTTTATTTACGTATTTAACGGAAAATCATCATATTGACGAGTTGTGTGTTTTATTGCTATTTATTTACATATTTAACACAAAAATACATCATACAGAAGAGTTGTTGGTTTCATAGCTATCTGTCGTATTAGCTACGATTTTGTCGACGGAAATATACTTGGTTTTGTACCTTTTTTTAGACTTCACATTTACACGTCTGTACAGGTTTAATTTAATTTTTATTGAGATTTCCAGGAGATGTCAGACTGCATAAAGCAAGAAGGCCGCATACTTTATTGTCACTCGAGGCTATCATTACTCATGCGGTGTACGTTTGGTACAGCGCAACACACATCTCATATGTCTTGCGCTATAACCATTCTAAAAAAAAAGGCGTGGGCCCTGTGAACCAAGCTACGAACTACTACTCCTCTTCGAGCCGGATTGTGACAACTATCAGTCTGTGGATACAATCCGGTGTGAGTTGGCCTCCTAAAAACGGCATGTCTCAACGTACCACCAACCTTTCTTCTGCCCAAGACATGAAGGAAAAAAACAACTATTCTTTCCACCTCCATTGCCAAACGAATATCCAGGTCGATTGGTTTAAGGAAACCATTTAAATTCTCACTACCATGAACCTAAGCAACAAAATATCTGTATATCTGAAAAAAGGTGTAGGTTTCAATGATACTGACTTCAAGACACACTCCTCGAAATCTTCCGTAAACAAATTGGCAATAGTAAGTGACAACGGGCTTCCCATTGAAGCTCTGTCCTTCTGTACGTATTATTGTTATCGAATAAAAATCCGGATAACTGCGAGTAGTACTCGCGCACCGAGGGATCCGCGCGAACTTAATTGTATGTGCAGATATTTCGTCCATCCCCGGCATCGAGAATCTCGACGTTCTTTCCCTATTATCGATATCGATACAGGCAAGATTCACATTCCTGAGAAAACGGGGTTTTAACAGTCGGACACAGACAGGGAGACAGACAGAGAACTAAGTGATGCTGTAGCGGTTCCGCTTTTACCGTTGAGGTACGGGACCCTATAGATCAAGAGGAAGTCAGCATATTTCAAAATGGTTTCGTTAATTCAACACCAAACATAGTCCCCAGTTAACTATAACGAATAAGAAGAACGCGAGTGAAGACAGAGACCACATCAAAAGTTTCTAAAATATCAGAGTCATTCAAACACATTCCCTTCAAACGGGGTCAGATGTCCGCCGAGTTATTAATGTGAGATTCTTTTAAAGACCACGAATCTAACGGGGACGCACAGTAATAATTAAGACTTTTGATGATCTACGGCAAAGGAACTATTCTTCAAGAGACTGTTAGTGTTTAAACAGTTTTTTTTTGCGGGGTCAGTACCGATTCCACGATACGCTGAATCAGACAGTGAACACAACCAATTTGAAACGTAATACTGCTTGACCATCACCACTGTAGCATTGCTTTCGTGTGCGGATAAAACCAAAATATACGGATCCGTTCTGAGTGAACGTAATGGAGCACGTTCAACTTTTCTTGCCGACTCAGACATTCACAATGTCATCGAGAGGAACCTTAAGGGTGGATGTACATGAAAACGACCAAAATTGTGAAAATTTTTTTGTTGGTTCCAAATTTCAGTTCTTAAATATCACGTTCCAATTACCTTCCAAACTGTAATAAAAATAATAAATGGCAAAAACTTGCACGGGTCCATGCCCCCAATTTGTTCTGTATTTCGTCATATTGTTTATTCCTGCGGCGGTTTCTTCCAGTTTTATGCAATCATCATGCAGGGAATATTTGTGTAGTACATGATGAAAACTGTGAAATGGCGTCACTGCCACTGATTTTGTATCCTTTGGTTTATGGTGTTTGGTTCCGTGTGGTTGCAAAGCTGTGTGTAGATCTATTGTTACAATCTGCAGCATGCCTCATTCTAGTAAAGTGTAATTATTTCACTTTAATAATATCAGCAGATTAGGAACGCTAGGAGGCTAGGATTTGATCGAGGGGCTTTCATACTGTCGATACTGAAGTAATTCTATAACAGGAGAATTTAATTTCCTTCATCATTAGAGACGACTGAGGAAAGCTTGTAAATCTGATTTACATAGTAAAAACTGCACCAGTTACGTATTTTTTGATGCTTAACACAACTCGTTTCGAGAGTCATCATCAAACATATTCACGTAAACAAACGCACAAATAAACTGGAAAATGAGAATAAATTGTCGTAACGTGTTGTACTAAGGATCAAGAAATAGGTAACTGGTGCAGTTTTCATTACTTAAATCACAAATAGGAAAATTGCTGCAGCTAATATTATTGCTGGTCAGTTTGAAAATCAGATTAAGGAAAGAATAAAAGGAAAAAAACTGCTTGAGGGTGAAAAGGAGTACACATATGGTTTGCACTAGTTCACGCACAGGAGGTAAGGCCTGTCAAATCTGTGATTCGGTTTTCCTGTAACCTACATTTTGGAAACTTTACTTACATTTTCCTTACAAACCACTGACGTCAGAGAACTTAAATCTGGCATGCAACTAGTCAAAACTATAGTGAAATATTCCGTGGAACGAATTTACATTTAACACAATAGTATGGATTTTATGTGAGTCAAAAGCCCAAAAATTTGGTGCATTTTTTTTTCACAGATATTTGGTGAGCTGTAAAAATCAAGTAGAAAAAGATACCAAAATTCTATTTTACAGATATTTGTAATAATGGAATGTTAAAATTTTTACAGAAATGCTTTAAGTTAGTTGCGACACATTGTTCAAAAAAGGAACATTTGTACTCACCTCGTTAAAAATTTCAGTTGTTTATAATTAAAAATTTATAACGCCAATAAGCACGACAGTTAATTTGTGTATTTATGCAACATTTCTTAACAACTGCCAAATGTAGTTATAGTGTCTTGAGAACTCTGGACTTGGTGCTTTTTTTCAAAGTACTACAATCTCGCATAAGTTGGTCTTGAAAGTTTTTATTTCTTCTGTTGAGTGTTAATGTCATTTTCTCCTTAAAGTTTTTTTTTTAACACTCGACGCCAGTTTTGTAAAGGCCTCGTCACTACTGTTGTGAAGGCCGAGTGGCCACTGTTGTTACGGTAGGCCGATTTGTGAGTTCTTGAAACGGCTTCTGGTGTAGTACATCACACTCTTCGACCAACTATAACGCTTCGCTTTTTCTCATTTTGTTGTGTATTTTCGGAAGAGGGACAGACATACTAGCAGAGGGTTAGCTGTTAGGGCTGGTCATGAGTCGTACGTCGATAGCACAGGCGGTAAGAGCATTGGTCGCGAAATTCAAGGTTCCTTGTTCGAGTCCTACTCCGCTATACAGAAGTAATGCCCATACTTGATTTGCCCGCGTTGGAGTGAAGGTCAGCATTAGAGCGAGTTCGACTTGTTAGACGACAAGACAGGCAGCGGCGATATTTCCGCCCCTTCTCCGCCCCCCCCTGCCCCTACCCTCGTTGGCTGCCTGTCACGGCCTCTTCCCGGTTCGCGTGCCTTGCCGCAGTCTTCAGGTAATTACGGGAGCGGCAGCGCGCACGGCGTCAGGATGTAGTGACGTCAGAGCCGGCGGCTGCGGCAGCCGTCACCGTATAATGCCTACCCGGTCACAAGGGGCTCTGTGTCTCCAGGGGGAGGCCCATCTCTTTACTGCGTCCCACAGTGAAGAGCGCGCAACAGTGCGCCTTATTGTTAACGCTGAAAGCTTGTGGCCGAGATATTGCGACAAGTGGTCGCGGAGTAAAAGATCTGTTGAAACTGCTCAACAAAAACAAGGCGACTAGACATGATAGGAAGAGTGTGACGAACTTGTTCCCCCCCCCCCCCCCCCATTTTCCCGATAATTAGACAGGTCGTTCACGAGACCAACTGGCGCCCAGGTTGGTGCTGTATTCTTTGACTTCTAGAAAGCGTTCCTTGCGGCTGAGCAGTGCCACCTAATGGGCAAAATACGAGCGTACGGAATATCACACTATTTTTGTGAGAGAACTGAACAATTCCTAGCAAGGAGAACAAGGCGCGTTATTTTTAACAGAGTGAAGTCTTCAGACGTAAACACCGGGTGATCAAAAAGTCAGTATAAATTTGGAAACTTACTAAACCACGGAATAATGTAGATAGAGAGGTAAAAATTGACACACATGCGCCGGCCGCGGTGGTCTCGTGGTTCTAGGCGCGCAGTCCGGAACTGTGCGACTGCTACGGTCGCAGGTTCGAATCCTGCCTCGGGCATGGATGTGTGTGATGTCCTTAGGTTAGTTAGGTTTAAGTAGTTTTAAGTTCTAGGGGACTGATGACCACAGCAGTTGAGTCCCATAGTGCTCAGATCCATTTGAACCATTTTTTTGACACACATGCTTTGAATGAAATTGGGTTTTATTAGAACAAAAAAAAGTATTGCTAGACGCATGAAAAATCTCTTGCAAGGGTCGTTTGGTTATGATCGTGTGCTCAGCCGCCACTTTCGTCATGCTTGGCCTCCCAGGTCTCCAGACCTCAGTCCGTGCGATTATTGGCTTTGGGGTTACCTGAAGTTGCAAGTGTATCGTGATCAACCGACATCTCTAGGGATGCTGAAAGACAACATCCGACGCCAATGCCTCACCATAACTCCGGACATGCTTTACAGTGCTGTTCACAACATTATTCCTCGACTACAGCTATTGTTGAGGAATGATGGTGGACGTATTGAGCATTCCCTGTAACGAACATCATGTTTGCATTGTCTTACTTTGTTATGCTAATTACTGCTATTCTGGTCAGATGAAGCGCCATCTGTCGAACATTTTTTGAACTTTTGTACTTTTTTGGTTCTAACAAAACCCCATGTCATTCCAAGCAAGTGTGTCAGTTTGTACCTCTCTATCTACATTATTCCGTGATTTATTCAGTTTTCAAATTAGTATTGAGTTTCTGATCACCCGGTATAGCTTCGGAAATAGTCCAAGGGATTTATATAGGTCCGATACTTGTCAGAACATATTGAATATAAACGAACTAGTCGACAGTGACGGTATTTCTATAAGGCTTTTTGTGGATGATGTTATACGAAGAGAAGCTGTAGTAATAGAAAATCGTAACAAAATGCAGGGAGCATATATGGTGTAACGCCGCTATGAGGTTAAGAATAAAATTTGTGAGAAGATGTGGTGGAACATTGCATTAGCCGCCGGTGGCCGGTGTGCGACGCGTGCCGACATTTTCGTTAAGACAAGTATGTAAAATTATTGCAAGAAAGGCTAGCGTCACTCGGCGTAACTACCCAGTACAGCAGTAATACACGGCGCAGGCAAGGTAATGTCTTCGTCACTGGGGTTTTGAGGGTGTTGCCGAATATGTAACCGGGATTGACGCATTGACACAACTAGTGCGCCGCTGTCTGGTATAAATAACCATTGATTTTAGCCGGCCGAAGTGGCCGAGCGGTTCTAGGCGCTAGTCCGAAACCCCGCGACCGCTACGGTAGCAGGTTCGAATCCTGCCTTGGGCATGGATATGTGTGATGTCCTTAGGTTATTTAGGTTTAAGTAGTTCTAAGTTGTAGGGGACTGATGGCCTCAGCAGTTAAGTCCCATGGTGCTCAGAGCCATTTGAACCAAGCCATTGATTTTATAGCACAGTCATTTGCAGTGCGGCAGTACCACCACGACGCAGGGGCCACGCCAGACGATGAGACTACATGGAACTGCCAGCCGCAGTAGCGGGTTCGAGTTCGCATTGGGGTACCTTCTTCCACCACTAACAAGGAGAGGGCCCCAGCGGTGGGATCGACTTTTTGAAACCGTCTATACGGTTACATAGGTTCAAATCCAACGTATGACGCACTGAAGCCATTCACCCTGGTTGACCCTCATTTGCGAGTAATTTACGAAAAAAATTTGGAATTATGTGTGAGTCTCAGTAACGTTAAGAAAGGTTATTTAAATACAGGGCGTTTCAAAAAGAAAGAGCAGATTTCAAACATTTATTTCTCAAAAACTACAAATGATAGAAACACAATTCAAACGTTTCTTGTCAGAGAAAGGTTCAAAGTTTTTCAATGGTCCGCGCAGAAGTTCCATGCAAATCCGCAGTGGCGCTGGCGTTTGTTTGTAGGAAAATGGCGACGACACCACAGGAACGATCATTTTGTGTGCTGCAATTTGCAAAGTTAGAGTCCATTGTTGGTGTGCAACGTGCATTCCGCCGTCAATTCAACAAACAGCCGCCTCGTCATAAGCAAATTTATGAGTGGCATCACAGATTCGTAGAAGATGGTTGCATCTGCAAGCGAAAAAGCACGGGTCGTCCACGCACATCGGATGAAAATGTCGAGCGTGTCCGTGCAGCTTACGAAAGGAGCCCTAGAAAATCCACGACACGGGCAAGTCACGAACTAAACATGTCTAAAACAACGGTATGGCGCGTTCTGAGTAAGCGTCTGCACATGAAGCCGTACAAACTGCAGTTATTGCAAGCATTGCGTCCTGACGACCACAACAAAAGGTTCGAATTTTCAACTGCAATTCTACAGGACATGGAAGAGGACAATTTTGCCGAACGATTAATTTTTTCAGATGAATCAACGTTTCACATTTCTGGTAAAGTTAATCGGCATAACGTACGAATTTGGGCGAGTGAAACTCCGAGGGACGTTATTCAACATGAAAGAGACTCACCAAAGGTTAACGTCTTTTGTGCAATTTCGGTAAACAAAGTTTATGGACCTTTCTTTTTCATGGAGAAAACTATCACAGGAACCATTTACCTGGACATGTTAGAAAACTGGCTATTTCCTCAACTTCAGGAAGATTCAAATCACTTCATCTTCATGCAAGATGGCGCCCCACCACACTTCTCTGAACCTGTACGACGGTACCTAAATAACACCATTCCAGGACGGTGGATTGGAAGAGCAGGAGCACAAGATCAATGTCATCGTCTGTGGCCTCCCAGGTCACCAGACCTTACTCCCTGCGATTTTTATTTGTGGGGGTACATAAAGGACTGTGTTTATGTCCCACCTATGCCCGCTACTCTTCAAGAGGTACGACATCGAATTGTTGCGGCCGTGAATTCGGTAACTAAAGACCAGTTGCGTCGTGTGTGGCAAGAAATGAGATACCGGTTTGATATTTGTCGTGTAACAAATGGTGCTCATATTGAGGTACAGTTTTGATATTTGTTGTGTAACATTTGGTACTCATATTGAGTGAAGGACCGTTGGAATTGTGTTTCTATCATTTGTAGTTTTTGAGAAATAAATGTTTGAAATCTGCTCTTTCTTTTTGAAATGCCCTGTAGTTTGGTGGCGTGGTGTAATAGGCAGGATACTGGACTCAAATGTAGGACGTTGCAGATTCGAATGTCGCCAGGTGCAACAACGTTTTTCCTTTTTAAATCTTTATCCAAATTACTATGATCATCATTCGTACTCAGTTAACTGATTTAAATGTTATTTTTTAAATCCATTCCTTTGTCACACCATTTTGATCATAATATCAACTTTTTCACTTACTCTCGTATTTCATCCTCTCATTCTTTTTCCACTTGAAATCTAGGTTCATGTGCTTTTAATTAATTGTGTGCATCAATTTCGGGTTAATTTCTTTTATTTTAACACGCTGTTTTTTCATCCACATTACTGAGTTCATTATACCCATTTCTCATTCTGTTTGAATACCATTAATCTTTTAAACCCTCCTTTCATTGAAATATGCATCTGCATCATTTTGTCCTTAGTGTCCTTAGGTACTGATGTTATGTTTTAAATGTTTATATGAACATTACCATGAAAAAAATTGCAAAAATGATAGTGAAAAATACATTTTTCAAAAATGGTTCAAATGGCTCTGAGCACTATGGGACTTAACTCCTGAGGTCATCAGTCCCCTAGAACTTAGACCTACTTAAACCTAACTAACCTAAGGACATCATACACATACATGCCCGAGGCAGGATTCCAACCTGGGGCCGTGGCGGTCGCGCGGTTCCAGACTGAAGCGGCTAGAACTGCTCGGCCACGCCGGCCGGCTGCATTTTTCATACCGCTGCCAGTCAATAACTGGTTCAAAGGGCTCTGAGCACTATAGGACTTAACTCCTGAGGTCATCAGTTCCCTAGAACATAGAATTACTTAAACCTAACTAATCTAAGGACATCACACACATCCATGCCCGAGGCAGGATTCGAATTGTATAAAGAAATACAAATGTATAAAGAAAAACTGAAACTAAGGAAAAAAGTTCATCCTGTAATTAAAACGATATGACAAATGTATATAAATAAAAACTACTTTTAATCCAATTATTTGAACAAAAGTGATGATCAAAGCCATTAGATATAGATTTACAAATGAAGCAATTACTGTAGCTGACGAGAATCGAAACGACAACCTATGCCATACCACTCTATTATCATCTTCCTTACCCCACGCAAGCAGACTACATACTTGGACTGTCTTAACCTTACTGAGCATCACACAAAATTCCGGAGGTTTTTTTGTCAATTACTCGAGGGCCCACCATGGTGAATAGCTGCAGGGTGTCATACCTAGAATCCTGACTCATATCACCGTACATTTGGTTTCAAAAAGTCTATTACGAGGTGAGGAACTGTGCTTGAATGTCCGCCCAACGAACGTGGTGCCACAGCGCAACGGATCTGCCAAACCGCTCCACCACCCACCAGACTCGTGCCAGAGGGTTACCAGGTCGCACCCAGGGCGCGCTGGCCGCCTTCCGACAACGAGGCGGCGGGTCTCTTGCCGCTCGCCTTGACCGCCTGCTTGCATTCATTCATTGAAGAGGGGCTACCTCTGCAGGATTACAGTATGCACTGCTGACGTCAGCCCTGCGTCTTATGCAACATGGCCGCGGGCTGGCCGCCGAGAGCAGACGTCAGCAAAGCGGGGTGCCAGCGTGTGTTGCAACCGGCTGGGCAGACGCTGGCTACCGCCTGACCGACTCCTGGTCCACTTCCGGCAACCACCATAAGACGATTTGTAGAGCAAACAATGGATTTAGAGTCTGGCTTTGCAATTTACTCTCCCGTGCCAGTCTGTTGGTCTCAGAATAGAACTCACACCCAACACACTCAATTATTTGGCTGAGGTGTACGTTGTCGCTAGTCTACCTCTTGGAAGCCTTGCGTGGCCATAAGACTGGTGACGCATCAGTCAATATCTGAAACACAAGCAATGTTAATTGTTCGGCATATCGAAGCCTGCTCTACTGGAGCTGCTAGGTTCCAGTGCCACTGAACCGTAAGCGGCTCATGTTGGTGCCGTTGATAGGTTGGCAACGTGTAACAGGGACAGTGGCATCTAGTTTTTTTCTCGTGTTTAGTGCCGCCACTACGTTTGCTAGCGTTATCTGTCAGCGAGTGGCACCAGCAACGTTAACGATATCTACACTACTGGCCATTAAAATTGCTACACCAAGAAGAAATGCAGATGATAAACGGGTATTCACTGGACAAATATATTATACTAGAACTGACATGTGATTACGTTTTCACGCAATTTGGGTGCATAGATCCCGAGAAATCAGTACCCAGAACAACCACCTCTGGCCGTAATAACGGCCTTGATTCATCTGGGCATTGAGTCAAACACAGCTTGGATGGCGTGTACAGGTACAGCTGCCCATGAAGCTTCAGCACGATACCACAGTTCATCAAGAGTAGATCTGGAGAATGTGATGGCCAGGGCAGCAGTCGAACATTTTCTGTATCCAGAAAGGCCCGTACAGGACCTGTAACATGCGGTCGTGCATTATCCTGCTGAAATGTAGAGTTTCGCAGGGATCGAATGAAGGGTAGAGCCACGGGTCGTAACACACCTGAAATGTAACGTCCACTGTTCAAAGTGTCGTCAATGCGACAAGATGTGACCGAGACGTGAAACCAATGGCAGCCCATACCATCATGCAGATTGATACTCCAGTATGGCGATGACGAATACACGTTTCCAATGTGCGTTCACCGCGATGTCACCAAAAACGGATGCGTCCATCACGATGCTGTAAACAGAACTTGGATTTATCGGAAAAAATGACGTTTTGCCATTCGTGCACCCAGGTGCGTCGTTGAATACACCATTGCAGGCGCTCCTGTCTGTGATACAGGGTCAAGGGTAACCGCAGCCATGGTTTCCGAGATGATAGTCCATGCTGTTGCAAACGTCGTCGGACTGTTCGTGCAAATCGTTGTTGTCTTGCAAACGTCCCCATCCGTTGACTCAGGGATCGAGACGTGGCTGCACGATCCATTACAGCCATGCGGATAAGATGCCTGTCATATGGACTGCTAGTGATACGAGGCCGTTGGGATCCAGCACGGCGTTCCGTATTACCCTCCTGAACACACCGAATCTATATTCTGCTAACAGTCACTGGATCTCGACCACCGCGAGCAGCAATGTCGCGATACGATAAACCGCAATCGCGATAGGCTACAATGCGACCTTTATCAAAGTCGGAAACGTGATGGTACGCATTTCTCCTCCTTACACGAGGCATCACAACAACGTTTCACCAGGCAACGCCAGTCAACTGCTGTTTGTGCATGAGAAATCGGATGGAAACTTTCCTCATGTCAACACGTCGTAGGTGTCGCCACCGGCGCCAACCTTGTGTGAATGCTCTGGAAAGCTAATCATTTGCATATCACAGCATCTTCTTCCTGTCGGTTAAATTTCGCGTCTGTAGCTCGTCATCCTCGTGGTGTAGCAATTTTAATGGCCAGTAGTGTAGTACAGTGGTACTATCTTTGGAAGGACGTCAAGTGTTTTCCGGGTCGGGTGCGTCGGTAGGTCGGTTGGGACGGTGCTGGAAGGGGGTCCAGCATCGCGAGGACATCCCGGGACCGCCGGCAGCATGCAGGCATTGCCGGATCGAGGAGCTGCAGTTGCGAGGACCACAACTTCGTTGTCCACCGGACCCAGGACGTTTCAGTTGAGTGAACATTAACCCAGCAGTGAAACCTCCACTATTTTGCGATCACGCCGTTTGTTCGTGTGTTGCTGCCCGCAGGCTCATTGAGAGAAAGAGCAGCGAGTGGTGTGTTTGGAGGTGGCGAAATTAATTAGCCATCCTCCACCTTTTGTTATTAATCATTGAATTCCTTGTGTTTATTCAGGGAGTTCAACCAGCGGTATTTTTCTACTTTGTGGCCGCTAACGCCCCAATTACCTGCCCTGGAGGTTAGGGTATTTTCGCGGCGGTGTACTTTTCCTCGCCTTGTCGCTGCTGTCCGGTAAGTCGTGTAGTTCGACAGCCTCCTCGATTGTGGTTCGGATATGTTCTTTTGGTCTACTTTGGTAGTAGTGGTTACTCCTGTTTCTGGATGTTCTAAACACCGGATTCTGAAGATGCAGTGTTGTCCGACGGTTCTGCCTTGCCTGGGTTATTCCATCGTTGTGTTGGTTACCAGACGTTAGGTAGATTTTGCAAGAGTGTTGGTCTGCGTTTAAACTGTCAGTACTTTGAGTTTCCAACTGGTTAAGTGAGTGCACCTCTTGGCTGCCTGTCTTATCGTTTACGAAGTTGAGCGACTTTCCCAGGTCAATGCTTGGAGCACTGTCTGAGGCCCACTTCTCTCTTGATTTGGTCAGATTGTGATGATTGTCAATAAGGCCTTCAGCCATGATTGCAATTTGTCTTTAGAATTTTTGATTAGATGTTGTATCTTAATATGATCGTCTTTTTTTGTAATTTTTCGGTAAGTATTTGCTATCTTGGCATTCAGCCGTCAAATAATTTTAATTTCTTGTCAGTAAGGCCTTCAGCCGTCAATAAAATTTGTCTTAAGAATTTTAAATCAGATATAGTCTATTAATATGATTGTCCTTTCTGGTTTATAATATTTTAGTAACAATTTGCTATCCAGGCCTTCAGCTGTCAAACTGTTTTTTGAGTTATTACTATTGGGGCCTTCAGACGACAAATAATTTGAATTTCTGGTCATTAAGGCCTTCAGCTGTGAATGCAATTTGTCTAAAGAATTTTTAATTAGATATTGTCTTAACAGTCAAATTTAATAATTGTCCTTATTGTCAACCTTATAAGCAATTGGTTCCAAATAAAGTGTACGTGATTTTTTTTTTTTAAAAAAGTAGTTTAAAGAGAGGAGAAATATTGCAGGAGTTCCTCTGGTATGTTAACATTCATTAATTTCCTGCCATTATTTCGTCGCAATGAGCTGTCGGCCATCGGTCACTAACACAATGGTCCCAAAATGATCGTCTTAATGAGTTGGTACCAGATTTTTTTAATTTTGCTGAGGCTAGTGTTGCAGGCCGCTGTTGTGGGGCCAGCGGGTGCCTGGTAGTCGTCCGACGTATCGCCAGAAAAAAAAAAAACTTATTAAAACGTTAATTTATTGTGCAACAAACTATAGCAGTTGTGACGATGCACGATGAATCCAACACCCCCAGAGTAAACTGCAGGCTGCCTGTGAAGCGATGCGGCCGTTTGCAGCGTCGCGCTCCCCGTGCAATGATGACGGCAGCGACTTTGCAAGGACGCGGATCGCAGCAGCGGGCGACAACCGCAGAGCATAGATGTCGAGTGGTCTTCCTGTAAGTCAAGCTCTCCCTCCATCCGCGTATCTACAACCACTAAGGTGCTTGTCACTTCACGCAAAACGTATCGCACGGTACACGGGGAGTGAAATTTCATGTCAGCCGATTTGTCTTTAAAAACGGTTTTATGTAAATGAAGGAAAGGTCTATTCCTTTCTGTAGTTAGTTTCTTTGTAAAATTTTTAGTCTTCGCGTAGACAAATAAATACCACCGTTTTGGGATTCGCGTATTTTCTCAGCTGTGGAGTCTTTCTCATTCGATTTTGACGAAAATATTCGATAAAATACATTATTTTTCCGCATCTTAATAGCCACACATTGCTGCTTCATAATGAAGTTGTTTTCTTTCCGTCATGGCCCCTAATTATTGTGATACTTCGAAGTAAAATACAACACCGTGCATACTCCATGAAGTTTACAGTTTACGTTTGTTGGGCCTTATTACACGCACGCTCATAAATTAAGGATAATGCTAATACTTGGTGAAACAACGCTCTCGTGGGCGATTTGCTGGTTTAAATCATCTCGGGCTGTGACTATGCGGTGCATTTGACCTGCGGTCATCGCACGGTGACGCTGGCAGCAGTCCACATACGCAGAGGTGTGTTGGTGCATATCAGAGTACGGTGCAGCCATTAAGTGTGCAGACGTTTTCAGACATGCTAATGCTGACTGTGTGTTGAAAATGGCTCAAAGAACACATATTGATGACAGTATGAGGGGTAGAAAATTAGGACGACTGGAGGCTGGTCAAACACAGCAGGTCGTAGCACGGGTCCTCCGTGTGCCACAAAGTGTGAACTCAAGATTATGGCAACGATTCCAGCAGGCAGGAAACGTATCCAGGCGTTACAGTAATGTATGTCCACAGTGCACAACACTACAAGAAGACCGATATCTCACCATCAGTGCCCGCAGACGGCCACGGAGTAATGCAGGCAGGCTTGCTCGGTACCTTTCCGCAGCCACTGGAACAGTTGTCTCCAGAAACACAGTCTACAGATGACTGAACAGACACTTTTTTTTTTTTACCCGGAGACCTGCAAGGTGCATTCCACTGACCCCTGGTCACGGGAGAGCCCGTAAAGACTGGTGTCAAGAACACAGTACATGATCATTGGAACAGTGGTCCCAGGTTATGTTCCCAGACGAGTCCAGGCATAGTCTCGGCGGGTTTTCATCTAGCATGAACCAGGAACCAGATACCAACCCCTTCATCATGTCCTTGAAAGGGACCTGTACGGAGGTCGTGGTTTGATGGTGTAGGGTGGAATTATGATTTGTGCACATACACACCTGCATGTCTTTGACAGAGGAACTGTAACAGATGAGGTGTATCGGGACGTCATTTAACGCCAGTATGTCCGCCTTTTCAGGGGTGCGGTGGGTCCACCCTTCCTCTTGACTGATGATAACGCACGGCCCCACCAAGATGCCATCGTGGAGGAGTACCTTGAAACAGAAGATAACAGGCGAATGGAGTGTCCTGCCTGTTCTCCAAACCTAAACCCCATCGAGGACGTCCGGAATGCTCTAGGTCGACATATCACTGCACGTCTTCAAACCCCTACGACATTTCAGGAGCTCCGACAGGCACTGGTGCTAGAATGGGAGACTATACCCCAGCAGCTGCTCGGCCACCTGATCCCGAGTATGCCAACCTGTTGTGCGGCCTCTATACGTGTGCATGGTGATCATATCCCATATTGATGTCGGGGTACATGCGCAGGAAACAGCAGAGGTTTGTAGCATGTGTGTTTCGGGACGGTTTTGTCAACCAGTACCGTGGACTTACAGATCTGTATCGTGTGTGTTCCCTATGTGCCTATGCTATTAGCGCCAGTTTTGTGTAGAACCGCGTTGTGTGACACCACATTATGAGCATGAGTGTACATAGGTTGCTGCTTTGTACTGTAGCTAACACATCGAAATTGTTTCTAACGGTGTAAGGAGGGTGATGTCTGTTTCCAATATCAAGAAAATACTTGAGATATATTGGACATTCTCCGCGACGAGATTGGAAGCTACGCGCCACGCATGCGCGGCTTTCGCCGCCTGCTGTGACCTGCTATGCGGAATGCGAAGCTGTCTAGTCCTTCTTTTCTTCGTATGCTGCCGATACAAACCGAAGCTGGAAGTGAAAGAAAAACTTAATGACACGAAAAGACACCGGGAGTCATCAGTTGACGCTGTCTGTGTATTATTTTATGTCGATGCTGCCTGGCTTCAGGAAACAATGTTACGTACATTGCTGAATTTGTTTGCTCATTTATTATAACCTGTTCACTTTACAGTTGCTGTTTCAGCTGAGTGCGCTGCGAACTGTTGACACGTTGTGTTGTTGATTGTTTCGAATGACGCACGAGCGATGTAACTGCTCTCGGTCACATTGCTAACACGGTTCCTGAACTATACTTGCAATATGTGCAGCAAATAAAACAAACATACATTCTGTTAACTCATGTCTACAGGAAATCAGTCCAAATGAACAGCAGAAAAATAAAACTTATTTTACGGTGGCAATACGTAGCTGTGCGTGTGGGAGACAACGGTAATTTCGGTTTTAATATATTCTAGAGGAAAACGAACGAAATGAAAAAAATAAAATGAAACTTGTGTTACCCTCAGGTAACTGAAGTGAATGCGTAATATAATATTAATACATTCTTCTAGAGAGAAGTGTACGAAATTGAAATAAAACGGTTGTTTAACGATCTAGTAACTGGTGTTGGGATTCAGATCAAAGTTATAGGTTTCTTTGCATCTTTCTCGTTTTCTCTCACTGTTCTAAGAAAATATGCACGCCATGCTACGTTGTCCTTCCTCTCAACCAGAGATGCCCTGTTTTTAAATTTTTTTAAAAAAATGAAGCAAAGATTTTTGGTTCTCTTATGGACAGAACGGTACTACATTATTTGTCAACAGTTTTCTATATGAGCGTACTCTACGATAATGTATATATGCGCGATGACTATTTTAAGACGCTAAGAATACGCGGATGTGGTAACGCACAATGACTGTAAAGTTACTGTACAATGCCGAGGCAGGTGTGTCAGTAGTGTGCTGCTTAGTATTGTCGGACGCGTTTGGTCCCGTCAGTACATAAACAGAGTTCAGTTCCGTGTTCTGCCGTCGGCAATAACTTGAAAACTAACAAATTAAACCCGACAGAAAGTCGACGTGAGGTAGTGAGTAAACAAGCAGACTCAGGGAAAACAGCAGCGCGACTAGTGCTGCAACACGGGTAAGGTCGCTCTACTTGCTTCAAAAATGGTTCAAATGGCTCTGAGCACTATGGGACTCAACTGCTGAGGTCATTAGTCCCCTAGAACTTAGAACTAGTTAAACCTAACTGACATAAGGACATCACATACATCCATGCCCGAGGCAGGATTCGAACCTGCGACCGTAGCGGTCTTGCGGTTCCAGACTGCAGCGCCTTTAACCGCACGGCCACTTCGGCCGGCCCTACTTGCTTCCATGCTCTGTGGCGATGACCCATAGTACAGACTAGAGGCAACCTGGCTGTGGCGCAACAGTTTTATCAGAAACGTAGAAAATACAGCCTTGGCTATCAATCAGGGTCATGCAGATGTCCATGCCGGCGTCGTTTTATACAACTTGGGTGTTATATCTCGTCTTAAAAAGCCACGAACGAGATTTTCGTATTCTCTCTATGCGCGGAAACTATTTATCATACAGAAAAGTGAACAGGACCTTCTTGTAGGAAATTTAAATTTTTTTCTGCGATACTCTCATGCATTCCCACATCCACACTCAGCCCTCACTGGTCTGAATTCCTAGTATGTTGTTCATGGCACTCTCTCCTAACACTGTACAAAAATAAACGCCTGCACGAATTATTTCCCACTTTGGGTCTTATTTCGCACTTTGGTCTTCATTGACTGGCCTTATTAGGACACCAGCTTATGCGACCATTTGCAAATTGTAAAACTGACGTTTGCGTAAATGTGTTCTAATAATATTGAGAATTTTAACGGCATAATTTGAACAATTACGTCGTTCCATTCGCCAGGACTTCTGACTACGAAGCTAAGGTGCTTGTAAGTGTTAAATTCGGATCGAATTGTCAACGTAATTAGTTTTACTATAACGTTTACAAAAGTCGGTTTTCTTTCATTATGCTCATAGACGCGCTTAAATTAATAATATTAAGGAAATAGCAAACTATTCTGGTTACGTAACAGCTGAATCAACAGAGACGAAAAAAGGTCGAATATCGAGAAATGTTCGTGCAATCGGAAATTTTTGTACAGTAGTAGGAGCGAGTGCCACGAACAACATAATATAAATCTTCACTTGTGAGGGATGAGTGTGGGGGTGAAAGTGCAGTTGAAGGTGACATTTGTACGTTTTTGTTGAATAAGTCGAAATCCGTGACCTCCAGCGGAAACATATCCCAGCAAAAAATTTAAACTTTTAAATTTCCTACAAAAAGTTCCTTTCATTTTTTCCTATAGGACTGATAGTTCCCGCGTAGCGAGCGAGTGTATATAAAAATCTCGCATGAGATGTTTGAAGGCCAGGTATAACATTGCGGGCTGCATGAAACGATATCTGTGGGAGCAGCTGAATCCCCGTGTAGAGGACACGCTCGGTATATTGATTGTGCTCGCACCATCTGTAGCGAGAAGACTTGGACGGCAAATAGCAGAGACCCTTTTCGAAGACACTCAAGTCCGTTCTCCTTTCACTGGATGGGAGCTCGCATAGTCTCCATGGTCTTTCTCACGTTCATATTCCTTTCTGTTTTGTAATTCCGAACACTGAATAGTGTGTTCAGAATCTTGCACTAGCGGGGCCGATTTTAGCAGCCCAATGCTTCTATCATACTGTAACAACGCGAATTACGTGACACTATTTCGAGACACAAGGTGGTCTTGTGCATCACAGGTGTTGTCCTGGAAGGAAAACTACGCAGTATTTTACTCTCCAATTAAAACCCTCCACATGAGAACTCCAGAATAGCTTGCAGAACGCTAAGCTCGCCATGTTAGCCCTTTGTTTCCTCTGCCTGCCTTGCTATCACAGATAATGACAACTGGTCACTAAATAAATCACTGAAAGTCTCCACCCTGTCTCTTAAACAAGTTTTCTCCGCAACTGTTGTTGTTGTTGCTGTGGTCTTCAGTCCTGAGACTGATTTGATGCAGCTCTCCATGCTACTCTATCCTGTGCAAGCTTCTTCATCTCCCAATATGTACTGCTGCCTACATCCGTCTGAATCTGTTTAGTGTATTCATCTCTTGGTCTCTCTCTACGATTTTTACCCTCCACGCTGCACTCCAATACTAAATTGGTGATCCCTTGATGCCTCAGAACATGTCCTACCAACCGATCCCATCTTCTTGTCAAGTTGTGCCACAAACTCCTCTTCTCCCCAATCCTATTCAATACCTCCTCATTAGTTATGTGATCTACCCATCTAATCTTCAGCATTCTTCTGTAGCACCACATTTCAAAAGCTTCTATTCTCTTCTTGTCCAAACTATTTATCGTCCACGTCTCACTTCCATACATGGCTACACTCCATACAAATACTTTCAGAAACGACTTCCTGACCCTTAAATCTAAACTCGATGTTAACAAATTTCTCTTATTCAGAAACGCTTTCCTTGCCATTGCCAGTCTACATTTTATATCCTCTCTACTTCGACCATCATCAGTTATTTTGCTCCCTAAATAGCAAAACTCCTTTACTACTTTAAGTGTCTCATTTCCTAATCTAATTCCCTCAGCATCACCTGACTTAATTCGACTACATTCCATTATCCTCGTTTTGCTTTTGTTGATGTTCATCTTATACCCTCCTTTCAAGACACTGTCCATTCCGTTCAACTGCTCTTCCAAGTCCTTTGCTGTCTCTGACAGAATTACAATATCATCGGCGAACCTTAAAGTTTTTATTTCTTCTCCATGGATTTTAATACCTACTCCGAATTTTTCTTTTGTTTCCTTTACTGCTTGTTCAGTATACAGATTGAATAACATCGGGGAGAGGCTACAACCCTGTCTCAATCCCTTCCCAACCACTGCTTCCCTTTCATGTCCCTCGACTCTTATAACTGCCATCTGGTTTCTGTACAAATTGTAAATAGCCTTTCGCTCCCTGTAGTTTACCCCTGCCACCTTCAGAATTCGAAAGAGAGTATTCCAGTCAACATTGTCAAAAGCTTTCTCCAAGTCTACAAATGCTAGAAACGTAGGTTTGCCTTTTCTTAATCTAGCTTCTAAGATAAGTCGTAGGGTCAGTATTGCTTCACGTGTTCCCATATTTCTACGGAATCCAAACTGATCTTCCCCGACGTCGGCTTCTACCAGTTTTTCCATTCGTCTGTAAGGAATTCACGTTAGTATTTTGCAGCTGTGACTTATTAAACTGATAGTTCGGTAATTTTCACATCTGTCAACACCTGCTTTCTTTGGGATTGGAATTATTATGTTCTTCTTGACGTCTGAGGGTATTTCGCCTGTCTCATACCTTTTGCTCACCAGATGGTAGAGTTTTGTCAGGACTGGCTCTCCCAAGGCTGTCAGTTATTCTAATGGAATGTTGTCTGCTCCTGGGGCCTTGTTTCGACTTTGGTCTTTCAGTGCTCTATCAAATTCTTCACGCAGTATCATATCTCCCATTTCATCTTCATCTACATCCTCTTCCATTTCCATAATATTGTCCTCAAGTACATCGCCCTTGTATGGACCCTCTATATACTCCTTCTACTTTTCTGCTTCCGCTTCTTTGCTTAGAACTGGGTTTCCATCTGAGCTCTTGATATTCATACAAGTGGATCTCTTATCTCCAAAGGTCTCTTTAATTTTCCTGTAGGCAGTATCTATCTTACCCCTAGTGAGATAAGCCTCTACATCCTTTTTTGTCCTCCAGCCATCCCTGCTTAGCCATTTTGCACTTCCTGTCGATCTCATTTTTGAGACGTTTGTATTCCTTTTTGCCTGCTTCATTTACTGCATTTTTATATTTTCTCCTTTCATCAATTAAATGCAATATTTCTTCGGTTACCCAAGGATTTCTACCAGCCCTCGTCTTTTTGCCTACTTGATCCTCTGCTGCCTTCACTACTTCATCCCTCAAAGCTACCCATTCTTCTTCTACTGTATTTCTTTCCCCCATTCCTGTCAATTGTTCCCTTATGCTCTCCCTGAAACTCTGTACAACCTCTGGTTCTTTCAGTTTATCCAGGTCCCATCTCCTTAAATTCCCACCTTTTCGCAGTTTCTTCAGTTTTAATCTACAGGTCATAACCAACAGATTGTGGTCAGAGTCCACTTCTGCCCCTGGAAATGTCTTACAATTTAAAACCTGGTTCCTAAATCTCTGTCTTACCATTATATAATCTATCTGATACCTTTTAGTATCTCCAGGGTTTTTCCATGTATAAAACCTTCTTTCATGATTTTTGAACCAAGTGTTAGCTATGATTATGTTGTGCTCTGTGCAAAATTCTACCAGGCGGCTTCCTCTTTCATTTCTTAGCCCCAATCCATATTCACCTACTACGTTTCCATCTCTCCCTTTTCCTACACTCGAATTCCAGTCACCCATGACTATTAAATTTTCGTCTCCCTTCACTATCTTAATAATTTCTTTTATTTCATCATACATTTCTTCAATTTCTTCGTCATCTGCAGAGCTAGTTGGCATATAAACTTGTACTACTGTAGTACGGGGAGGGGGGGTGGGGGCATCGTATCTATCGTGGCCACAATAATGCGTTCACTATGCTGTTTGTAGTAGCTTATCCGCATTCCTATTTTCCTTTTCATTATTAAACCTACTCCTGCTTTACCCCTATTTGATTTTGTGTTTATAACCCTGTAGTCACCTGACCAGAAGTCTTGTTCCTCCTGCCACAGAACTTCACTAATTCCCACTATATCTAACTTTAACCTATCCATTTCCCTTTTTAAATTTTCTAACCTACTTGCCCGATTAAGGGATCTGACATTCCACGCTCCGATCCGTAGAACGCCAGTTTTCTTTCTCCTGATAACGACGTCCTCCTGAGTAGTCCCCGCCCGGAGATCCGAATGGGGGACTATTTTACCTCCGGAATATTTTACCCAAGAGGACGCCATCGTCATTTATCCATACAGTAAAGCTGCATGCTCTCGGGAAAAATTACGGCTGTAGTTTACCCTTGCTTTCAACCGTTCGCAGCACCAGCACAGCAAGGCCGTTTTGGTTAATGTTACAAGGCCAGATCAGTCAATCATCCAGACTGTTGCCCCTGCAACTACTGAAAAGGCTGCTGCCCCTCTTCAGGAACCACACGTTTGTCTGGCCTCTCAACAGATACCCCTGCGTTGTGGTTGCACCTAGGGTACGGCTCTCTGTATCGCTGAGGTACGCAAGCCCCCCCCCCCCCCCCCCACCAAAGGCAAGGTCTATGGTTCATGGGGGGGTCTCCGCAACTAAGCCTATTTAAACTGCTATTGGCCTCACATTTGAAATTAAAAAATGGGATAAAGAAACTGAACCACGAAGTTAGCTACATGAATGATTTATTTTTGCGCGTGCAACGGATGTAGTTTCTACTGTATTTTTATATAAATTAGATTGGCAGTGATGGTAGGTAAAGAAATGTACAGCAGTTTGTGCCATGGCCGGGACTTGAACGCGGGCGTCCTGCTTACTAGGCGTATGTGCTAGCCATTACATCACCGAAGCAGTAACGTGAATACAGCTGCCTGGATTATCCTAGTGCAATGCCCTGCCGAACACAAATTTCAGTTCACGCCTTCAGCCCTTTTTCTCCCTTATCAAATTGTCGGTATTGCTGAGACTTTCTAATATTGGAACAGCACTCCAGTTTTATACGCAATGGGGAATTCTGCCTCTGCCTCAGGCCTGGGTGATCTATTGATGTGATGAAATAGCATTTTACTTGAGATATATGTGTCTCAACTTTACCTTCGATAATGATGGAAGCTAAAGTATTGAATTAAAATTTGTGCCATGGTTTCCAACATTATCGAAGATAAAGTTGAGTTACATATCTCTCAAGGAAAACGCTGTTTCATCACATTAAGAGATCGCTTACACCTAAGCTAGAGGCAGGATTTCTCAATTACATACACATTTTCTAAGCTTCGTCTTTGCCTCTGATATGTTAAAGTGAGGCCGGCCGGAGTGGCCGTGCGGTTCTAGGTGCTGCAGTCTGGAACCGCTTGACCGCTACGGTAGCAGGTTCGAATCCTGCCTCGGGCATGGATGTGTGTGATGTTCTTAGGTTAGTTAGGTTTAAGTAGTTCTAAGTTCTAGGGGACTGATGACCTCAGAAGTTAAGTCCCATAGTGCTCAGAGCCATTTGAACCATTTTTTGTTAAAGTGATATTAACAGAAATTAAGGAGAAGTAAAATGATAAACACTGTTAACGTACTTTAATATCTAGTACAGAAGGACGTGAAACAACTGTCGTAATCATTCACATAAATATAATTTGAGCTGTAGAGGCCCATAATTGTTATAATGAAAGTGGACTTAAAAAAAAAAAAATCCGTCTTCCTCTGCAATTTATGAATATCCTAAATGTCTTCCTTTTCCTTCATTCTAACACTGAAACACTCGGTTCCATTCCAGCTTTCCTTATTCCTATTCCTGTTTCACCTCCCATCTCCTTTACTAACATTGCTTATTATTTCTCGCTGTTTCCCGAACCAGTCAACTTCCTCTCCATATCTGATTCCATTTGTACTGATTCTATACATCTCTGTTAACGTGTCATTACTCCATTTCGATAAGTACGTTATTTTATAAGCAGTTTACATCATACAATATTAATAACATTGAAGCTACTGTAATACCTTCGATTACAGCTATAACCATTATTACGTTTGCTGACATTGTGAACGTTAGAGACAAGGGATGTGTCGTAATTTTTATATTTACGATCGAAAAATTTCGAAGTCAAGATCGCAAACAATTGTTTTTTTATATTTTGGTTACTAGTGTCAGTTACACGGGAGCCTACTTCAGATCATAAAAACACTCCTGATTAGTGTAATTGCCGTAATAGCTCAACACATCGTTAAAAACTTTTAAAAAGTGACAGCATCCATACAGAGCGTGTAGGTAAAGTGTTTTACATCGTTCATAACCAATCAAGTAAAACTAAGGCCATAAAAGTAAACCGTTTACCATGTAAACTTGATAAGTGACACTGTTTAATTAGCATTTGTATTATCTCATAGCATAGCAAGACTTATTAAATTGTCTCTGTTCCTAAGTTTAAACAGCGTAACGCTTTAGGTTTATGAGATTCGTTCTGCTTAACTGCTTATGAACATCGTAATGCTACGTTGCCTATACGTTCTGTATGGATGTCATCATTAAAAAAAATTTACGATCTGTTGAAGCGTTATATCAATTACATTAATCAAAGTTTTTATGGTCTGAAGACCGTGCCGGTATAGCAGAAAAAAGTAATCAAAATAAAAAAGAGAAATATTTGCGATCTTGTCCTCGAGGATTTTCGGTCCTTAATACAAAAACTATTATTACTATTATGTACAATTAATGAACTATGAACATTACAATGTTACCTCCAAGCAAAATCCCTACGGATAGGTCATTACATGTAATAGAAGTTGTAAGATACGCATATAAATACACGATTTAAGACCAAGACTCATTAAAAAATGTTTTGTGCAACAAAGTAATGTTAACTTTAATACTAGAAACTCAATAATGCTGAACAATTTATCAGTCACTGCCACAGCGGTGGGATACCAGCTTGACTGTCGCCCCACATACGGCCCGACAAGCAGGAGTGATGATCTGGGGTGCCATTTCCTTTCGTGGCAGGACCCCTTTGGTTGTCATCCAGGTTACCCTTACAGAACAGCAGTACGTCGACGTTATGTATATATGTATTCTACACCCCCTTCTGTTGGCCTGTATGACAAGCCATCCTGCGCTTGCATTTCAGCGGGACAATGCCCCCCCCCCCCCCCCCCCCCCTGCACACGGTGAGAATTTCTACTGCTTGTTTTCGTACTTGCCAAACCGTATCTTGGCCCAGAAGGTTGCCGGATCCCTCCACAACTGAGAACGTTTGGAGCACAATGCACAGAGCCCTACAATCAGCTCTGGATTCGACGACCTAAGGCGCCATTTGTATAGAATTTGTCCCGGTATCTCTCAGGAGGGCATCCAAAGCTCTATCAATCAACGCCAAGCCAAATAACTGTTAACTTAAGGGCCAGAGGTGGACCAACGCGTTGTTGACTTGCTCAATTTGTGAGACTCTTTCTGTTGAATAAATCACCAAGTTTTTATGAATCATTTGTTTGTCTTTATGTGTGCGTCACAACTACTGATTTCCGTCCCATTCTCACAGTTCCTTTGTGGTGCAGCGTTCTATATTTTGTCTTAGGGTGTACTTGTCTTCCTGTGCGGGAATCACGAATTTGCGATCAGAATGGTTGCGACTACGTGAGGTGTGGAAGTTTGTATCGGTCCTGGAGGTCTGCTCGGATAGCCGAAGATGTTAATGCGACTGCTAACGATAAGCGAGAAATCCGGGTTCGAGTCCCGATCCAGCACAAATTTTCATGTGTCGCAAGCAGCTGACGTCAGTATATCGTAGCAGAATTAGAATCTATTTCGTTATGTTTACCACAGCTGTAGTCTTCAAGTATTGTGTCTATTCCTTCAGACATGTCTGAATGCCACTGTTATGTGAAGATACAGACACTGACAAATACAGATATTGCAACAATCAATGATGGAGCTAATCGTCTTCTTCTACGCCCACTTGCAAGTTGACATATGCAGAGATCCCAGGGAGAAGACACGACGAACACTGGAAGACTGCCGTCCAAGGTTCATCAAGATAGGGAGTACATACCTGCGGCGCAGTCCTCAATATGCAGGAACCCACGGATCAGTGAACTGAGGACATTATTCAATTATATGAACAACTTACAATTCAACCAGAGAATGCTAAGTACCTTCGGTTATTGCTTTTGCCAACTTGGCTACTCGTAACGCTGTAAGTAAAGATATGTAATTTTCTCCATGCAATTTGTGTCACCTACAACTGCAGACGTAACTCACGCCTTCAGTTAAAACATGTTCTTTTCAAAATCAAAATAACGTTTTTTTTCATGCAAATGAATCACAATTTTTGTAACATTTTTAATTATTCTTTTTAAAAGTTGTTCTTTAGACTGGCATTAATAAATCGTGTTGAGTATCTTAAACTTTTTTGAATATCAGCAATACGTTAAACTACAAATTGTGCATTAAAAGCTTATATACCTCAAATGCCGTTATGGATCCTAAATACAGATGGTAGTGTCGCTTATTACTATACACCAAAGGAACACGAAAAAATTTTATACACCTAGAAGGGCGCCTAAGAAGCTCTAGTGTTCAGCAGAATATCTAACTGCGCAACATGTGGCTTTGGAGCAGCGTGCTGCGTCTTGTACGTGCCGTTTAGGGAAACAGGGCTCCACGTGTTTGCCAAGCCTCTGGCTGCGCCAGGCCTGCGTTGGTGGCGGGCCACAACTTCTACCTTCCGTATCATCCTCATTTTTGCTTTTTAAGTTCAATCATCGCTGCTAATTTAGCACCCTCTGTACCTTTCCTTACTACAAGTTTCAAATTTTTCATAAGAGCTCGGAAGTAAAACTATATTTGAATATCGTTTTATGATGTGATAAACGACCTGTTCCACAGTTTATGGCAATAAATTGTAATAAAAGATAACGCTCCAAACATGTAACTAACTGAACGTCTTCCAACGAAATGCACTTGATGAAAACAAAGGACGATCTAGAAAGATAGAACTAGCATACTGTTTAGTACGGAATCTCCTAACCAGTAAACATCAGGTACTACGCCTCGGCTGTTATACTGAAAGCACTTTACAATTCTGAATAATTGATACTGAGTAAGAAAGGAGAAATGGAAAACCAAAGAAGACGAAAAGAAAAATTTCAAGGAAGATCCTCGGACCGCAAAATTGAAACTACTGAATATGGTAGAAGCGGAAAAATGAAAATCTTATAAACAGGTGGGCACCTCTTCAGAATGACGGAATGCAGACTGACAAAGAAAATATTGACGACTACAAGATGGATCGGGGTGATAAAAAGGACACGAAGGAAGTTGGCGTTAGTGATAATGACATCACGAATGAATAGGTATTTCGAATGAAGGGTGACAAACTGAAGGATTCCAGGAAATGCAAAATGCAGAAACCAAGGCCATCTGGACAGAGGAAAGGAGGAGAAGCCTCAGCGAAAGAATGAAGAAATTATGAGAGGAGAAGAAAACGATAACTATCAAACCAATTATTTTCCGTAGTCCACAGCATGTCGAAGTCGAGAAAAAAGGGATGTCTTCTAAACAGGCGCATAAAGAAATATATTAGACCTCTACTGCACTTCAGTGACATGTACATGAGTTTTTGGTTCTATAGACTATGAGTGTACGCTGTATTTTACTCTTCCAAAATGATAAAATATTTGATGTATTCTAAGGCGCTGCAGTCATGGGCTGTGCGGCTGATCCCGGCGGAGGTTCGAGTCCTCCCTCGGGCATGGGTGTGTGTGTGTTTGTCCTTCGGATAATTTAGGTTAAGTAGTGTGTAAGCTTAGGGACTGATGACCTTAGCAGTTAAGTCTCATAAGATTTCACACACATTTGAAGTTTTTTTTTCATTTGATGTATATACAGAAAACTACAACCAGTCACTTTTTTGAAATAGTTATTTATTCCATGAACCTTTTCTGTCTCATCTTAAGATAGTGTTCAGGAGGTTACATAGCTACTTCAAAATGTATTACTGCTTGCTGGCTGCAGGACAACAAGATGGAACATAGTCATCGCAATGTATGAAAAGCACGTTCCATCTTCTTGTCGGAGAGCTTGCACCCAGCTTTGAAAAAAAGTGACTGGTTGCAATTTGCTGTAGTTACATCCAATAAAAAGTCATGGGTTCTTAAACATCCGTAGTGGATAAGCGTAAGCAGATAAAATATTTGACTACATGATCTACACAGAGTGAAATGTAGTACTGCAATACGCAGCAACATCCTTTACCGAACAAACTTCAGACGTTCACCATGTTTCGGTGCTTTCAGAAGGTGGCTGGTACTATTTTTGTTAGTGGAAGGTAACGGGCCATCACTTATGACAGCAGTCGAAACATAGAATTTACTGCCGGCAGCATTCTCATCCTGAGCCAAATAAATATCTGTCACTCTCCACTGAGTTCCATATGAAGGATAATCAATCTTGTGTCCTCTCACTGCACACGACACACGAACAGGATTCGTACTCCAGTCCGGGTACAGTCGTGTCACTCTGGGTAATCCGTCATAACGCGGAATGGGGCTGTCGCAGGGCAGGAGCGGGGTGAAAAATGTGTGGAGTACGGATCCCGCTATTGTTTCCTGCGTCTCGGAGACTAAATAATGAGCTGCCCTTGAAAAATAACAAGCGATCGATGAAAGTAACCCAGACGGATGAATTATTTCGACAGTGACAACTTTGGAAAACTCGTAACACATAGGGGAAGATGGAATTGGAAGTTTCAGAAATACACAAACTGTGTAGTGTACGGAACGCATAAAGAGGCGACAGAACTGCAAAATAAACGCTAAGAAATTTTATCTTTCCAAGCGTTTAGCTCGTCGTACAGAGTCCACTACTTTCATGTTGTGGAAAATGTATTTTATTTTATCTTTTGTGGCTAATCCTCCAGCAGCTTACGTACTTTTTACGGATTGTGTATGAGATATACAGAGTTATTCATACGTATGTCCAGGGTTTACTTAGACGAATGTGCGAAAAATACAAAATTACAGAAAAATGCCGGATATGAGTGGATTAACCAAACTTTCGATTCGTAATACGCAATGTGGCATAGGAGTGGAGGGTACAACTTGGGGATAGATGTATCAGGTCATATGCAGGGCGGAGAAATATTGAGAAAAACTTCTTGAGCAGGTGGAGCGCACCGTACGAATTAAGGATTACATAGAAGCCCATGACGCAAACGTCATGGGTAAGTGGAAAGAGAGGTCGAAAATCGGAAAGCAAGCAAGAGAGTGAATTATTTGAAACATTTATTGCACGTAATGAGTACACATGTGGTACTACATGAATACATCTTTAATATTACAACAAGTGCTAAAAGTTTGCATCATCCGACGCCAAGCATGCCTGACACCGACGGACCTAGTAGATAGTGTCGGAAGTTCCATACGGCTTTTCGCGGATAATGCTGTAGTATACAGAGAAGTTGCAGCATAAGAAAATCGCAGCGAAATGCAGGAAGATCTGCAGCGGATAGGCACTTGGTGCAGGGAATGGCAACTGACCCTTAACACAGACAAATGTAATGTATTGCGAATACATAGAAAGAAAGATCCATTATTGTATGATTATACGATAGCGAAACAAACACTGGTAGCAGTTTCTTCTGTAAAATATCTGGGAGTATGCGTACGGAACGATTTGAAGTGGAATGATCATATAAAATTAGTTGTTGGTAAGGCGGGTGCCAGGTTGAGATTCAATGGGAGAGACCTTAGAAAATGTAGTCCATCAACTAAGGAGGTGGCTTACAAAACACTCGTTCGGCCTATACTTGAGTATTGCTCATCAGTGTGGGATCCGTACCAGGTCGGGTTGACAGAGGAGATAGAGAAGATCGAAATAAGAGTGGCGCGTTTCGTCACAGGGTTATTTGGTAAGCGTGATAGCGTTACGGAGATGTTTAGCAAACTCAAGTGGCAGACTCTGCAAGAGAGGCGCTCTGCATCGCGGTGTAGCTTGCTGTCCAGGTTTCGAGAGGGTGTGTTTCTGGATGAGATATCGAATATATTGCTTCCCCTTACTTATACCTCCCGAGGAGATCACCAATGTAACATTAGAGAGATTCGAGCGCGCACGGAGGCTTTCCGGCAGTCATTCTTCGAGCGAACCATACGCGACTGGAACAGCAAACGGAGGTAGTGACAGTGGCACGTAAAGTGCCCTCCGCCACACACCGTTGGGTGGCTTGTGGAGCATAAATGTAGATGTAGATGTAGAGCATTGACTGTTACACACGTTCGAACTTATCGAGACTTACTTTGGTTGTAGCAGCTGCACAGGCGAAATCCGTTTCATACTCCACAGGATAGAGATACGTGAGAGATTGTTTGGGTCCCCTCAGAAAGAAAAACCGTTTAACATGGGAGGCTAGGGAACCAGTCCACCATGCCCAAACCATTGATGCAGGAATGACATCTTCAAAAGTCTACCAACGGCCAGTCCTAACTGATCAGGCTCCACATCATGCTGAAACCACATTCAGCGCCTCACATTTGCTGGAACATCTTCAAACACGCCGAGAAGTATCTGTTACAGCGAGGTCTGATAACTCACGGCAGTCAAGAGGGCTGGTAAAGAGTACCCGGCTAAGCAGTCACCACCCAAACCCGCCCACACATTAACTATGAGATCATGATGTACCGCGTGGTACCGCACAACGGAGGGTTTTCCTGGTGCCCACAAATGATCACTGTGCTGACTGAATGCGCCGCCTCTATTGAATGAGGGCTCATCCGTGAATAAGACAGAAGCTGGGAAATGCACATTTCGGTCGCTTTGTTGCAAAAACCACTGTGCGAAACGCACACATGCTGAATGGTCATCGAGGCGCAATTAACTGCACCCTTTGAAGATGAAAGGCGTGTGAGAACTCGGAGTTCACTACCATTGGATACTGCTACAAGAGATTCGCAAGTCCGAAGCAACTGCACGTGTGCTGAGCTTGGATTAGTCTCCACGGCATCCAATACTCTTTCTTCCTTAGGGACCAAACGCGTCGGTAGTGCCCTGCCATCAGTAGCCGTTCCACTTCATAATGACCCATATTTGCACAAGTTTAGATGCAGACGAGCAAACAGACTATGGTGCGTTTGATGTCTGGGAAGTGTTGTCGATGAATGCATCCATCGGCTCGTCGGTTGCACTCAGCTACTGCATACATTAAGTGCATGTCTGCAAGATCACCGTTCGTATACCGTCCCTTGCCCTCGTATGCTGGCTAGCACAGAGTGGCGGAGTGCTGATGTTCCACTCCACTCCTTTCGTGTACAGCACGACCTAGCGGTATATGACGACTTTTGCGGCCATGGGTTGCTATGCAATCCTCAATTACACTACTGGCCATTAAAATTGCTACAACACGAAGATGACGTGCTACGGACGCGAAATTTAACCGACTGGAAGAAGATGCTGTGATATGCAAATGATTAGCTTTTCAGAGCATTCACACAAGATTGGCGCCGGTGGCGACACCTACAACGTGCTGACATGAGGAAAGTTTCCAACCGATTTCTCACACACAAACAGCAGTTGACCGGCGTTGCCTCGTGAAACGTTGTTGTGATGCCTCGTGTAAGGAGGAGAAATGCGTACCATCTCGTTTCCGACTTTCATAAAGCTCGGATTGTAGCCTATAGCAATTGCGGTTTATCGTATCGCGACATTGCTGCTCGCGTTGGTCGAAAATATGGAAACGGTAGTTCAGGAGGGTAACACGGAACGCCGTGATGGATCCCAACGGCCTCGTATCACTAGCAGTCGAGATGACAGGCATCTTACCCGCATGGCTGAAACGGATCGTGCAGCCACGTCTCGATCCCTGAGTCAACAGATGGGGACGTTTGCAAGACAACAAAAATCTGCACGAACAGTTCGACGCCACTTGCAGCAGCGTGGAATATCAGCTCGGAAACCGTGGCTGCGGTTGCCCTTGACGCTGCATCACACACAGGAGCGCCTGCGATGGTGTACTCAACGACGATCCTGGGTGCACGAATGGCACGGATGAATCCAGGTGCTGTTTACAGCATCATGATGGTCACATTCTTGTTTGGTGAATTCGCGGTGAACGCACATTGGAAGCGTGTGTCCGTCATGGCCATACTGGCGTATCACCCGGCGTGATGGTATGGGGTGCCATTGGTTACACGTCTCGGTCACCTCTTGTTCGCATTGACGGCACTTTGAACAGTGGACGTTACATATGTGTTACGACCTGTAGCTCTACCATTCATTCGATCCCTGCGAAACCCCAGATTTCAGCAGGATAACGCACGACCGCATGTTGCAGGTCGTGTACGGGCCTTTCTGATATAGAAAATGTTCGACTGTTGCCCTGGCCAGCACTTTCTCCCGTCACAATACGCCAGTCACTACTCTTGATGAACTGTGGTATCGTGTTGAAGCCACATGGACAGCTGTACTTGTACACGGCATCCGTGCTCTGTTTGACTCAATACCCAGGCGTATCAAGGCCGTTATTACGGTTAGAGGTGGTTGTTCTGGGTACTGATTTCTCATGATCTATGCACCCAAATTGCGTGAAAATGTAATCACATGTCAGTTCTAGTATGTGTGTCCACTGAATACCCGTTTATCATCTGCATTTCTTCTTGGTGTAGCAATTTTAATGGACAGTTGTGTATTTTGATGTTCCCCGCCTGTCCTAGCCATTTGTAGACATTTGTAGCAGCATTTTTGGCAAATATTGTAGACTAATCATGTTCTCCGTATTTACACTTCTAATTGTTTCACCCCTGCAGATTGTTGGTTGACTGGTTGGTTGATTCGGAACAGGGGACCAAACAGCAAGGTCATCGGTCCAATCGGATTAGGGAAGGATGGGGAAGGAAGTCGGCCGTGCCCTTTCAAAGGAACTGTCCCTGAATTTGCCTGATGCGATTTAGGGAAATCACTGAAAACTTGAACCAGGATGGCCGAACGCGGGTTTGAACCATCGTCCTACTTAATGCGAGTCCAGTGTGCTAACCACTGCGTAGTAGGGTGTACTGAATTATCCATATGGTTTCTTCTTTCGGTCTGTAGATTGTTTGTACAAGGGCGAATGTGCGCGTGCGCGTAATTCGGCGAAGCCTGACCTTTTACTTATCCCATATTCTTCACATTTTCATACAGGTTCATGTATTATAAAAAGTATAAGGCGTTCCCTTTCGGTTATGATTTTTCATCGACGTTGTTCTGAAACATAATCTCTAATTGTTAAACGACTTCCCATTTGCGATCTTTACCTCAATTAGTGCAACCCTTCAGAGAGATCTGATTATCAACGTCTATTTGGTTTTTTAGTATTTTTTGATGTGTTAATATGAGAGTGTTTATTTTGAATTTAATGAAATGATAACCAGGAAGATAAGCTTCCAGTAGTTCAATTTCACCTTGATTGATTTATTTATTCGTCGACTTACGAATTTAAATGACTGACTTACTTCGTACAAACGAGCATTAGGCCCGCTTTCAACCTGATCACTGAGTGAGATGTGTTATTTGAAAACGCGAAGGAATCATTCAGTTGGTATCACAATAATGTTGGCGACACCAGTAAAATTCTTTTAAGCCTGAAGGGTGTGTCGGACGGGAGTGGCACGAACCAGGTGTGCCTCGTTGGCTGCGGACCGGAAGCCCGCACTACGTCGCTGCTGGCGTCCTGAGCGCTGCCATAATGGTCACCATAAAATGCTGATGGAGGGTCGCCCTCGAGGGACTGCAGCTGGAGGCATACATATGGAGCAGTCTTGGCTCATAAGGAGGCTGACGTGTCACGACCAGCAATTCAGTTCCCCGGTCCCTGACAGGTAGGGGGCCAGCATAGCTGCTTACCGCAGTCACTAGCTTCGACAGTCTGCCGAATGCCACCGAAATGCAAATCACAGGATCTCTACTCAGCAGACGTGGGTAAACGCCGTTATAGTTCTGTATAAAGCAGCGATAAAAAGTGATATTTGAAGTTTCTACTGATAAGCCGCAAAATCACTACCAAAAGTTACACATTAGACTGCGCTAACTACCACAGAGTTCGATTTTTGACCTTATAGTATGCCATTTATAAGTGAATGAACTTCAATTAATAAACAGCAAGTGGACTTGACACTTGTTACCGATGACACAAGCATTACCGTTAATCCGGTCAGAGAGACAGCTACAGAGAAAAAAATGTGAAAGTGTTGCTAATAAAAATTATCTATTTAAACTAGACTGACCTGCATGTGACTGCTTTAGTCTTTAATAAAACTTGCATCTGACTGCGTGTTTAACTGAACTGAACTTTATCTGACTGCATGAAAATATTGTTGGAAAATTAATACTCAAAATACACATCTGACTGCATGAAAGTTTAGTGTTAAAAATAAATGAAAGTCACCAGCCTGCATCTGACTGCGTCTGTGGACTTAGCTCGTGTACTCCTTCCCGCTTAGCCGATAATAAAACATATATTCAACTCAGCCGTAGTGCAATGGCATAAAATTGTCATTCTAGATAACTTTACTCATTTTGGGCATGTTTCTTACTTAATAAAAATTCTGTCCTGATCTGAATAATTTGCCAACTGTGCAATGGCATATAGCTTATTTTACTCTGATAAATGAAATTGTTAGCTTTACTCATGGGAACTTTACTTTAATGTACCTTTTGGTTCAATGCAAGCACAGGATGCTGAGAACGACATAAGGTGTGAGATGAAACTCTAATTCTATCTAAATATATTTATTGTTCAAATTTTTAAGGCACATGTGAAAAACTAAAAAAAAATTCTATAGCATGGATTTACGAGAAGTTTCACAAAACGCTTATTGCATTAACAATGAAATTTCTGTCTAGCTTTTAGACATTATTTAACCAAAGAAAACCTATTTTATTAATTACTCTTTCTATTTCCCCCAGGTATGTGCCGAGTTTCGCTCAATATATAGCTTATTATGTGCGTAGCGCCAATTCTTACTTTGATGCTGTCACGACCCGGTTGCCTGCTGCAGGCATCTAGCTCCGACTCGAAACTCGTCTGCTGTCTCTGCACATCTCCTCACCACTCTCAAACTTCTACCGCGTGCACCTAGCTCTGTTAGCTGTCAAAGATCTTACTACTCGAAGATGTACTACTCGTCCAACCTTGCGGTTGGGAACTATCGACATTTTTCACTGGCTCTATCCTGATCGAATCTCAGCACATACCTTTCAAATGGATGACAATGGTTTTCAAATAATTAGTAAGAGACTGCCCCTAAACGATCTTTACCACAATTACAGAAGAAAAAGATTTTCGGTTTTGTACAAAAAGACTAACAAAAATAAATGTATCATAAGAACAGAAGTCCGTTAACAGAATACGGTAATCTAAATTCTGTAAGACATGTTGCTGACTAATTTAAAAAAAATTTCGTTATTTTTGGAAACTAAACAACATTTTATCTTATTTTGCATATTTCCACTCATTTTGGCACAATTTTCTACTGAAATTTATTACTTTGGAAGAGTATTGATAGTAAACAGGCGAGTGGTACAATAATACTTGGTGTTCAGCGAGATTCGTAGGCGCTTGGCCAGAAAGCTAGCCATTCTAAAAGAAAATTCACTTTTATTCAAAGACTGTAATTACACAGAGGTCACCGCGATTTATGATGGTCCGCTGAACATTACAAAAGACGGGAAATAGTTCTTAATGGGGTGTGTGAACACCACGGACAGAAATGCATGCTCCGCAATTTGCTCTAATGCTGACAACAAGGACGGTAAGGAATTGTTGACAACTGCTGAATAGTGTTGGTGCATGTGGACGTGTTCCAGTACGTCCCCCCTAACGCCTCCCACACGTGTTCGTTGGGCTCTAAGTTGGGGGAACGTGTAGATCGAGGATTGTTGTCCATAAAAATGAAGTCAGGACCGAGTGGTTCCCTGAAGAGACGCACATGGGTAAGGAGTAAAATGTTCAATAACGTCGACCGGTGAGTGTTTCGAGTCGAAGTTTCGGAGATCAGCACACCCATGCACATTGTGCTTCGCTACACGACAACACCTGGATCACTAAAACCATCACGTTCTCCAGTGTTCCTGGTTGTGGTAAATGATCCTACATCTTACCGTATGAGATACGTAATGCACCCACGAACATTGTGAATATGATTGTTCTGGTGGGCTAGGTGTTATGGTGTGTGTGTGTGTGTGTGTGTGTGTGTGTGTGTGTGTGTGTCGAGGGACGACGACAAAAATAGTCGCACATTCAATTCAACAGCTCTTGGAACCAAATAGCTGACAAGAATAACACACAGAAGAGTGAAAAAGAAACTTGCGGATCTGTTAGATGACGCTCAGTTTGGCTTTAGGAAAAGTGAAGGCACAAGAGAGACAGTTCTGACGTCGTGGTTGATAAGGGAAGGGAGACTGAGGGTAAATCAAAACATGTTCACAGGACTTTTCCACGGGATCTTTTGACTGGGATGCACAGTCTAATGAGTAAATTGAAGAAAGACGAAAGTAACGAGAAGTAGCAAAAATGAGAACAGCGGGAAATTTGACATCAGATTCTGGGATCACGAAGTAGGCAAAGTTAAGGAATTCGGATACCTTGGCAGCAAGATAATGCATGATGGACGGAGGAAGGACATAAATAGCAGACTAGCACTGGTAAAAAGTGCATTACCGGGTATGAGAAGTCTACTTAGTATCAAACATAGGTCTGAATTTGTGGAAGAAACTTCTGAGAATATGCGTTTGGATCCAGCGGTGTTTCGTTGTAAAACAAAGACTGTGGAAAAACCAGAACAGAAGAGAATCCAAGAATCTGAGATGTGATGCTACTAAAGAACGCTGAAAAATTAGGTGGACTGATAAGGCAAGGAATGAGGATGTACTCCGCAGAAACGGCGAGGGATGGAATAAACGGAAAACACTGACTGTAAGAAGGGGCAGGATGACAGGACATCTGTTAAGACAACAGGCGCCTAACCTCTATGGTACAAAAGGAAGCTGTAGATGATAAACAAATGTAGAGGAACACAGAGATTGGAATATATCCAATAAATAGTAAGTTGGAATAGCTACTCAGAGATGAAAAGGCTCGATTAGGAGAAGACTTTGTGGCAGTCCGCATCGGACCAGTCAGACGACTGAGGACTCAAAAAAATAATTCGGTCCTAGCTTCATATTTATGGATGACAATGTGCGACCTTACCGGAGGTAGAGGAGGTCTTGCAACGAGAGACTATTCGGCGAATGGAGTAGCCTGCTCGCTCCGACTTAAACTCCATCGAGCACGTATGGGATGCGTTGGGCAGGCGCACTGCAACAAGTTCACATGCGCCAACGGCCATCCGGCAATTGTAAATAGCGCTGGTTGACGAAAGGAACGCAGTACCGCAATGTCTCCTTACCATCCCGGCCGCGACGTGAAAGTACACCGCGAAACATAAGTTAATAGGAATATAAAAAAAGGGAGGAAGGTTTATCTGTTTAGCAGGAGTAATAGAAGGCAGATTTCAGACTACCTAACAGATCAAAACGAAAATTTCTGTTCCGACACTGACAATGTTGAGTGTTTATGGAAAAAGTTCAAGGCAATCGAAAAATGCGTTTTAGACAGGTACGTGCAGAGTAAAACTGTGAGGGACGGGAAAAACCCACCGTGGTACAACAACAAAGTTAGGAAACTACTGCGAAAGCAAAGAGAGATCCACTCCAAGTTTAAACGCAGCCAAAACCTCTCAGACAAACAGAAGCTAAACGATGTCAAAGTTAGCGTAAGGAGGGATATGCGTGAAGCGTTCATTGAATTCGAAAGTAAAATTCTATGTACCGACTTGACAGAAAATCCTAGGAAGTTCTGGTCTTACGTTAAATCAGTAAGTGGCTCGAAACAGCATATCCAGACACTACGGGATGATGATGGCATTGAAACAGAGGATGACATGCGTAAAGCTGAAATGCTAAACACCTTTTTCCAAAGCTGTTTCACAGAGGAAGACAGCACTGCAGTTCCTTCTCTAAATCCTCGCACAAACGAAAAAATGGCTGACATCGAAATAAGTGTCCAAGGAATAGAAAAGCAACTGGAATCACTCAATAGAGGAAAGTCCACTGGACCTGACGGGATACCAATTCGATTCTACACAGAGTACGCGAAAGAACTTGTCCCCCTTCTAACAGCCGTGTACCGCAAGTCTCTAGAGGAACGGAGGGTTCCAAATGATTGGAAAAGAGCACAGATAGTCCCAGTCTTCAAGAAGGGTCGTCGAGCAGATGCGCAAAACTATAGACCTATATCTCTTACGTCGATCTCTTGTAGAATTTTAGAACATGTTTTTTGCTCGCGTATCATGTCATTTCTGGAAACCCAGAATCTACTATGTAGGAATCAACATGGATTCCGGAAACAGCGATCGTGTGAGACCCAACTCGCCTTATTTGTTCATGAGACCCAGAAAATATTAGATACAGGCTCCCAGGTAGATGCTATTTTTCTTGACTTCCGGAAGGCGTTCGATACAGTTCCGCACTGTCGCCTGATAAACAAAGTAAGAGCCTACGGAATATCAGACCAGCTGTGTGGCTGGATTGAAGAGTTTTTAGCAAACAGAACACAGCATGTTGTTATCAATGGAGAGACGTCTACAGACGTTAAAGTAACCTCTGGCGTGCCACAGGGGAGTGTTATGGGACCATTTCTTTTCACAATATATATAAATGACTTAGCAGATAGTGTCGGAAGTTCCATGCGGCTTTTCGCGGATGATGCTGTAGTATACAGAGAAGTTGCAGCATTAGAAAATTGTAGCGAAATGCAGGAAGATCTGCAGCGGATAGGCACTTGGTGCAGGGAGTGGCAACTGACCCTTAACATAGACAAATGTAATGTATTGCGAATACATAGAAAGAAGGATCCTTTATTGTATGATTATATGATAGCGGAACAAACACTGGTAGCAGTTACGTCTGTAAAATATCTGGGAGTATGCGTGCGGAACGATTTGAAGTGGAATGATCATATAAAATTAATTGTTGGTAAGGCGGGTACCAGGTTGAGATTCATTGGGAGAGTGCTTAGAAAATGTAGTCCATCAACAAAGGAGGTGGCTTACAAAACACTCGTTCGACCTATACTTGAGTATATCTCATCAGTGTGGGATCCGTACCAGGTCGGGTTGAAGGAGGAGATAGAGAAGATCCAAAGAAGAGCGGCGCGTTTCGTCATCGGGTTATTTGGTAACCGTGATAGCGTTACGGAGATGTTTAATAAACTCAAGTGGCAGACTCTGCAAGAGAGGCGCTCTGCATCGCGGTGTAGCTTGCTCGCCAGGTTTCGAGAGGGTGCGTTTCTGGATGAGGTATCGAATATATTGCTTCCCCCTACTTATACCTCCCGAGGAGATCACGAATGTAAAATTAGAGAGATTAGAGCGCGCACGGAGGCTTTCAGACAGTCGTTCTTCCCGCGAACCATACGCGACTGGAACAGGAAAGGGAGGTAATGACAGTGGCACGTAAAGTGCCCTCCGCCACACACCGTTGGGTGGCTTGCGGAGTATCATTGTAGATGTAGATGTAGATATACCGCCGTCCGCGGTGATCGCGCACCTTATTAAAAACCATTTCTCGCTTTTTTTATTGTCCAATGGACCATCACAAATTGTGATGACTTCAGCGTAATCATTGTCTATGAATGAAAGTGCCATTTGCAATAGTCTCATTGCGTATATCTTTCCATTAACTTGTGTCCTATACTTAGTACTTTTTCCTATGTATGGTCAAAGTTATATAGAGCTATGTTACTTGGGGGTGACACATGATGTGGGAGTTACTTTCGTCCTATACGTTTTGCACAGTAGTGTAAATACAAAAATAAATATAAACATAAATCACTGCTACGTTTCAGTTTGTTCTGTCGTCGCACTCCTCCTTCAGTAACGCCACTGGCACTACCAAAGCCGTTTTCTTCAACTACTCTCAGTACTATGGTGTGTCTGGAGTTGTTATTGTTGTTGTTGTGGTCTTCAGTCCTGAGACTGGTTTGATGCAGCTCTCCATGCTACTCTATCCTGTGCAAGCTTCATCATCTCCCAGTACCTAGTGCAACCTATATCCTTCTGAATCTGCTTAGTGTATTCATCTCTTGGCCTCCCTCTACGATTTTTACCCTCCACGCTGCCCTCCAATACTAAATTGGTGATCCCTTGTTGCCTCAGAACATGTCAGACCAGCCGACCCCTTCTTCTAGTCAAGTTGTGCCACAAACTCCTGTTCTCCCTAATTCTATTCAATACCTCCTCATTAGTTATAGGATCTACCCATCTAATCTTCAGCATTCTTCTGTAGCACCACATTTCGAAAGCTTCTATTCTCTTCTTGTCCAAACTGTTTATCGTCCATGTTTCGCTTCCATATACGGCTACACTCGATACAAACACTTTCAGAAACGACGTCCTTACACTTAAATCTATACTCGATGTTAACAAATTTCTCTTCTTCAGAAACTCTTTCCTTGCTATTGCCAGTCTACGTTTTATATCGTCTCTACTTTGACCATCATCAGTTATTTTGCTCCCCAAATAGCAAAACTCCTTTACTACTTTAAGTGTCTCATTTCCTAATCTAATTCCCTCAGCATCACCCGACTTAATTCGACTACATTCCATAGTCCTCGTTTTGCTTTTGTTGATGTTCATCTTATATCCTCCTTTCAAGACACTGTTCATTACGTTTAACTGTTCTTCGAAGCCCTTTCTTCGAAGTCCAGTCAACATTGTCTAATGCTTTCTCTAAGTCTACAAATGCTAGAAACCTAGGTTTGCCTTTGCATAATCTATTTGCTAAGATAAGTCGTAGGGTCGGCATATCTGGGGTATAAGTGTAAATATTTCTACTGGTTACCGAGGAACGTATGCTGAACAACACTACATAAGTATTCACGTTATTTGCAGACTAATAAGTATAGCCACTGTCAATACCTCCAAGTAGATGCGGTAAGAGCAAGCTATTAATGCTTATTTTCTCCTGTTCAGCAGGTCAGTGGTGAAGCGTGGACGCTCTGATGCAAAACGGTTAGTCTACACTGACAGACGTAGTTCACTTAGTGATGCATTGTCACGAGTTTGCGAGAAGACAATTCGACGCTGAGGAAAAACAGCCGACACACTGATGTCTGTATTCGAGGGTACCACACATAAAAGTACCTGCACTTATTACCCGCTACTCCGTTTATGTCTGGAAATTGAGATGACTTTTTAGTACAGACCAACTTTTAGGGAACAACATAGTCCCTTCACAGCAGTTCGGAGAAGCAGTCTACAAGAATCTGTTCGCGTCGGATAGGTTCTGGCCATTCCTGGAGTTACTGGTGCGAGCTGAGGTCACAGTTTCCAGAATCTGACAGCTCGCTGGAAACCCTGCTATAGTTCCGCGGACGCTCCTACCACGCTCTGAGACATCTCTCAATTTATCTGTCCACCCCTTACCAACCCACATCTGCCAACCCCCCTCCCCCCGCGGCTGACCTTTCCATTCTTTGGGCCAGTGCAGATTGTCGCCAGCCTGAAAAGAGTTCCCCTCCCCCAAAACAGTGAGAAGTGAATGGAGTTGTGTCGGGCACAAAGTTCGGCAGTCTTACGCCACTAAAAATTATCACCTCCCTGTTACGGCATCTGGAACAGCGTTGCTCAGGTTCACTTGGTGGTAGCATTGGAAAAGTTTTCATTCGTTTTAGGATTCCGAGAGACGCGGATGGCAACTAATTTATTGACAGAGAGTGAACTAAGTGGTTATCTATTCCGCGTTCGAGCAAAACATTAAATACGTCTGGCTGCTACTGTGCATTAAAAGAATATCTAGCTAATACTGACACTTCTACAGTTATTAAATTAAATGGTCTGCAGAACGATACTTATCTTCAAAATCTCAAACTTCAGGGAGTTACACCATCAGTTTTACTTCAGCATGACGTTATTACAAGAAAATTAAACTTTACTTGTAAGTTGTTATAGAATTAGAAATTTAGAAGCTGGAGCACAAACGGTAGTTTAAAATTTGCTACATACAGAGACACTTTTTATTCTGACGCAAGAAATAGTCGTATAGTTATTGAGCTAACCTCAGAAAAAATTGACACTACTATTTATGAATGCGACTTAACAGGGTTAGGTGCCTAAATTTTTCACATCATCCAATTTTAACTTGTTAAAGAATTTGTAATATCTCTTCATCTAGACGAATATTGACCACGGGCTCTAAAAGGAAGTCCTACGTGAGTTTGTAACTTCATTCATCACCGAGATTCAGTCGTTCTTTTACGGAACTATCATCTTTTTTCCACCAGACAGCAGTTGCGCGTGAGGCGAAATCAGTGATACAGCGCTTTCGCGGGTCTATCTTGATATTTCGGAGTATTTTTCTGTAGCAGTTGTGGTCATTTCAATGCCCCACCCCTCTCCCCACTCCGGAAGTTTTCCACGCCCTGTCGATAGTGGCATAAGCATAACGTATTGCTTGTTTTTGTGGGGCTAATTTTCACGTACAGCGGTGTAAACTTCATCTCTGTTTTTTTCCGCAAACTGCTGCTGCTAATCAATCGTTCTATCAGTTTTTCAGAGCATACAAACTAAATCTGGCATCTTGATGTGACAAGAAAATAGTTTACAGTTGTTTGTTTCATAAAGTAATATATGATTAAAGGACCGAAAGTCGATTGAATTACCTGTTATAAACAATACAACGGTCTTTAAAATTTTTAGAAAAACTGGAATTTTTTTGCGTCAGAGTAGTTGATATGAAGTTTACAGTACGCACAGTCCAGGCAAGCGATTAGTGACTTTTACGCCACACTCGACGAGAGTTTCAATTAACTTCTCAGCGACGCACCATTCAAACAACAACTCAAAAATATCGATATTCAGTGTATTTTTATTCCGCTGTTTCTCATACTCTCTCACTCAGACAGATCCGCAATTCTGATGAATGATACACCCACAACACAATTATAATATTCGACAATATTGTTTTCACTCAAGTAAAAAGTACATGGCTGCGTCTCGGTGATAAAAAGTTGGGAAAACTTGATACTCTTCGTTTCATTAGGCATTCATAACTATTCCTCCATGCGAAAAGGTGTAAAAAAATTATTTTACATGGTAAAAATTATTTGAGGTGACGGAGTGACGAAAGTCGAAATGGTAGATATTGAGATAATTAAGCCGGCCGCTGTAGCCGATCGGTTCTAGGCGCTTCAGTTCGGAACCGTGCGGCCGCTACGGTCGCAGGTTCGAATCCTGCCTCGTGCATGGATGTAGTAGTTTACCGTAGATCTCTGGAGCAGCGAAGGGTGCGCAGCGACTGGAAGGAAGCGCAGGTTATTCCCGTTTTCGAGAAGGTGTCGTATCACAGATGCACATAATTATAGGTCTATATCGTTGACGGCAATCTGTTGTAGAACTATGGAACATGTTTTATGCTCAAGAATTACGACGTTTATAGAGTTCGTAAATCTCCTCTTTAAAAATCAATATGGGTTCCAAAACAGAGATCCTCAGCTCGCTCTGGTCCTCCATCAGATCCATACCGCTGCGGACAACGGCACTCAGGTCGATGCCGTGTTCCTTGATTTCAGAAAGGCATTTGACGCCAGTCCGCACTACCGTCGAGTTAAACGAAATACCTGGTTACCGACTGTCGGATCAGATTTGCCGCTGTATTCAAGACTTCCTCGCAGATAGAACTCAAATCGTCGATCTTAACGGAACAAAACCAACAGCTGTAAAGGTAAATTCTTGAGTGAACCAAGTAAATGTCACAGGACTGTTACTATATATATACATATGAAGATGGTATCTGTTCTTTCGGACATGTCTGAAAGAACAGATACCATCGGTGACCATGCAGCCCATTAGAATGAAATTACAATGAAATGAATACCCTTAGCTGCATACAGGCGTTGATATAAGTCAACGGGGACAGTTGAAAATGTGTGACCCGACCGGGACTCGAACCGGAATCTCCTGCTTACATGGCAGTCGCTCTATCCATCTGAGCCACTGAGGACACCGAGGGTAGTGCTACTGCAGGGACTTATCTCTGGCACACCTCCCGTGAGACCCACATTCGCAACTTATTGTCCCGCACTATATTCATAGTGCCACTGCTCCTCATACTCATTACTCCCTGCTTTACCGCCGATTCCCGGACATGTCCGAAAGAACATATACGGCTCACCGACCATTTGACAATCTTCTTCGGTGCGAATGCATAAACAGTGCCCCAACTCTACGGGAATCGGCGGTATAGCCGCAAGCAATGAGTATGATGGGCAGTGGCACTATGAATATAGGGCGGGACTATAAGTTGTGAATTTGGGTCTCACGGGAGGCGTGCCAGAGGTAAGTCACTGCAGTAGTACTATTCCTCTGTGTCCTCAGTGGCTCAGATGGATAGAGCGCCTGCCATGTAAGCAGGAGATCCTGGGCTCCGGTCCCGGTGGGAGCACACATTTTCAACTGTCCCCGTTGACATACCAACGCCTGTATGGAGCTAAGGGTATTCATTTCATTGTAAGGACTATTACTGTTTACGATGTATATAAAGAATCTAGTACAAAGTGTGGGAAGCTCTTTAAGACAATTCGCAGATGATGCGGTTGTCTATAACAAAGTAGCAACGTCAGAAGACATTATCGATTTGCAGAATGACCTGCAGAGAAATGATGAGGGGTGCTAGCTCTGCTAGTTCACCCTACTGTACAAGTACACCATTGCTAATAAACTGCTGGAAACAGCATCCACAGTAAAATATCTAGGAGCACCTGTCCAGAGGATGTTAAATGCAATGACCGCACAAAACAGATAGTAGGAAAAGCAGGCACCAGACGGATTCATAGGAAGAATCTCAAGGAAATGTAACTCTTCAACGAAGGAAGTGGATAAAAGGCACTCGGTCGACCGATTCTTGAGTACTGTTCATCAATCTGGGATCCTTATCAGGTAGGATTCACAGAATAAATGTAGAACACCCAACGAAGAGCGGTGCGTTTCGTCACAGTACCGTTTAGTCGGGGCGACACCGTAACAGAGATGTTCAACAAACCTGAGTGGGAGACGTTATAAGAGGATTATTACTGAATTTTCGAGAAAGCACTTTTCGAGGCGAGTTGGACAGTTAATTCTCCCGACATTCATCGCGCGAAATGACTATGACGAGAAAGTTCGAGAAATTACAGTTAATACAGTGGCTTATTGACAATCATTCTTCCCATTAGAGATTGGAACATGGATGGGGGTGAACTGTTAATGGTTCAAATGGCTCTGAGCACTGTGGGACTGAGGTCATCAGTCCCCTAGACTTAGAACTACTTAAACCTAACTAACCTAAGGACATCACACACATCCATGCCCGAGGCAGGATTCGAACCTGCGACCGTAGCAGCAGTGCGGTTCCGGCCTGAAGCGCCTAGAACGCCACAGCGGCCGGCGGGGAGGGCGGGGGGGACAGTTACTGATGCCAGAAGTACCCTCCGCCACGTACCGTTGGGTGGCTCTCGGAGTATAATGTGGATGTAGATGAAATTTGGACTGTTAAAAAATCACTAAGCAATTCTGCAACGATTGTGAATTTTTTGGAAGAAATCCGCCCAGATCGCTTAGTACATTTCCTTACTTATTATGGCAATTTGTTTGTTCCATCACCAGATCAGAACTTAAAACTATTAAAAAGAGTTCAGCTTCAGTTGCAATACAACAAGTATCCAAGCGGAGCGTCAACTGCCATTCGGAAGAGCAAAAACAAAACAAGTTCTTAGTTTCACCCAGTAAAACAGTCAAGAAGTGCTGTACAAATTGGTTCTGGGCGGTGCTTGGTACTAGGACTGGCAGCGTACACACAATATAAAGAAACTAAATTAAGTAAGCGAGTAAAGCTCCGAGTTCTGGCCTTAGGCTGGCCAATCGGGTCCCACCGATCGCCGTGTCATCCTCGGCAGTGGTGTCTTTGGATGCGGTACGGAGGGTTATGTAGTCAACATACCGCTCTCTCGGCCGTTGTCTGGTTTCTTGAGATTGGAACCGCACATCAGCTGGTCTCTCGAGACTGATTGCACACCGTTACAGCGCCCCCATAAACGAAAAATCCCTTTCAGTACCGGAAATCGACCTCTAGACCTCCGCATGGCAGTCAGCTGTGCTAACCTCTCAGCTGCGGATGCGGAGAAAACAAATTACATTAATCGTGCGAAATGTTCGTACATTGTTGGACCACACCATTACTGTAGAGGGATTTTTTATAATGTTCGAGGCATTTTATAGCCTAAAGCTATAACGGTAGATTAGCAAGGTAGCAAAGAAGTGTATCTGGAATTGCATGTAGCTTTCCGTTCCCCTTCTGGCAGTGTACTGTTGATTCATAACATTGTTACTGCCTAGTTAATGTGCTTCTTTCTGTAAAGCAGGACAGATGGCTATCTGTGGCACATCTAATGACAGAGTGGAATCCTGCTGCAGGCGCAAGTATTTGTGAGCACACTATTCAGCGCGCCCTGTTGAACGAGTGGCTTTGCATGAAACGACCCCTTTTCTTATGTGGATACAACGGGTACGGGATCATCGAGTCTAGACGGTGTGTTAATGGATACGCATCGCCTAGTCAGATGAACCACGTTTCTTGTTACATCAGGTCAATGATCGCGTTACGATACTCCTTTGCCCAACTACTCGAAATGTACACAGCGCCATCGATGCAGACCGATCGGGCCAGTATTACGCTATACGGAACGGGAGGGGGTGAGGACATTCACTTAGACTTCCACGAAACCGGCTGTAGTGTTCGAAGGCACCATCGCAGCTGTGGACAGCGTACAAATCCTTTCACGCTTGATGTCTTCCCCGACAGCGATATCATGTTACAGCAGAACAATTTTCCATGTCACAAGGCCACAAGCAAGAGGGTCTATACAAGGGCGATGTACTTGAGGACAATATTATGGAAATGGAAGAGGATGTAGATGAAGATGAAATGGGAGATATGATACTGCGTGAAGAGTTTGACAGAGCACTGAAAGACCTGAGTCGAAACAAGGCCCCCGGAGTAGACAACATTCCATTGGAACTACTGACGGCCTTGGGAGAGCCAGTCCTGACAAAACTCTACCATCTGGTGAGCAAGATGTATGAAACAGGCGAAATACCCTCAGACTTCAAGAAGAATATAATAATTCCAATCCCAAAGAAAGCAGGTGTTGACAGATGTGAAAATTACCGAACTATCAGTTTAATAAGTGACGGCTGCAAAATACTAACGCGAATTCTTTACAGACGAATGGAAAAACTAGTAGAAGCCAACCTCGGGGAAGATCAGTTTGGATTCCGTAGAAACACTGGAACACGTGAGGCAATACTGACCTTACGACTTATCTTAGAAGAAAGATTAAGGAAAGGCAAACCTACGTTTCTAGCATTTGTAGACTTAGAGAAAGCTTTTGACAATGTTGACTGGAATACTCTCTTTCAAATTCTAAAGGTGGCAGGGGTAAAATACAGGGAGCGAAAGGCTATATACAATTTGTACAGAAACCAGATGGCAGTTATAAGAGTCAAGGGACATGAAAGGGAAGCAGTGGTAGGGAAGGGAGTAAGACAGGGTTGTAGCCTCTCCCCGATGTTGTTCAATCTGTATATTGAGCAAGCAGTAAAGGAAACAAAAGAAAAATTCGGAGTAGGTATTAAAATTCATGGAGAAGAAATAAAAACTTTGAGGTTCGCAGATGACATTGTAATTCTGTCAGAGACAGCAAAGGACTTGGAAGAGCAGTTGAATGGAATGGACAGTGTCTTGAAAGGAGGATATAAGATGAACATCAACAAAAGCAAAACAAGGATAATGGAATGTAGTCTAATTAATTCGGGTGATGCTGAGGGAATTAGATTAGGAAATGAGACACTTAAAGTAGTAAAGGAGTTTTGCTATTTGAGGAGCAAAATAACTGATGATGGTCGAAGTAGAGAGGATATAAAATGTAGACTGGCAATAGCAAGGAAAGCGTTTCTGAAGAAGAGATATTTGTTAACATCGAGTATAGATTTAAGTGTCAGGAAGTCCTTTCTGAAAGTATTTGTATGGAGTTTAGCCATGTATGGAAGTGAAACATGGACGATAAATAGTTTAGACAAGAAGAGAATAGAAGCTTTCGAAATGTGGTGCTACAGAAGAATGCTGAAGATTAGATGGGTAGATCACATAACTAATGAGGAAGTATTGAATAGGATTGGGGAGAAGAGAAGTTTGTGGCACAACTTGACCAGAAGAAGGGATCGGTTGGTAGGACATGTTCTGAGGCATCAAGAGATCACCAAATTAGTATTGGAGGGCAGCGTGGAGGGTAAAAATCGTAGAGGGAGACCAAGAGATGAATACACTAAGCAGATTCAGAAGGATGTAGGTTGCAGTAGGTACTGGGAGATGAAGAAGCTTGCACAGGATAGAGTAGCATGGAGAGCTGCATCAAACCAGTCTCAGGACTGAAGACCACAACAACAACAACAAGGCCCCAATCGTCCTACAGTGGAATGAGTGGCATAAAAGTGAACTCATTTTGATATCTTGACCGGAAAATTCACCTGATCTGAACTCTATCGAACGCCTGCGGGGCACTGTGGTAGCCCAGCACAACGGCCACAGGCAACCGGCAAACAATTTCTCGTAAAATTGGAAATTTGTGGTATGGTCTTATTGGACCAAACTGCTAAGGTCATCGGTCCCTAAGCTTACACACTACTTAACCTAACTTAAACTAACTTACGCTAAGGACGACACACACACCCATGCCCGAGGGAGGACTCGAACCTCCGACGGGGGGAGCCGCGCGGACCGTGACAAGACGCCTCAGACCACGCATCTACACCGCGCGACCAATTTCTGGGAAAGTTGGACCGACATCCTACTAAGCAGGTGGTTATAATATTTTTGGCTCATCAGTGTATTGCCAGTAGGGGAACAGAAAGCCACATCTAGTTCGGATCTCACTTGTGAGCTAACTTGCTTCGTGAAGAGAGAGTAAGATGCATTTTGACTTCCTGTGAGTTTGAAAGGAAATTATGTAACTACTTTACACCAATATGTATACTACAACAGCGTTGCGCAGTACCATTCACCAGTGGCAGAGACATCAGGTTCCTTGAAATGAGGCTGGCCTCCCACATCGACCGGCATCTTGTGACGATTCACGACCAGCACTGAACTTTGCGCACCATTCCACAACTGTGGTTTTCGGAAAACATGCTGCCCTCTCTCCCCTCACCCTGGCCCTACACATTCTTCATTCTCTGACGGATGTCTACCTGGGTTTGTCCTTCGTCAGCCAAGAAAATAATAAAAACATATTGGGCCGGTTTGGAAGAATTTGGTAATAACGTCGCCATGGTTCACAATTCTGGGGTGCTAGAGTGAGCTGTAAAGGGTAAAACTGCAGTGGACGACACCCATCAAATAACTGAGGACGTGGGTTCCAAGTGCTAGACTGAGATGAAGAGGTTGGCACAGGACAGGAAATCATGGCCGGCCGCGTCAGACCCGTCACAAGACTGATGACTTAGCAGAAAAACATATTCGCCTATCCTCATTTACCGCATGTACGTCGTAAAGACACGGATGCCACACTAATCCCATGTCTGAATGTCGATGTTGCTATGCCCGCATGCTATGTGTGGTGCACTACGTGCTAAGTTGCATATACGCTGCAGCGACGCCCTCAAACGGAAACTTTTTATCACCCATTACATAGGAATTAACGGATATAAATGAAACTCAGTTTGAGTGCAGGTTGCCTACCAGCTTCTAGATGCAAAAATAGTTTCATTTTCAATATTTCATATAACTGTTGACGAATTAAAAACTGGAAACGATGTCATAATCTGACGGCGAGTGGCCGTGCGGTTCTGGGCGCTACAGTCTGGAACCGAGCGACCACTACGGTCGCAGTTTCGAATCCTGCCTCAGGCATGGATGTATGTGATGTCCTTAGGTTAGTCAGGTTTAATTAGTTCTAAGTTCTAGGCGACTGATGACCTCAGAAGTTAACTCGCATAGTGCTCAGAGTCGATGTCATAATTTACTTATTGAGAGGTATAATCTTATGTAAAAGGATGAACAGAATAAGTCAAGATTTAAAATGAGATACTGTTCATATGATTTGTGGCAGCGTACTTCACAACGTGCATATTACACAGACGCTTTTCATCCAGTATTTGCGAATGAGAGCTCTTACCGACATCCAAAAAATCTACACCTTTACATCTTTCCGAAATATTTTATCGCTGACATCCTGCAAGTTATAGTCAAAGTAAAAAAAGTTTATCGCTTGCTGTATCTCCTCTGTTCATGCATTGAAACTTCAGTACGAAAGCCGCGCGGAGTGGCCGTACGGTCTCAGGCGCCATGTCACGGATAACACGGCTCTCCCGCCGGAGGTTCGAGTCCTCCTTTGGACATGGGTGTGTGTGTTGTTCTTAGCATAAGTTAGTTTAAGTAGTGTGTAAGTCTAGGGACCGATGACCTCAGCAGTTTGGTCCTTTAGGAAGTCACATCCTTTTTTTCAGTACGAAAAGTTCTGTTTTAGTTTATTATTTCTTTAATACATTTCGCAGATACTATCCACAGCTATCGAAAATCTTGAAACGGAGCGCAAATTACCCTTACTACAATGTTTCAGTGTTTGATAATGAGAGCACTTAGCGACTACCAACAAAATTTAATCGTGATTGCTAACTTTTTCTAAGCTTTTTCCTGCTTACGGCAGACAAAATGCTAAAATGAAATCAATTAAAAGCTTACTACGTGTTCGCTGTTCATGAGGTAAAACTTCAAGGAAGAAGGAAAGAAGATTAGGGTCACACGTCCCGTCGACATCGATGTCATTAGAGATCGGATAAAACTTCAGTATCAAACATGAAGTTTTGATTTTTATTTTTTTTTTACCTCAATCATACTGATTGCTTTTCGTTTTGAAGTTGTCATTAGTCTACAAGTGAAAACTCCGAAACTAAAAAAAGAAAAGAAAAACAAAAAAGGAGGTTAGAGATTCGCATTTTATAGCGATAAGAGTTTTACATGCTGAACGTCAAATATTTCACACATGAACTCGTCTGAGAAGCAAACAGATATTGAAACATTTTTTTCCGTTATTGATTTTCGATTAAAACTGTTTTATACAAGGGAGTTATATTTCTTAAAGAATCGGAGATGGTGCGGGTAC